>NC_049198.1:13483950-13806944 GCF_009769625.2 Cygnus olor | reverse complement strand
GACTTGCACAGTTCAGTGTTGTCCTGAGGGACTGACCATGTCAGACCTCATAAAACATGAGTATTGCCTGCACATTCCCCCATGTGGAAGGGAGAGGCAAACATTCAGCAGCAGTATGGTTAAAAGCACTCAGAGGGTACAGAAGTACAAACAACAGGAACAGGACTATTGGATACAGTTATCTTTAACTTATGGCTTCCACACTACATTTCTGGAGCAGTGTAGAATATTGATAAAGAGAGTCAACTTTCGTAACAGAAGTAGAAACTGCTTAGCAGGAAAGATAACCAGAATGACCTTCTGTCCCCACAAAAGCCAAAGACAGAATATTTACTAATTTCAGAGGTGCCAGGAATTTACTCCAGGATATCTTCCTGGAAGAAAACCTCCAATTTATTACCTCGGATCTGCAGAAAATGACCCTGTCTTAGATTCACTGTGGTTTTGGAAAACCCTGAATTTCTCCGATGGCTTGAGGTAAAAGATTCCAACCTTTTTCTGACAGTTTCTGAAGGTCAAAGGGAAAATGGGGATGAGTTGCGTGCCATGCGGCAGCCTCAAGTATCCTTGCTAGAGTGTACCCCAGCCTTCTCCTCATAAGTACAGATGCTTCACATGTAGGCCCCCAAACATAAATAGTGAGAGTTGCCTTCCTTAATGTATGCGCTTCTGCAGCCTTTCTTGCCCATATCCTCAAGAGTATTTGGACAACACTAAAATCAACATGAATAAAGAATCTATG
The DNA here is from genome assembly GCF_009769625.2 of Cygnus olor. NCBI lineage: Eukaryota > Metazoa > Chordata > Aves > Anseriformes > Anatidae > Cygnus > Cygnus olor. The sequence continues at coordinate 13,806,202 of NC_049198.1, read as the reverse complement.
TAGTTTTGAGTACTTACACTTAATTCACATTGCAGCTAAGAGTGTTCCAGGAGCTACAGGCAATCAGCTTTCTCATGAATTCTCAAAGTTTAGACTCTTTTTCATTTTATTTTATTTTATTTTATTTTTGATCAGCTGATTAAATTTAATATCTAAAAGGAAAAATCATTTGATACATCTTGTTGAAATAACCACTGCAGAGCGGTTCTTTGCTATGCAGCAGAATGGCAAGTAAGTAGCACAGAAAGTTTTCCTAAAGTAGATTGTGCTAAAAATTCTGAAAACACTTCAGTACATTGTTTTTATTTTGAATTATAGGAAATGAATACGAAGCCAAATCTTGCACACCCTTTCTCAGGAAAACAATAATAAGAATAACAATAACAATAACAATAATAATAATAATAATAATAATAATAAATAAACAAATTGCCTTTAAAGGCAATTGAGTTGACTGTACCCTAAGACCAATTTCATGCAAGTGTAGCCAGTTAGGTTCAGGGGCATAACTCCTCACCTAATTATATCAGTGTGAAGAAAACATGGTCCCACAGGACATTTTGATTTCGTAAACATCTTTGGGTTTGGACACAAATCTGTTTGACCTATTTGTCATGTATCACCTAAACACTACATCCAGTGGGAAAGTACTGTGGAAGTCAAAACATAGTAGAGTACTTGTTAAACTACTTCCTATTTGGAAAAAAAAAAAAAAAAAATCCTTTCCTGCTGTACAGAGGCATTGTCAGCTACTGTACTGAAATACCTGTCTAATTTAACTACCTCTCTCTGGTCATTTACGCTACCAGTTCACTGATGACACATCCTATCTCATTTCTATTGCTGCACACTACAAATACTGTACTCTACTAAAGGAAAGTGTATTATAATAAATGACCATTGGAATATAAACTTATTTGGAGTTTTACAATGCTTTTCACTATTCAGTGTGCTAATAGTCTCATTTAACACTGTAAAGTAAACTGTGATAAAGTGCGACATTGTAGCTATCAAACAAATTACCATGGGAAAGGCTTTGAAATTCTCTAACAAAAGAGAATATGACTTATATTGAAATTTAAAAAAAAAAAAAGTTATTAAAAATATATATATATACAGTCCTTTACAGTACTCATAAAAGAAATACATGAGTAGTATTTTGACCTAAATCATCTTGATGCAGAAACTTCTGTTCACGCCAAACAAATTAATCATGTACAGTAACTGCTACCAACAAATGTCAAGTGCTTACTCTGCAATATCAATAATTAAATACTGTTATAAAGCAACCATTTAAAATGTGTCTAAATTAAAAAGATTAAAAGAGAATCAAAATATTTGTAGAAAACACATCATCAATATCAATCAATGAAAAAAAAAAATAACATGATGATATTATGATTAACTACTTCTTTGCCAAAAGTGAAAGCAATTGAACAACAAAGGAGATGGAGTAAGGTAGTCAGGGAATGTTTTCAGGTATCTAAATTCACCACCCTGAAACAGGCAAAGCACTGCCTTTGAGAACTATTGAGCTACTACCAAATGCCACCAGAAAAGTGGCAATGTCACAACCATCGTTTTGCCAAAAAGCTTGGTTGTCTATTTGCCAATCTGAAAAGTTATAGAGCAACATTCTTTGAGAAATGCCACACTTGTATGCCACAGTTCTTCATCTGGGAATGAATTACTGTTGACTTTTTTTTTTGAAGCCTAAGAGAAGTCATGTGTTGTCACGACACTCCAGCCTGGAATGCCTGTGACATTTGCTTCCATGAACCGCAGGTTAAGAACAAGAAGCTCTCATGCCAGAGATTTTGAATATGGACAGCAGACACACAGTTTGAATACTTTTTCTTTTCTAGTTACTTCTGTCATCAAAATAATTTTGCAACAGCTTTTCTCTAGAATCAGAGCCATTCACCCAACTGAGTTTTGAAGAACTCCAAGGATGGAGAAGACACAGCTCCCCTAGACAACTTCTTCCAGTGTATCTATGTGAATATTTTTTCCCTGTATATTCAAACTGAATTTTCCTTTCTACAATTTGCGCTGTTTCCTCTTGTCTTTCTGCAAAAGGCTTAGTTTTGTCTTCTCCATGACTTCACATTAGTTAAGTGAGGACAACGGTTAGAGCTGCCCTTAGCTTTTTCTTCTCAAGCCTATGCAAACTCAGGTCCTGCAGCTACTCCTCCTACGCGTGCTCCAGCCTCCAAGCCCTCCTGGTCACTCTGCTGGACTCGGTCCAGTTTGTCGATTGTCATCATATCAGGAGCCCCAAACTGGACACAAACATGGCATCACAAGTGCCAAACAAAAGGAAATATCCACTCTACTTGACCTGCTGACCATGTTCTTGCTCAGTACGTGGTGAGCCACCCTTGCAACCGAAGCCCACTGCTGATTAACATGCAGCAGGTCCTTTTTTGCTGTGTGACTGTTCTCAGCTCCCTGACTGCCCTGCTCCCTCCAACTCCACCCAGCAGGAGTTTGCATTTGTCTCTGCTAAATTTCCTAAGTTTTGTCAGCCCAGTTCATCCTGGTTGTTGTGGTCCCTATAAATTGCATCCTTGCCTGACAGAGTATCAATTACTTATATCAATTTGCTGTCATCTGCCAACTATTTAAAGACACTTTTCATTCCACTGTCCAGAGCATTGATAAAGATGTTAAGCAGCACTGGCTCAAATAGGGCACCACTCCAAATGTCTACCAGACATAAACTTTGAAGAACTGATCCTTAAGACTAACAGTCCAGACAGTTTTTGCCCCCAAATAGTAGTCTACCAATCTATTGCCTTAATTTGGACACACGTATACTGTGAAAAAATCGTTAACATCCACTGTTCTGTCCTTGTCCACAGAGCCAGCCATTTCAACATTGGAAATAAATTGTGTCATTCACATTTGACTTCCCCTTGGTAGATCCATGGCATCTGTTCCCAAACACTGTCTTTTCCCTTACAAGCCTGGAAATGGCTTTAAGAAAGGCTTGCTTCCCAATAGTCCCAGAGACTGAATTGAGGCTGACCAGACTACAGTTTCTTAGGTTTGCTTTCTTGCCATTTTGTGAAGATGGGTGTAACATTTGCTTTTTCCAGTCATCAGGGACTTTCCCCAATCTCCAGAACTCTTAACAGAAAAGACAGTGAACAGACTCTTAGGAGAACCACAGAATCATTTGATGATTCTGTTACAATTCTGCTCTCTGACGTCTTACTCAGTGCCTACACAGTTACTATTCTGTGTTTATATAAATTAACTAGCATCTTCAGATGGACACTGGGTCTCACTCGTGAGGAATTCTGAACAGTTTCACAAAAGTTCCACAGTACTTTAAAGCATGACTCAATACAAAGATGACACAATCAGGCCCTTAGATTTTGTATTTACACTTGAAGTGAAACATTGGTCTCAGACAACGTAAAGGAGGTTTAAAGTATGTATAAACAAAACTACACTAACAGCCACTTCTGTAATGTGCATGTAACATAATATACACAAAAATGAAGATAAGCCTGTTACTGTTTCTTTTAGAAAAATAATGCCACATTAGTTTCTTTCAATTTTCCATACAAAAAATATTTTTCTTCAAATTATTTTCTATTTATTGACTTACATACTTACTATACTTGCAGAAAAGTATACTTGTACTTAGACAATACATTTGACTACAGTCCAAACCAGTGTTCTAAAGTGGTTCTCAGAAAGAAACCAAAAAAAAAGGAACATCCTTATGCATTAACTGTATAGGGATCATGTATAAGGAACATCCTTATACATGAAATGCTAACCTGTTTTCAACTGTAATTTTCTTATGAGATCTTCTTCTACTGGTCTTCATTCTGCAGTTGCCCTGATGATTTCCTGCCCCCTCACCTGTTCCATTCAGTTCTCTCTCTCCTTGCTCATGCTGTACTTTCCTCATCCACTTCTCTCCTTCCTCAGGGAAATACGCAAATGGAAGAAAAGAAGATTAAATTACTGCTGTTGGTGACCTAAGAGATTTTACTCTATGCAGTGAAGGTTGTGGGAAGAGAATCTTGTGAATGCTCTCAGTTAGGAGCCACCAGGCCTCGCAGATGTCTGGATACCAAAAGAAAGCACAGACAAATAGATGCATTTAAATTACAAATGACATTTAGCATGACAGCACCTAGTGAAACTTACTGACACAAGCCAAAAAGCAAGATGGCATCCAGCCCACTCCCCACAAAACATGCAAAATATTGCTGCTCGTGTTTTTTCTTGGTTTTGCTTTAACATGGGAAGGAGAGACAGTGGTCCACAGAATGCCTGGTGTTTCCAAGGGACACAAAGCAAAAGCAGTTGACAGTGACTTTCTCTGTACTGCAATGCACTTTCTCTACACTGCCATACACATCTTCAAGTGTTATCTGTTGGCTTAAAACTACACAAGCTTTAAGCAAACTTTTCTGTTTCACCCCTCTGACTTTATTAGGCAGTATTGTATCAGTGACAGTTTACCTAAGTACTCCGCCAGCTTCCCCAGCCCACTCTAATTCTTCACCAGCATTAACAACAGTATCTCCAGTTCTCATTTCTGCGAGGAAATCAAGGAACACTGTGTGAAATCATCTATAAAATCAGTGATAATACTAGGCCTTAGGCTGAGGATGATTGGGCACAAAATGATCTGTCAGAGCTACAAAAGTTAGCTGCACAAGAAAATTTTCGTTTTACCCTCCCTTTCTTTTCCCCCTTCTAAAAGTTCTGTGCAGGAAATAAAGCAGACAGGTGTCTTGTTGGACTGTAGCCTGCACCACTGATAGGTTTTTTCCACTCATGAATACATATTCTACTTGTAATTCTTCTATGTGAAAAATTCCCTTGCCATGTAACCTGAGGTGTAATAAGACAGACATAAATGGACTCAGGACTCCCCAGTTTAACTTGGAATTAATCAGTCCTGATAGATATATCAGTAGCGCAGAACCACTTTGGAGACCTGGCAGCAACTGCAATAATAATATGCAGCAACAGGAATTGTTCAGAGACCTGACAACTACAAGCAATCACTCAAGAAGTGGAGACAGCACAGGAACAAATTACCTTGGGAAGAGATAAAATCTCTTCCTGCAGGTAATTTGTGAATAGTCTAAATAAATATCTTCAGTTAAATTGTTTCTTCTTCAGAGAAAAAAGTTTGTTTAAATGATCGCTGTAAGTCCCCTTCTGGCCAAGGCTTTTATGATTCCATGGAAAAGAGGAAAAAGAAATTCCAATTATTCATCTCGTAAATATGCTTAAGATAAACATTTTGACAAAGTTCTCTTCCAAGGCACTAAAGCACCAAAATTCAACTGAAACCTCTTTCAGGATCAAGGTCATGGTATTCATGAGCCAGTGGCTGTGAGCTGGAGCTGTACAGTGCACATACTGCTGCAGTGCCTGGAATACACATGTGTCTAAGAAAAGGAGGTCCCTGCTATGAATTTCTAGCATTAATTCACCATAGATTTGATCTGTCTTGTCTTTGTCACATCACATATTCCAAATCATGCTTCATACAATTTTCATTTCTCAGCCACCCTTTGCTTGTTTAAGACAGCTGCCACCTGCAACCCAAATCCTGAAATGAGCCAAAGCTTGTACACAGGCTGGAAAAAGAAATACTTGCAGTTCCTATGATCCAGAAAAGTTTAAAGGAGAGTATTAGACAGGGACACTAAGCCATAAGCACTATCAATCAGACAAATTTTCCCAAACCAGATGTGGAAGAGGACTGTCAGTGACGCAAATGCAGTAATAGAGATTTGGATTCATATGACATTTTTCATCATATATTCCTATTCCCTCTACTTGGCAGACAAACAGACTGAGGACAGGAATCACAATTCTTATCAGGCAACACTAGGTCACTATCGTAGCTGATGTGTTTAGCATCAAAACATATCTTTATAAACTCCTTCCACAGCCACCAGAGAGAAAAAGGCAGCCATAGAGAGGAGGACTAACTCATCCCCTGCAGGCATTTTTTTCTCTTAAACAGACAGATAGATAGAAAAGTGCCAAGAAGATCTAGAATGCCCTAAGCAAACGATTTGTACAAAGACCCTGGACTGCAGTGTATTGCTGCTCTCCTGACTCTGCAATCCCCAATATTGCATCCTCCCTTGCAAATAAACAGTGCGGAGCTGACATCTGACTGAGGCGGCTTTACTTGCCCTCGAAGTGGGGAGCAATGTCGAATCATCTGAAACTTTGTGAGTTTTGGTAAAGTAGCATCTGCCAAAGCATCCTGCAACTAAACAGCTCATTCTTTAAAATAAATGTCACACAGTTTATACAAAATGTGATTTGCAACAATTCTGGAAAAAAAAAAAAAAAAAAAAAAAAAGAAAAAAAAGTGCATATTTGAGATCCACAGCAGATGAACAGTGCTTTTAGTCCTTGCATTCAACTCTTTTTTCTCCAAGTAATTTTAAAGATAGCTTCAATAACACTTAGCTTATTTACAGAAAATACAACTGTGTATAAGACACTGAAAGCTCCTAAAAAGCCTTTGAGATCTAATGAGTGAACAACAAGATTTTAAAAGCTGTATATGGAAGAAAGGATTTTATATAATTAAGGTCTGATACACATACAATCACTTCATTACTTAGGGATGACTTTATCTCCTGTATTTTGATACAGAGAAAGCTCTTTGATGTTGTTCTTCTGAACAGCTTTGCCAAAACAGGAAAACATTACTTATGATCTGTCCCACGAGGGCTGAAATCCAAACAAAAATGTAATTAAACCGTGTGTGTGTGTGTGTGTGCTTTTTTCAGTACCTATGATCCAGAAAAGTTTAAAGGAGAGTGTTAGACAGGGACACGAAGCCATAAGCACTCGCTGCCACTTGGGCTGCCACGGCCCGCACCTCGCGATGCGCTGCAGGCATGGTCTGCTCGCAGTGCAAGGAGCTGCAGCAGCCAGCCCAGGCACACAAAGTCTACATAAAAAGAGGGATGGAAAGGTTGCGCCCCAAAACAGCCCGGCTCCACCGAACACGGTGGAACTGACAGGAATCCATGCTGTTTTCTCACGTACCGCGCTGTCCTCGGGATTACGGGTGCTTCAAAGCAAAGCAGCGCTTCTCCGTGCCACCCTGGCTCCAGCGGCCAGGGTTTATCAGGCTCGAGGCGCACCTGGGCTTTCGGTCCCGGCGCTGCTTCGGAGCAGCGAGCTCCGAAGGGAGCGGGCGGGCAGCGGCGGCATCCCCGCTCCTCCTGGCTCCGGTGGCGGGGGAGCGACAAGCGCCGAAGCCCGTTTTGGGGGACGAGGGGCGGCTGGAATAGCGGGGAGCCACCGAACCCCAAAATGATGAAATTGCTCCCGAAAAGCCGGCGGGGAAGGGGTGAACCCCCTCAACGAAGGAGGGAAGAGGGGGCGGCTGCTCGAACAACACCGCGGCGGTGGGAGGGAGGGGGGGAGCCCGGCACAACTCACCTGCAGCTCCCTCAGGAACCCGGGGGAAAACACGTCTACCCCCGGCAGGACGTGCCGGGAAGGGCGACGGCGAGGCCAGGCAGGGCGGCCCCTCCTTCCGCGGGCAGACTGGGTGAGGAGCGCCTCAGGAATTTCCTCCCGGCTCCGGGAAGCACGGCTAGGCTCCCCTGGCTGCCCTCCCGGAGGCGGGCGGGTCCCGCCTCCCTCAGTTGCTCAGGGCCCGTCGCCATCTTCCCGCTCCTCGAGGGGCTGGCGCCGAGGCGTCATGCGGGGCTGTGTCCCCGCGGCTCCTGTGCCTCCCTGGGCTGGCGAGGGCTGGGGGGCTCGGCAGCAGCCTGCCTGGTTCCTCCGGCTGTCCGCCCAAAATCCCGCTGAGGAACCAGGGGTTGATGAAGGGTATGGTTCACCAGGCCGAACTCTAGTCTCCCAACGCCATGGGAGGAAGACAAGTCTTTCTCCTCATCCATTTCCCGGTGCTTCAGGACCGCGCCTGGTGAGGTGTGAGGTGTTCGGGGAAGGACATGCCCCAAGCTCATTGGGTCACTGCTTCCATTGCATGACTGAACCATCAGAAGGCCTCCTTCAAGCCTAGCACTCGTCCTCAGTGTGTTCAAAGTGAAGGTTTCCCCAGTTTGTAGCGGTTTTAGGTAAGAGAAGTCTTCCGTCTCATGATTTCTTTTTCCTAAGCTGCTTTCATATGTTAAACTTTATTCAGGCATTCTGTCAGTTTTCATTGCTCTCCTGATTGTTGCCAATTCTTGGAGCTTGGTTACTTTTCTCTCAGTAGGATGTGGACTGAGAAGTCCTCACAGCCAGTATTACTTTTCTTCCTTCTGATACATAGTTTACCTTTTTTCATAACAGCATAATGTTGTCAACATGTTGCATTGAGGCACCCTGACACTTTTCTTCCCAATTGTTCTCTGGGCAGATGTTTCCCACCCTCTACTAAGTAACACCCTGCTGCTTTAGTCAGGTTTTCTTTCCTTTTTTTTTCATGATGCTTTTATTTTATAGTCAAGCAAATGATCTCCTGTGAGAGAATAGTCTTATTCTTCAGTGTTACCCTGGAGAATTACATCTATTTCACCCATAGAGTTCCTGTGCATGGTGAGTCATGTAAACTGAGCTTTTCATAGATGGTCACTGGTTACTCATTTTGCATTGCCCACATGGATGTTTGGAGGCACTAGTACTAAACATTTACTGCTCCATCAGAATGCAGAGGGGTTAAGTACATGAAAGGTCATCTAACTGCATAGTTTTACTGAAAATTCAAGTCACAGATGCCTAAAGATCAGATGCCAAAATTCTGACATGTTTTTTCTTTTTTTTTTTCCTTATGGTCGTTAGCAACTCACTGTAATATGTTAATAATTTCTGTCTTCTGATGTGTTTAGACAGTATAATTAGAAAAGCATACTGAAAATTTATCAATTCTGTATGTGAGAGTAGGCTTTGAATAATATGCAATAAATATAACGTGGAAGGTTCATACATTAAACAATCTGGTAGGAAAAATGGCATATCGTATAATGAAAACTAAAGGGAATAAACTAAGACAGCTTTGTTCTAGCACTTTTTAAATTTTGAATGGGTGTATTTGAACTCCTTTTGGCCTTTTAGTGTAGGGGTGGAAAAAATTGTACATACTATTTTAAAGATAAAATATGTCATTTTCTGCTTTAAGACCCCTCGTCTGTGTTTGAAAGAGTTTCTTCTTTTAGGCCTTTACTGGAGATACATGTTAAAAAATCTGCCAATATACTTAAGGGCTTCTTAATCATTTCAACTCTGCTGTGGATTACAAGTTTTCAGCCTCTTCTCACCTGACTGTTTGGATAGCAGCAGTAATGTCTGATGCTGCTTTTCCACACTGATCCACATAATCCAGGAGTTCCAGCATAAGCAAGGTAGTAGCTTATCCTTTTTGAACGCACCATACTTCTGAACAGGCTTCTCACTGTTGTCTAGGTACTGATCAGTTCAGGGTACTGTTTAGTATCTAAAAACCTAAAAAGTTATGGAATAATATTTATAAAGAATTTATGAAGTATTTCAAAAAACAAGTTGCCAGATTTTTCATATATGAGGCAGAAAGACTGAAATAGAATAGAAAAACACACAGGTAAATCTAAAAGAGAACTGGGCACTGCGATGTACAGTGTTACAATGTCTAAAAAACTTTAAGTCCCAAGTTAGGTCCCAGAGATCTTTATATACTGAATCATAGAAATATAGACTATAAAGGCATAGACAAAGACATCCATTCCAGCCTGAGATCCTCTTTAACTTCAGCTCTGAATTCCCCCCCACTCCCTCTTAGATGTACAGTTGCTCACATACAAGTGTCCAAGGCCCTGCTCTGACATGACACAGCTGCATAACCTTAACCCAGACTGCTACGAGATAGTTGTGAGAACATCTGTAGAGAGACAAGGAAGAAGTACAGATAGAAGTAGGGCTGTTGACATGAGATCAATGGCAGTTCAAGGATTTAGGAGGGAAAACACCAGCATGAAGAGTTATAAAATCCCCAAAGGAAAAATCACCTGGGGAAGGCTAGTCAAGCTAGTCAGTCTAGTTGGGGACTAGCTGGGAATCAATATGTCTTATCATCATTGTCGATGGAGCTGGTGGAGGGTGGCAACTGGGCGATGCTGAGAATCCTGTCCAGGAGAGCCATGGGAAGTGACCCTTCCAATTCTTCTTCATGCCTTCCTGCCCTGCAAAGGCTTCTTGGGTAAATTAACAAAAGTGGCAGGCATAGTCTAATAGCTCATTAAACCCTAGCTAGCTTTTGTGCGTGTTAGCCAATAAGTAACTGCTTTATTTTGAACTATGTATATTCTTTTTACAGAGTGTGTGCACTTGCCTAAAAGCGTCTGAACAAACTGACCAAGGAGTACTATAATACAACTCCCATTCAAAGCAGGCATTTGCCCGTCTGGTAAGTCTGGAAAGCCTTCAAGAAAGGCAATTTCAGAACCTTCCTAGGTGACCTGTTTTAGCACTGCACTTTCCTTCTAGAGAAGACATTTTTCTAATATTCATCCTGAGCATCTCAAAGCAGTTCCTGACTGTTGCCTCTTTCTATCTTTAGTCATTTGCCATTTCCAAGAAAAGTTGCCTGTCCACTTTGTAACTGTTTTTCAGATAGACGTAGGTTGCTTATACGTGGTCTCTTAGTCTCCGCTTTGGAAAAATAAGCAGGTTTGCAGTTCATATGCTCTAAGCCCCTGACAATCTTGGTACCCCTCTGCTGTATCTTCTCCTGTTTCTCAACATCTCACTTGAACTAAACTGCCTAGAACTAGACACAGTATTCCAGTTTCCTCACTGCAAATTAGAGGGACTATCATAGCTCTGCACCTGCACACAGGGCTCTATCATGACTCCTGTTTGTTCCCCATGCTGTATCACTTCAGGTGGGCACCCAGGCATGATGATTTCTCCCAAAAGTATGAGAGCTCCCCCCATAAAGCTTTTGGCTTCGTTTATGTGTGCATAAGCTTGGGGTGGCTGCCAACAAGTCCACCACTTCCCACTCACGTATAAATGTCTGAAAGGAGGGTGTCAAGAGGATGGAGCCGGTCTCTTCACTTGTGCCCAGTGACAGGACAAGAGGCAACAGGCACAAACTGAAGCACAGGATGTTCTGGCTGAATATGAGAGGGCACTTCTTTACCATGAGGGTGGCAGAGCACTGGAACAGGTTGCCCAGAGAGGCTGTGGAGTCTCCTTCTCTGCAGATATTCAAAACCCGCCTGGGTGCCCTCCTGTACAATGTGCTGTAGGTGATCCTGCTCGGCAGGGGTGTTGGACTAGATGATCTTCAGAGGTCCCTTCCAACCCTGGCCGTTCTGTGATTCCCTCACTTCATTGTCAGTCATCATCTCTCTCCCCAGTATTCCTAGTTTAAAGATCTCTTTGGGATGGCCAACTTGTTGGCAAAGATGTTTTTGCCCTAGTTAGTCAGGTGGCTCTCACCTCCCAGCACTCCTCAGTCCTCAACAAGTGTCCCATGGTCATAAAATCTGACTCCTTTGTGTTGACACCAGCTGTGCAAACGTATATTGACCCTCAGAAATCTCCATTTCCTGAAAGAACCTTTTCCCTTCTATGGTAGGGTTGAGGAGGCACCAACAGAGTTCACATGTCCTTAAGCATCGCCTCCAAGTCAAATGTTCACACTTGATACACTCAAGTCTCCTCTCATAGCATCATTGGTGCCCACATGCAAGATTAGCATGAGATGCTAGTGTCAGTACCAGGCAAGCCTTAGCAGTCTCTCTCTCCACAATGTCCTGGATTCAAGTCCCAAGATGTTTTGATGCTCTGTTAAACAGAGTTCCCAGACCTTCATCTGCATCCAGGACAGTGAGCCTATTCTGTAGCTGCACATTTGCAGGCAGAGAAGGAGCCATCTTCCTGGTGCCAGAAGTTAGAAGATTCCAGCTATCACCATCATGAGAGTCTCCATTTCCAACCCAATGCACACATGCTGCTTGCCCCTCCTTCCAATTGAGGATTCAGGCTCTCCGATTTGTAGGACCTTGGAGAAGTTCTGGTGAGCTGCACTTAAACAGGCCTCTTTCTAGCATCCTTCCTCTCAGAGGAATGATGGAAAGAAGAACTTAAAACACCCTTTTATAGAAGTTCATAGACCATTTTAGAAGTCAAGATACCTTGAAGCTTTCTCTGTCCTGAAGCTCTCTCTTTCTGGCAGTAGCAGGCACCCTGAAGTTCATGGAATCATAGAACAATAGAATGGTTTGGGTTGGAAGGGACCTTAAAGATCATCTAGTTCCACCCTCCTGCCATGGGCAGGGATACCTCCTACTAGATCAGGTTGCCCAGGTCCCCATTCAACCTGGCCTTGAGCACTTCCAGGGAAGGGGCATCCACAAATTCTCTGGGCAAACTGTTCCAGTGCCTCACCACCTCTGAGTAAAGAATTTCTTCCTAAAGTCTAATCTAAATCTCCCCTGTTTTAGTTTAAAACTCTTCCCCCTTGTCCTATCACTATCTGACAATGTAAAAAGTCACTCTACATCTTTTTTATAAGCACCTTTTAAATACTCAAAGGCTTCACTGAGGTATCCCTGGAGTCTTTTCTTCAGGCTGAACATCCTCAGCTCTCCTAGCCTGTCTTCATAGGAGAGCTGCTCCATCATCTTTGTGGCCCTCCTCTGGACCTGCTCTAACAGCCCCACATCCTTCTTGTGCTGGGAGCCCCCGCCCTGGACGCAGCACTCCAGGTGGGGCCTCACAAGGTCAGAGCAGAGGGGCACAATCCCCTCCCTCCACCTGCTGCCCACCCCTCTGTTGGTGCAGCCCAGGACGCAGTTGGCCTTCTGGGCTGCAGGCACACACTGCTGGCTCATGTCGAGCTTTTGTCCACCAGAGCCCCCAAGTCCTTCTCTGCAGGGCTGCTCTCAATGGGTTCTTCTGCCAGTCTGTGCTCATGTCTGGGATTGCCCCGACCCAGGTGCAGCACCTTGCACTTGGACTTGTTGAACCTCATTAGGTTCACTTGGGCCCAATACTCAAGCTTGTCCAGGACCCTGTGGATGGCTTCCCTTCATTTTGTTGTATCAAACACACCACTCAGCTTGGTGTCATCTGCAGTCTTGCTGAGGATGCATTGTCTATGTCATTGATAAAGATACTAAACAGTACTGATCCCAAGATGGACCCATCAGGGACGCTGCTCATCACCGGGGCCTCCATCTGGACATAGAGCCATTGACTACAACTCTCTGGATGCGCCCATCCAGCCAATTCTTTATCCACTGAATAGTTCACTCTTCAAATTTAGAGCAAAGGATGTCATGTGGGACCATGTCAAAGGCTTTGCAAAAGACATCAGTCAGTCTTCTCTTGTCAACTGATGCAGTCACTACATCATACAAGGCCACCAAGGCCACCAGATTGGTTAGGCAGAATTTGCTCTTGGTGAAGTCATGCTGGCTGTCTCAGATCACCTCCTTGTCCTGCATGTGCCTTGACATTGCTTCCAGGAGGATCTGTTCCATGATCTTCCCAGGCGCAGAGGTGAGGCTCACTGGTCTGTAGTTCCCCTGGTCTTCCTTTCTAACCTTTTTAAAAATGGGAGCGATGTTTCCTTTTCTCCAGTCACTGGGAACTTCACCTGCCAGGACTTTTCAAATAAGATGGAGAGAGGCTTGGCAACACCATCTGCCAGTTCCCTCAGGACTCTGGGATGTGTGGCATCAGAGAGTTCAATGACCTAGTGGAAGTTTCCATAAGGTCTAGAAAATCTACAGGCAGAGCATGGAAACTGATGTGTAAACTGCTGTCTGTTGGTTGCATCTGTTAGTTGTCATTGTTATGTCATGTCTTTTCCTTTGCTTTGCTTTCTGCAGGTACTAATATAAGCAGGTTTCATTATTAGGAGCATTCAGGTGAAAAGTATTGAGCTTATGCTTTAGGAAGGCAAATTTTGAAATGATTACTATTTAGGATACTACAGCAGCCTACATTGGACTCGTGTAAGAAACTTTAAGTGGCAATGCACCAAAATTTGGATTCTAAATAGCAAGTCCATGGAATGTATAACACTAGAAGATTAAATGCATCAGATAAGTAAAAGGCATAAAGAGATTCCTCTTTGTGTGTGCATCTTTGTTTTTGTGTCTTTCTTCAGACAGGGATTGTTGATAATAAGTACTAATGTTAGGAATTCTTCACATTGTCTGCCTACATATTCAGGCAGTGTAGGGTTGAACTCACTAAGAATTCATGTGGGCATGATTTTGGGGTTAAAAAGTAAACAAGTCAGGAAAATAGTCAGATCTTTCTGCATATTTTGCAAATCCTCTTTGCTGATGTTTGCCTAGACAGAAAAAATAACCTGCTCTAAGAGAGAAGAAGAGCTTGGTTACAATTCTGATACTGAGTAGAAAAGTAGTCATGACACTTAATCTCCTTGAGATTTGCTGCATACGTTGAATCTCTTATGCAGAAACTTGTATGAAAAAGCTTGAAGTTCTTTCAGTTGTAAATTTATATTTAAAATAGTGTGAAAGAGTCTGAAAGGCCATCCTTAACCCTACAGCAGAATGAATTATGCCCACATCCTAATTCTTGGAATGTTCTTTAAAACTTTCATTGCCAGAAATTCTACTGCTTTCCAAGACAGTCTAGCTAGAGCTAGAACCTAACTATCCTTAGCAGTAGAAAATTCTATATGTAAACCAAAAATCCTTACTAGCTTTTTATCCCCACCACTTTCTGCCTACAAAGTCCAAAGACCAAATTATTCTCTTTTGTTTGGCAGACGCCTCTGAAGTATTGAAGATAAATCACAGGATCACCTCATCCCTCTCTAGGTTGAATAAGTTCAGTTCTTTCAGTAGTTTAAAGAGTACTGATTGTGATCACTGCTATCCTCATCACTCCCAAAGTCCAGTTCTAAAAGAAGAAATAGAGGACACAACACTTCCAGCCTCATCAACACTCATTCATCAACATTCATCAACATTTTCTTACAGATGACACTTCTGTTCCTACCTGTCTGTTTATTTGCTCTTTCTTCAGAAGAAGGATGCTGTTGGCTGAAGATCTGCCTGTGATCTTCTGTAAGCCACAGATCATGTTGTCAGCTCCTCTTTATCCTGATTGTTCAATTGATTATTTCTGCTTAACACTACAACATTGCACTTTCCCTATTGATACACCATTTCTCTATTTTGTCTATTTTCAATTTTAATTCTGTTTTCTAATGTGCTTGTAATCTTTCATAGCTTCACACCATTTGGAAATCCAATAAGCATCTTATGTTTTATCGGATTGCTGAGTGCTAACAGACAAAACAGATTCTTTGCAACTCCACTCAAGACATTTTTCCTTCTTAACAGTGAACCACTGTTAACTGCTTTCTGCCTGCACAGTGATAACTTCAAAAACCCAAATAAAACAAACTATTATTTTCCATAAACAGTGTTCCTCATGCAAGATTTAATTTCCTCCAGAAACAACTTTTATTTGACATCAGTAGTTGCAGAAGATTTGGTACTGATTTGGAGCAAAGGACAGCACTGTGTTCTCGAGCTGAGCTGTACTGGACTGAAGAATGTGTATTGAATCAGGTGTACTATGTAGTGCAGACAGAATGCCAACAGGATTTCAACAGTATTCATGGAGTACCTCTGTGAGTAATTTTGGTCATCCCAGAGCTGCAGAGGAAAGCCAGTGAAACTGTGTAATTATATCAGTGGTGGATTGAGCTAATATTATTTGCCTCTCAATAGGCATCTTATCTTGGAGTCAAGCTAGGATTCTTGGCTGCCAACATGAACTGTGTCTGGAAATGTAGGAGGAATGGTCTGCACTTGTTTTGCTGGTGTACCCTGAGTATCCTACATAAATAAACTTTGTGCTTTCTGTAGACATTTCCATTCTGCCTGTGGGAGGTTGCTGTAAAGGGCCTGAGCTTGTATCGAATTGCAATGTGTGGTACACAAACCTGTGTGGCTCCAGCAACAGTCTCTCCTCCAGGCGTATTTCTTTGATCAAGTAATAATTGTGGTTCTTAACAAGAGATGGTGCAAGTGTTATATGTGTGTAATCTGATAACAATCTCAGCTAACATGTAACAAGTGTAGGTCTGTTCTAAAAATGAAAAGCACAGTAGCATAAGTAAACTATGGGACTGCTGAAGAAAAAACATGATCATTTATTTGCCATTAACTAATAATGGCACAAAATTCATGATATTAAACAATATTTATTAAGGTATATATTAAGAATTAATATGTCACTTCAAGTCCCCATCTGTACAATCCTTAAATTCAGTCCTTTAGTCATCCTTTGAGGTTGTTCCAAGCAAGCGTTTGAACGTCTTTCAGCTGAGGATAGACTTGAATCACACTCTTCACTTACAAGTAGAGCATTGTGGCCAGTAGGCTGTTAAAAAAGTACTGTGTGCCTTTACTTTTTAATAGGAGGTGTCCTCAACATGTTCCTGTGAGGGACAAATATGTGCAACATGCAATAATCATAAATAATCATACCCTGAGAAATGGACCTCCTGGGCATTCCTCCACCTAGCTTTTGACCTCGGAATTGTTTTTGCAGGCTATATGCACCTCACACTGAATTCTGTGTGTGAAGTCTAAGTGCTCTAGAAATTTGAATGAAGAGATGCCAATTGAACTCAGACTTCCAGGTTAGTGGATAACTAGATGGGATTTCAGAGGGAGAATTGTTTTTTGCCTAAGAACCTCTTTAGATGACTGCATGCTTTACTGGATCATCCCAGATAGAATCAGCTCAAAAACATCTACTTGTTGGGACACAGGATATTTTCCATTAGTTTTTCCTAGGAGAAACTCTGTGCTACCATCTTGTGGTAAACTAGAGGAAGATACATCAAGAGCAAACATTTTTTTCTTATGTGGGTGTCATGGGTTAAAATTCATTCCATATTTGGATCATTAGACTAATAAAATACGGAGAGTGTGATGGAACACTCAAGGACAGGAGAGTAAACAGAACTTAGGGTGCTGGGACAAAGTTGTCATATATAGCGATCGCGTGCTCAAAAAATCATGGGTTCATGCTTTTTTCATGCTGTGAGAAAGTTTGCTAGAATGTAAAACAGGGCCCAGGATTTGTGTGTGTGTGATCAAAACATTATAGTGTTAGCAGAGCTGCTTGCTTTCCTTTACACTGAACTTATTCAGGTCATCTCTACTCCACTGTCTGTCATGTCCAAACACAACAGCACATGTTTAGTGACTGTATAATGGAGGTGGGCATACCCAGAAGCAGGAAGAGAAGATTCGCTGTGGATTCTTGCTGCGCTATGGACTTTTCACCCCAATGTAAGATCAGTTAAAACCCCAGTATCTGACTCAGAAATCATGTCTATTTCCCACTGAAGCCAATAACTGTAAAAGAGCTTTAGTTGATACGCATTTTTGTCCAGCATAGAACGGATGGAATCAGGGTAACCAGAGGAGATCCAGATAAGAATGAGGTCCCAATTTGACCAACATTTGCAGAGCAAAAATCAAGAATTTAAGAGTGAATACTCTGAGATCAGATCAATGTATGGACATTAATGCTTCCAGATGCAAAAAACAGTATTCCAGTAGGAGACAGCAGCTAGCAAGAGATGACACAAAGGTTACTTCTCTGAAGTCTCTTTGGTGCCATGATACTAGCCTGAGGCCATTCCTGAGTTCTGGGACACACAGAGCAACTGACAGGATCTGATGTAACACTGGCAGGCTTCTCTGCCAGCTGGTTACACAAGTAAGGAGGCAAAGGGCAGTTTTCCACAGGGTGAGTATTGGCTTGCTGCAGAAAATACTTGTTTCTATAGGTGTTTCGTTTTCCAGAATTAGTGCTATGCTATTCTAACCCATGAGAGAATTGTCCAGTTCACACACAGTTTCAGAATATGAACTGTAGACTGAATTGAGAAATCTGAAATAGTGGCTAAGTGGGTTTGACATAGTGCTTTCAGACATCTATTCTAGTTATTTATAATGAGTGTGGGTATTTCCACTGTAGCAAGCATGAGGGTATTGGAGCAACTCTGAACAGTCCCCAGATTTCCTTTAAAAATTGTTCTCAGAAGTTATTTGGACTGAAGTTTAATAAAAAATACAGCAGCCTACAGTAGATAACTAGCATAGAAAACTCCAGCCCAAAAGAGTGTCTGAAATGTATAAACAACTGGGAGTAGTATCTCCAAATGGTAACACTACCTTTATAAATGGTACTATTATTAAACCTGCTTATATGTCAGTTCACAATAGTCAATGAAATTAATCACAAATTAGATTTGTAGGTCCCTTGGTGATGTTAAAAAAAAAAAAAAAAAAAAAAAAAAAAAAAAAAAAAAAAACACCTTCATTTTGTCCCATTCTTTGGCTTTGGATACTTGTATTCAGCATTTTTTTCCTGGGGAATCTTATTCAGTAGAAAGTTCATGGAAAGGAGAATTGAGATCTAGAAGAGGAGGTATGCATTCTCAGATGTTATACAACTGAAAGTACCTCAGCAACAATCAGAATCAGTTAGTGCAGGATTTCCTATTTGCCATGCCAAATAAAAGAATCACAGATTAGAAGGGTTGGAAAGGACTTCTGAAGATAATCTAGTCCTGGAAACCTGAGCACGGGGTATACCCTGAAGAGACCATCGAGGAGGACACAATAAGAAACTGAGGAACAACTTATCACCTGCTAAGGTGAAAAAGAGCCTGGGCATGAGGAGGTTGGCCCGAGAAAGTGGGAACATGCATGAGAAATCAAGAGCTGTTTAAAGAATATCAGGAACATTATCAGCTATTGGCTGTCCAAGGAGGATGGTAGAATCGAACAGAATCTCTTGGTTACCTGAAGTGGTGGTGTCATCATAGAACCATCACAGAACCACAAAATCACAGAATGGGCAGGGTGGGAATGGACCTCTGAAGATCATCTCGTCCAACTCCCCTGCTGTCCAGCGGGACTCCCAGGTCTCTCTCTGCAGTGCTGCTCTCCAACATGTCAGCCCCCAGCCTGTAGAGGTGCTTGGGGTTATTCCTCCTGAGGTGCAGGACCCTGCACTTTCCCTTGTTGAACTTCATGACGTTCCTCTCTGCCCAACAGTCTAAACTGTTCATGCCTCTCTGAATGGCACCACAGCCCTCTGCTGTATTATAAAACTCCTCTTAGTTTTGTGTCGTCAGCAGTCTTGCTGAGTGTGCACTCTGTCCCTTCATCCAGGTCCTTGATGAATAAGTTGAACAGGACTGGACCCAGTACAGACCCCTGGTGGACAGCACTATCTACAGGCCCCCAACTAGACTCAACGCCACTGATCACAAGCCTCTGAGCTCTGCCATCCAGCCAGTTCTCAATCCACCTCACTGTCCACTCTTCCATCCCCGTGTTGGGTTTAGCAGTGCTTCTAGGCAAGGCTGGAAAAGCCTAGCTTTTGTGGAATAAGAGCAGTTGAAAGCAGACCATGGAGCAGTGGACTGAGAACACAAAGCAATCAGATACTCTGTAGAGTACTGGGAGTTGAGGTCTCTGTAGCTGCTGATGCTGGTAACAATCATTAACTAGTGGGGATGCAGACTCTGGAAGAAACAACCCTGAGAATATGTCAGCATAGCTGTTTGTGGCTATGCTCACAGGTGTCCATGTTTAGGGGGATTTTGGTCATTCCTACACCAGTTATTCCAGCCCTGGTGTTAAATCAGCAATACTCTGATGCAGGTACAATTTAGACTAGAGAAAAGTTCTGTTCTCTTCATTTCTCACACTGCTTCTCAGAGAAGAGTAGGTGCTGCCGACTGGTGGCTTTTCTGCTGATGTAAGGTGTGTGGCTGTGTGCCATGCACAAGGTTGGAATACTTGTATCACTTGGCAGTATGATTTTTTTTTTCTCTTCTGACATATGTATAGTGCAGATCAGGTCTTACTCTACAAGGGTACCTTTTCTGATTTAGTTCTAGTGCTTTTCACGCAAGAAACACAGGCTAGAAAAATATCACCCTCATGCTAGATTGTGTCACTCGGAGAGGTATTTCAGCGTGTACTCAGTATTTGAATGCACTTCTTGGATGATATGCTGTTCAATGTCAGCAAATTCTAAGAGTAAATAACCTCCAGCCAATGCTAGGTGGCGCAGTACGCTAATACACTAAAGTTTTTCAGATGCTTTAAGGTCTGTAAATTCCTGTAAATTTCCACAGCCTCATATGTTTACTGACATATTGATACATTGATTAATGTGGAAGAACATCATTGCTTTTTGTGGCTTTCCTGATTCATGCATTTTCATACTCATCTAAGTAAAAGTCCACACAGAAAAGCATTCAAGATGCTTCCTGCCCCCCCAAAAAACTGCTCTCGTTTTTTGTGTGGTGCCTTCCAAGCAGAAGTACAGCTGAGGGTAAACAGAGTTTGGCTGCTTCTAATTTGGGAAAATTAGAGTTTATTTCATTCTCTCTGCCCTCTTAAGCACTGCAGGGGTGTGTTTATAGAAGTTTTGTGTACTAATAAACCACTGTCTTCAAATACTTACAAAACTTTAAAAAAAGCCTCAATGTCAGCTTTTTCTCCCATGGAAAAGGAAAAAAATCTGAAAATGCACTATTAGAGTGCCCTCAATACTTCTGCCTCTTACCATAAAAAAAAAAAAAAAAGAAAGCTGAGCCTAGTAGTGAAAAAATAGCCATTTTGATTGGGAAAAAATAAATAAAAATAAAAAAATGAGGAGAACTACGTGGACAGTTTTGTGAAGATACTTAGTAAGTGTTAAATGGAATAATTTTTTGTTTCCAAATTGGGTTGTAGCCAACTGTTCATGTCTCAGATAGAGAATAGTGTTTACATAAAAAGCTCAAGATAAGTGTCTGTCTCATGTATTCTGTCTCATGTATTGTTATTTGCAGAAGATAACTAAGTGATGATTAATGAGTTATTTATATTCTTTAGAAGAGGTCAGGAGAGGAGTTATCAATATTTGAGCAGCAGTATGTGGAATTTTAAATAACCCTAATTATCAAAAAGGTTGAGGGTAACGGTCAGATGGTTCATCTACTGAACATTTAGCATCTGCTCCTGTGAGGTGTCAAGTGCCTCAGCAAGGCACTGAGTGCGCTCAAATTACATTTAAATAATGAGGAAACTCACTTCCTAGCAGGAGATTCTCAGCCACTGGCAGGATAAAGCTATTAGCATCCAGGCAGTAATGGAGAGTAGGAAAAATCCGTTTCCTTCTTTCAATTTTTTTATTTATTTTTTTTAAGATTTTGACTCCTGAAATGGCTTGCAGAAGTTACTGATGCTCTGTAAACACAAGGCTGAGCTGAGCGTCTGCAAGCAAAATACCTTCTGTCTGCCCTAAGACACAGAATAAGAACAAAAGCTATAGACAACACAGAGAAATTGCAGAGAGCAAGAGGCCATGAAAACCTTATGTGGTGGATTTACACCATTCACCACGATTTAGTCCTACAGGAGGATAGATGTCCTATAGGTTATCCATAGGATATCTTCATGCATGTCAGTTTGAAGTGGCCTACTTCTTTGTGTGCGGACACATTGGTGTTAGCTTTCTGCTGCCAAGCTCTGCTCTGAGCTAGAAGTGCAATTGCTTAGCAGGCTAATTCTGCAGAAATTTCAAGAATCACAGCACATGGCTCATTTCAAGTCTCACAGCTCATATTTGTAATTGTTCCAGGTTAAGCTGCTTGTCCTGTCATGGGGTTATGAAAGAGGCTTGTTTAGGTCCAGTTTGGTAATGTTCTGTTAGGATACCTATTCTTGAAATTGCCAGAGCCATGCCAGCTTTATGTGGTGTTTTCATACACTGCAAAACTCTTTTTGGCAGGTGTAAACCAGAAAGAAAGGTAAATAACAGTAGTATCCTGCAGGAAAACAACTGAAAGGAACTAGGTGGATATAGAAGTGTGAACCAAGGTGATGCTGCCTGAGAACAGCAAATATCTCCTACTTCGATCCACTGAACCAGTTTTACTGAGTCAGTGTCCACACACTTTGTACAGTGTAATCATAAGAGATATATGCAGAAAGTTTGAGTAGTAAGGCACTCAGATGAAAAAGCCAGCAATAGGTAATTAAATTGTTGAGGGATCTCTCTCCTGAACCCTTAATCTCCTCTGCGCTAGGTCCTGCACAAACATTGGACAAAATAAGTGTAAACCCCAAACATCTGTGGAAATGTAATGTAAAAGACAGATGATGATGATATGCAGAAAGGGAAACACAAAGAAACAATGTTTATTATAAATTACAGTAGCAGGATTATATGGAAGTCTCAACAATGAAATTTCAGTGCCCTTATGATATTTCATGTGAAGGTGCTCTGTGGAAGCAAACAGAGTACATCTGGTTCTCAAACCATTCAACTATGGCTTCCATGATAGGTCTATGCCATGTCAACAGGGCTAAGCTGGAGCAAGCTACTGAGTATTCTGAAGGAGTATCCCTCTGTGGGAGACAGTAAGCCAGCAGGGGTTTCTGGAGCTGGCATTGTGAGGTAATCCTACGACCCAGCTTAACCCCAAACCACAGACAGAACTGTGGGCCTTCTGGGGAGCCACTGTCATCTTTGTGTGAACTATGCTCTTTCTCTACTCAACTCTCTGAGGGATATGGTAAGTGTCTTGTGGCTCCTAGCCCTGTGGTTTAAGGGTCAACAAGGTTGCCTGTCTTTGAAATAGTCCATGGAAGACCTTCAAAGTGAAGATGCTTGATATCACAAAGAAGGGAAGTCAGTGGTGTGGTACAGGAAGAAGGGTAACCAGTCAAAATGAAAGACAATGACAAGATGCTGGCAATAGCACACTGGATAGATATGAGCATGTCAAACTGTGCAAGGCCGGAGAGGGGAATTTGCTAGTGACTGACATGAGAGATAAGAACCTTCAGAAGATGTTTAGCTAGCTATGTGGATAGAAAAGTGTAAGTTGTAGGAAAGTTATGTGCAAAGGATATTTAAAATTTAGACCTAGCCTGCCAGTAAAGACATTGGAGAGTGCAGTCAATGATAATTTCTAGGCTATTGATCTGAGTGACTAGGTGGAGGTATCTTAGAAAAGAAGAGTGTGGGAAGCATAGCGGATTTCTGAGAAAGTTAAGAGCATCATCAAATTTATCAGCAAATGGTTTACAGGTGGAAAAATTTATGGGTGATATGGTGATATGAATCAAATACCCATTAAAAGAACTGGACAAATTATTAGTGTATCTAGGTTTATTCTGCTGAATTAACGTCACAGAGTGAGTTTGGTTTTGCTGATTGGGTAGTAAGCATTGGCTCATTCTTTTAGGAATCTCCTTTTAGGAATTATTCTTCATACCCTATGTTATATGGTAGCATCAAGATTATACCAGGGAACTCATCATTACTGGAGGTGTGCTACTATGGCTTATGACTCAGAATTACCTGTTGAACCCATTTAAATCATTGAAGTACAAAGTCTAACTCCATGTTGACATAATCATAGAGAAAATGCTCTTTCACTTCCACTCAACATCTTTCTGCTCTTTACTCTGTTTCTTCATGTGATTCTCTGAACAGCAGAAGGGCAATCCCTTCCACGTCCTTACCAATCCACTGTTTTACCATCAACTTCTATATCCCGTCCCAGGCATTGAATGACCTCCCAGTTACTAGCTTGTAATTTGATATGTATAATATTGTTGTTCTTACGCCTAGCAGGCATAGAGAAGAAATCAAGAAATGCTCTCAAATTCATGTAAATTTCCTTTTATACAATTGCAAGTCATACCTTTCATATAAAAAAAAAACACATTTATTTTGCTTAATCGTTCTTCTGAGGCATTATCCCAGAAGAAATGGTAAGTATAAGAATGGTAATTATAAGAACTTCACGCAATCAGTCCTCATGAGAACGAAATACTCCTGAGCAAACCTATGTTACCTCTAATTCTTACCGTAAGGCCACCTCATCTACCTTCTCACCAATTCTATTCACCCAAAAAGCTTTCTGGAAGGTGCATAAACCCTACGTGAATATACATGAATGTCAACTTGATCTTATCAATTTTTTGTTGTTGTTTTGGCCTTGATGAATGTTACCTTGCAGCTATCCTACACATGCAATGTGAAAGAAAAAAAGGAATGATGAAAGACCAGTCATCTCTTTCTCAAGTAGCTGACATTTTTAATCTTTCAAGCTTCAAGTGGGTGCTTAGATTTACTTTGAAGAGTTTGTGGTTGCACTGGCTTTGGTTCATTTTGAGTAACAGAAAGGGATCACAAGATCATGATAATTCTGTTGTGGTTGCCCACGGCTGCATGATTTCTTTGTCGTAACTTGGAGTAATAAAATGCCTTGAAAGCTACTATGAAATCTGTCCAGTAGCTCACAGAACAGTAGATGTTTATGGATAAATGGAGTGTAGTTGTGTGAATGTTGGGCAAGGAAGAAACCATGCAAGAGAGACAGGAGACAATAAAGACATTTTAAGGTGACCAGCAAACAGTGAGGAAAACATCTGTTTTGTTTGTTTGCTTCTTTGTTTGAACAAGTAGTTCTAAGGAGAATTATATTCCATATCCAGAAAATTGTATATCTGCAGGATTATATACAGACTTCAAAATCTGTATGACCTAATAGATGAAAACCTATTAAATCTCTTAACCTCATCTGATCCAAGTTTTACTGAAGCATGATTTGTATTTTGGCTAAAGTATGTCTTTATCTATCACAATCACCAGTCGCAATCTAAGAATATTAAAAGATCTTTTCTGTGTTGTTTTTCCCATGTCGTTCGAATGCCCTTCAGGTTACTCCAGCATGAATAAACCATTAGGCTGCTATTACTACCATGGGTACTCAGGGCATCTTAAAAAGTCACAGTTTGTATTCATATCCTTTGGAAGAGGTGAATGGATTCATATTCTGGGCTGCTTTCAGTGGCTCTATAATAGTGTAACAACTCCCTCAGTGTGAGATATTCCTACCACCAGTCAATGACTAAATAATAAATACATTGTACAAACTTTCTAATTAGTGTTACTATTCTTTATATTTTTTCCCCTAATAATAATTTCTTCAAGTCTGGTAAATGAGTACTTGTGTGGGTCTATGTATGTATACAAGTATAGAACTCTTCTTGTCTGACAAATGCTTGTCATAATGGAACATAAGCAGGTCAGGCAAAGACTTCTAATCTCAGCTTCTAATTCAGTGATTAATCCTCTCTATTGTTTTTTTTTTTTTTTAAATGTGATGAAAGGAGTTTGGTATAAACTTCCTAAATTCTAACAATGTTTGCTTTGCATCTGCAGAAGGCATCTAGCAACAATCTTCTAACACAGCATACATCTCTAGCAACAGTCTCCCACTAAATTGAATGTTTACAAAATGTTTCATTATAATTTTCTAGGATGAGCACTCCTTATGGACCTTCAGTGGTACTTTCTTCGGGGTTATATTAGTGAACTGATTCATATGCATATTCCTCTGTTTGAAGTTGCAGTAATTCCAGAGCAGTTAATCTCTTCTGTACAGGACTATTCCACTGGCCCTACCAAAGTTACCAGGTGACTTTTCATTTCAGTCATGTAAATCAACCCTGGAGACTGCACTTCTCTTATCCAGGAGAATTTCCAGTTCTGTTTATTAGTAACCTGGAGATCCTGCTTTAGCATGTGATTAGTTCAGGACTTTCTTCATATCACTTGCTACATAGATTCAGTTTCTCTATTAAATACAGATTTTTCACTTGTACAGACAGTATTTAGTTACTTTTTCTCATCCTCTATATCTGCCCTTTTCAATGGTAACCAAACATATCAGGTGCTTCCAACAGCTTGAACCAGAAGGATTTTAAAGAAACACATTGGAAAAAGTGTTCGGGTTTCACTGAAGGAATATTAAAGTACAGGGAAGCCAGGTTCCCTGAAATTATAAACTCAAGCCCAAGCAAAAAATGCCTATAGTCAAAATCTTACCAACAGTGGGCTGATTGTACTGTATGAGACTAGAGATGGTAAATTGAAAGAAATACTGTATTTTTGTACTTTTAGTACAAAGATGCAGTGACAAGAGAAGCAGAGTTTTTCAGTGGCTGTGTGCTTTGACACAGACAGCCTGGTAATAGTGAAGGAAAGTGATACCAGAGCTGATCAACTTTCTGCAGGAGTTGAAAATCCAAACTGATCCGACACAGCAGCTATACATACAGCATCTTGTTTGTGCTTCTCAAGTGAGATATTAATATGAGCATGAATAGCCACAACTCTGTCTCTGCTAATCAGCAGCGCAAATACTCAATAATCCCTGGACAAAGTGGGAAGTACAGCACCAGTTTAATTGCTGGAATAGGGTTGAAAGAAGTGTGGAATAGGGTGAAGGAAGTTCACCTGTGAATCTTCTGAGAAGTTAGGAAGAGTGCAGCCTGCCAGAAATAATTGAATTTTTCATCTGCAGTAAAACTCCCCTGCACAAATGTCAAGTCTCGTCTTTATCTGTGTGTGCATGTGTAAGCAGGAGAGATAAAAATGACCTTGAAGAGGCTACAGGATATGACTGTGGCTGTTCCTAAATTGAAAACTTTAAGAGAGAAGAGCGGTGCTGCCAGAAGTTGTCTATCTTGTGTGACATTCGTGTACTCAGCAGCTTTGTCACAAGTTGTCCAATCTCAGCATGATTGATGTGTTCTGGAGACTTCTAGCAATTGTGCCCAGGTCTTTACTTCAGCCCAGTATGGATAGCACAGCCTTTCTATCATTTTAGCTAAGGAAAATGCAGCTTGGTGCAGACACGCAAGAGTCAGGAATAGTAACTACCATACTTTGCTGTTCCACAGCAAGTCTTTGGCTACCTAGTTCAGCATCCACCCACATTTAGAATTTCAATTTTATGAGAAAGTGCATTTGTACATCTGAACTTGCTGTTTAATTTCCATACAGTTTCATACATAGAGCAGCACAGAACTCTCCAGTACTAAGCAAAAGCCTCCACTATTTTTCTATATAAGGTTTCAGTCACAGTCAGACAGGGAAGCCAGGGGTAGAAGTCCAATGTGCAGACATGAAAGGCATATCTCCTGTCATCTGTGCTCAGCACAAGATGAAATGTTTGTAGCCTCTTTGTACCTACCCTGACCTTACCAGCTCAGGAGATGGGTAGGGTTGAACAGGGAACAGGTAGTGCCGTTCCTAAACTGCCCAAGTTCTGAGAGCTGCATGTGGCACAGAACTGATTTTGTCCTGTGCTTAATTTGTCCAACATTTATGCTTGGAAAATGGGTTTGCAAATGCTGATTTTTGTAACGATTGTTCTTCTTCAATGTGCTGTAATACCTAGAGCTGTTTTTTAGAAGCATGTGGAGGAAAAGCGTATATAGTGTCTGGGAATTGTATGTCAGATATGAGGTTGCAGTGGGACAAAGTGTTCTCACAGCCCTGTTCTGACAGCAGCAGGACAATTATTCAGGTTGCTTTTACTTCTAAGCATGCTCTGCATTATGATGCAGAATTTTTCACCATCAACAATTGTGAGATCACACCATTGGTGTCTCTTCTGGGGCTGAGCTAAGAATGCAGATTTTTTTTCAGCATGAGTCAGTGCCATTGTTTGAGAGATGCAGTCTGCCTTTTGAAGTGTCCCTTGTAATCACAGTCTGTCTTTAAAATAGCAGATCTCATGATAAAACATAATTGGCATCCTGGTGATCTGCTGTTGTTTAATTAGCCAAAATCCTCTGGCTTGCCACTCTTCCCAAATACAGTAGAAAATATTTCTGATGCTATGAACGTCTTAAAACCTACTAAAAGAGTAGAGCAAAGAAAAAAAAAAGAAAAAAAAAAAAAAAAAAGACAAAATCTTTTGTGCCTAGGGCATTTCAAGAGTGAGTGAATGTCTTTAGTGAATGTATTTTTTTCACACCAGTATTTGTAAGCCAGTCATAAGTGGTCACTTCTGAAGGGCAGCATGTAGGCAGTCAGCTAGGAGACTCAGGAATACTGTATGGGACTCATACAGGAAAAATGGTGACAAAAGAATTTGATTTTCTTTTCCTATTGTTTTTCTTGAAAAAAAGAAAAAAAAATGAAAAAAAAAAAAAAAAGAAAACACATATAGGAAATATTTTCATTCATTGCAAAAGGCAAAAGATCATCTAGACCAATTTTTAAATTATGTTGCCAACATTTTTTTTCAAAATATTTCCTGTAAGAAATGAATTTGATTTTTTTTCTAATTTTACAGTATTAGCTAGATACTATGCCTTTGCAGTAAGACCTACATGTTAAGTAAACCCATGTAGCTTCCTCATCTCATTATAAAAATAATGCACATATATCTGTTGTGTTTATTTTCCATTTTTCCCTAGAAACACAGATTTATTTTATATTTTCATTCTAAAAGCACTTTCTTCAGATTTTATTTTTGACCATATAGATATAACCTTTCTTTGTTAGTCAGCATTGCAAAAACTTCCTTTTCTTCTAAGTCTTAATTTTCTTGCCTATATCAACATGAAAGAAATACACCCAAGTATGCAGCACAAATCTATCCAAAGTGGTGTTGTGGTCTTTGTTCATAAAACTATTCTATATATTCCTTTAATTTGTCTATTAATACTTCTTGTGTGCTGACAGCTATACACAATACCTTTCTGATTACTGAACAGGCAGGTAAAGTCTAATTTTAATTATCCTTTTGCAGATTTTTTGACTTCCTCCCAACTGTCTGCACTTTCTTATGAGTAGAGGGAGAAAATCAGGTTGTATTTAAGCCTTGAACATTTTTGTATTTGCTTCAACTTTAATTAGGAGATATGGGCTGCCTTTCTTACATGACTGTGAGCAAGCTGCTTTGCATCTTGTTTTTAATTGTTGTCGATATGAAGTTTTTTGTAACTTAGTCCTTACCCACAAAATCTCTGTAAAGTACTTAGGTTTAAGGGACCTGAAGGTTCTGACAAACACAGAGTTCAGGTTTTCCAGCAATGCCTAGTACTGGGCTTCCAGATGTAAGCTCCACTTTTCCAGCATACTTTCACTGGCTGTCTGTGTTATGAACGTGAAGACACAGTTACGTTCTTCTCAGCATGACAAATGTTTATTTTGCCTTGATAAATAGCCTTAGTTTCTGATTCTCCACAGCTATTTACAAATTAATTTTCTATTTATACCAAAGAAACCCTGCTACACTGGAACAGCCAGGATTTAGAAATGCTCTAAATGTCAAACTTCAGCAATTTCTTTTTCCAGTCAAATTCACTGGACAAGAGAGCAGCAAATGATTTAGCATGGGTTACTAAGAAAGCTAGCTAATTGATCTAGAGGGAACTCGTCACACTTTCCAGTTTTTGTGGGCCTTTTTTCTGACCAACGATCAAGTTCTTTCTCCTTTTTCAGTGAGACAGTTTATCTGAAAAAGTACCTTGATCATTATGCCCTGAAGTGTTTGAAATCTGTTGCAGTACAAGAAAAAAATAATAGCAACTTTTATGCCTGAGTGTAATTTGTTTTGGCAACATAGCACAAATGCACATTCCAGCAGCTTAACTGTATCGAAAGGATAAACTTGTTAATGGAACTACTTTGCTGTAGTCTTGCCAATTGACTCTTGATATAATGAGCACCATTCAGTTAACTGCTAACTGCAACTGGGTGAATTTGTTCAGACTGTGTCATAGTTCAGTGTAGTGTTGTTAGGTGAAAGAAGCAGCCTTCCTTACTCATCAGTGTAATTGGAAAAAAAAAATGTGGGAACACCTTTCAATGGCTTTAAACATTCCATGGAACAGCAAAATCATCCCTGCTGTCCAAAGAGATAATCAGGAAAAACATGATTGAAATAAATGAGATTCTTTAGCTTCTTACTTTTTTTGAAAGATATTTTGTATCTTTCAAAAGAATAGGTGAGTGATTTAATGAAAATACAATTTACACAAAGATCTTGACAAGGAAGATTTTCACAGTCACTCTGATAGCATCCTTGCATCTTTCATAGTTTGGACTGATTTCAAGGAACCACCACTCTCTTGAAGAGTAACACATAAGGTTCAAGCAAAGGACAAATATTGGAAACCAGGGACAGCAGAATAGTTCCTAGTTCCAGCTCTTCTGTTTCTGTATAAGAGAGTCTTTGGAGAAAGTCTGGGCTGAAGGTAGAGAAATATGAGAAAATGAGAAGAACAGCCAAGTTGTGTCTCAGTTGTGTCTCAATTCAAATTGCAGCTCACAGAAAGTCAGAATATGCTTTGCATTCTAATAGGAAAGCTTAGAGAGGAGAGGTGGCCTGAAAGAATATATCACAATGACTGAAAGCAGCAGGGCACTAAGTGATA
This sequence comes from Cygnus olor, assembly GCF_009769625.2. Taxonomy (NCBI): domain Eukaryota; kingdom Metazoa; phylum Chordata; class Aves; order Anseriformes; family Anatidae; genus Cygnus; species Cygnus olor. The sequence goes on along the minus strand of NC_049198.1, from coordinate 13,775,915 downwards.
GGGGAGAGGAGAAAAAATAGCTCCAAAGAAGGAGCCATTGAAGTTTGAAGAGATTAAGAATACTTGTAATTCCACAAGAAAAAAATAATAATTTGGAAGTTACCTGACCCAAAACCCAAGCCTTGTTCCTTGCACCTGAAGGTGGCAGGCAAGGTGTCTCACTGGGAATAGCCTAGTGTGCATAAGTAAATATTGGAAAGGGAGATTTTAAACAAATCTCATCTTCCTTTGTAACATTCCTTTATAACAAAATCTTTATAACATAGACTCTTGCGTTCTCATAATCTCTAAGCACATCTTCCTTTCCAAGCATTTTTTCATTTTTAATACAGGTCTATCTTTTTTTCCAATATGTTTTTCATTTGCTGTCAAATAGCTTACTGATTTTTTTTTTTTTTGATACATTTTTTCCTCAGCTCCTCATCTGAGCAGATACGCGTACTTGCTAAGTGTCGCTGCTGTCAACATTTAGAAACAGGGACAATGGCTTGGTTAAAGTCCAGCTGTCATTAGAAAAATCTTTCTAAAAAGAGCTCTGTGGGATTTTATTTTCATTCCATCTGCCCTTCTTCATGACTTCAAATATACCAGTATTTCTAAAAGCCAAGCTAAGTTCCTTCTAGGCCAGTCATGATCTCCAGTGACAAACGTCAAAAAGGAAAGCTTTAGATGATAGCTTTATTGATGATATATGAGGCAGAACAGAATTCAGTGCTTTCTATAGCTGTGTTAGTTATGCATTGTTGACAATTAAATACTTTTTTTTTTTTCCTCTAAAGAAAGCTAACACAGTACTTAAGGGTGATTTCTTATCCCTTGTAAAGTTTTTGCATATTGGTGAGCAGTTATCATAGCACATCAGCAGTGGATGGCCTTGTAAAAAGGATTTGTAAGGATGTTAAAGGAACAGACTTGCGTGATTGTATATGTAAGCTCAGAGTATGTGTCTGAAATTTGAGCAAGAGGTATGGAGACTGGTATTTCAAACTGGTCAGTGAGAATCAGCCCTTAGATACTGAAAAGGGGATGATGAATAAGGAAGAAACTGTTTAAAGGAAGAAAAACCTATCACATCAGAGAAAAGAGGAAACTGTTGGAATAAATCTATAGGATGGGATGGGATGGCCGGCATACCGTCTGGATCTAAACAAAGCTAAAATCTGACTCATACAGGGGCTGATGACTCCACAGGTAGTTAGGAAGTGATGACCTAGGGGAAGATGACGAAAACTCCAGTGGATTGCCTGGGAAGGGAGCGAAGAGCAAAGAAGCTCTTTTGAGCAAGACTGTATGTGGGTTCTATAGCTTCTTCAGGACTTGCACCAGGCAAATGTCTGGGATAGAACTGGGGGTTCTCCAGTGCCCGGAGATCAGGGGTTTGTAAAGCAAGGTTCTTGCAATTGCAGTCTAGGAATTAGCTTCTGAATGGATCCATGGGATACGCTTTATGATTGGTGTTAACAGAGCATGGCAGAAACTTGTAGCTGTTAGAAAGTTTCAAATCAAAATCTTCCACTGCAGTTCAGAAAGCAAAGAACAATGGCAACTGACAGCATTCCCACAATTTTCCAGTTCCACAAAGCATATTTGCCATAGGTTCCAGACTTCAGGAGGCACCAGAACCCATCCTAGGATATCACACAATTCTGTTTGAAACCTGGCATCGTCCAGAGCAGTCAGTGATTTTCTGTCTCAAGGCGATGGGATCCCTCACATTGCTTCTGAGCTATTAGCTAGTCAGTAAATAGGACACACATCACTTACATATGGCCTTAGCTAGACGCTAATAAACATGCCACACTTCAGATCTTCAGAAGATCAAGCCTGTGTGCAGTGGAGCAATGCTACTGATACTCTCTGCTACTGATACTGAAGAAATTGTATTTTGAATAGAAGACTATTGAGTTGGACATAATATATACAAAGAGATACATAAAAATGTGATCTAGAAGATAAAATAGCTCTGTTCTGATACCACAACTAAGCTGCAAGTGATAGCAAGTGGAGTTTTACTTTGTGCAGGCGGTAAGATGCCTCATTGTTTGTCTCTGGCATACAAAAGAAAGAGATTTCTTGTCCACAGAGAAAAGAATTATCTTTAATTATGTCAAATTTATTTACTGTTGAAGAAAATGATCATTTTGGTCTTTCCTCAGAGGCTGTGGCTGTCCTACTTGGTGAATGCGGTAGCTTCATCAGCCCCAAAGTTATGAATGAGAGCAGATGTGATAAAGTCTTTTGGGCACTGTCAGTGGTTCATGCTTTAGAGAAGGACTTCACAAGGGGATAATATTCCAATTTAAGCTTTCAGTGTAAAATTACAGTATTGTTCTATTTCAGGATTGATGAGCATTTCAGGATAAGCACTGAGCACTAGTCTGAAAAAAAAATAAATCTCGTAAACATGGAAGAGCTTAACTAGATTTCCCCAAACAGACCACATAAAAAATTTTCAGCAGGGCCCACATTTGGAGGTCCTGCTGAAACCCCTCAGATGCTTCTAGGGTAGCCATGAAGGGGATGATTCAGATAAGACAGTGCATTCCAAACAAGAATTTTAAGATCAAATATTTTCTTGAAATTTCTGAGACTCATTTGGAGCTCTGAAGAGACTTGCACTTCTGTTGTCTCCAAGTTTATACAATCCATATCCATTGATGCTTGTCTTAAATACAGAAGCCCTCCCATATAAATAAGGCGAATTATTGCCGTCAATGAGGATGACACAGTACCATAAATGTTATCCCTTTGGCTTCAGTAGGACATTTTATGGATTAGGCTGCTTCTCAGTGCATGCATGGGATTCCTATATCCTTTTAGTGCAGTTCTTTGGAGCACATTGAAGAAATATCTGTGTCAATTACTTCTGAAATGTGATTTTCCCTGCACTGTGAAGAATGTTGTATCAGGTTGGGTATATCAATCACTGAAGCTGTGTTGAGTAGGCATGTCCAGACACTTTGCTAAAGCAAACCTTGAGGGCTATATTTCATTTTGTTCCAGGGCTGAACTGAGTCTTTTCTTTGGGCCTGGTGTCTTTGAACTGTTTTCTGTCTTCACGCATGATGTTTCTAGGGATGGAGTCCTTACCTGTGATACTCTGCTGGGAAGGAAACCATATATTCAAGGTCACGACTGCAGTCTGAGTGTTTAGAGTTGATTGAGCACTGATAGTCTCCACTGATAGTGGAGGAGATCTTACCTTCCAAAACTCCTAAGAGCTCTGCTCATGAGTTTTTAGCTGTAGGAATGAACACCAGTTCTGGGTCTTCATTTTCTAGGCCTGATAAGTTATTGCTAACCAACACAATTATGGAAGAAATTGCACAGCCTTAGGAGACTTTTAAGAGTCTGTTTTTCACTGCCATGACTGGCAGTAATGCTACTGTTAACACAGTGAAATGATATAGCAGTACCTTAATCTCAGTGTATGTGTTTGATACTAGAAGGTGACTTTAATTTGCCAAATGATAGTTCTATAAAGCGAAGTTCTGGGGATAACTACCACTTCCATCTCTCAAATATCTGAAGTATAATTAGACAAATCTTAAGTACTTCTGAGCACTCTTTCCCAGTATGACAGCCCTGATCCCATGTAAGAACACAACTAATGCAAGCCCCTACATATTGCCCTTGCAAAGTGAATAAAGTTGGCAGAAACATCAAATAATGATACTCATCTCTTGAAGCATCTTTTGGCTGTAGATTGTCAGAGCCTTTCCAAGTATTGTTGCAGCATATTAAATTACAGCTGATAAGTGCAGGTACCCTCTCCTTTTTCTCTTTCTTACTGCTCTGGCACTGGCATTAACTGACTCACCCCAGGAAATCTGTTGCAGCCAGAAATCAAAGCCCCTTTCTGTTTACCCTCTAGTGGAAGAGGGCTTTGTTTAAAGTACTTTATTGTTTTTAGAAAAGCTTGAAGCTCTTGATGCCTCTGTTTGGGGAGGCTGACACAGAACAGAGACTGTTTTGTCTTCCATCAGGTTCCACTTTCTATTCTGGAGCAGGATGGGAAACCACAGACCAGCTAATACTAGGAATACCTACATACAAATTCAGGAAATAACGTATAATCAGAGTCATGTCCTCCCATTGCATGTAGGCATCTGCATAGATCTTTTATCCTTACAGGCTTCTCTGCATTCCAGAAAACTCCTAGGAGTGCTTCAAGGTTTCTGAGAAACACTTGCAGAAGGGTTGTATCTCATGACTCCTGCAATGCACATCAAACCCCTCCATCAGCTGTTAATACAAGTTTCAGTTCTTTGTCCTGAAGTTTTCTGAAAGCCATATGTATACACATATATTTAAACAGTAGGTAAAGACCAAGGGGTTGATTTTCAGACACTCATCAAATTCTTTTCCAATGGACCCTGAGGAGTAAGATGGTGGGGAGCTACATGGTAAAAATAGAAGTAAACCTTGAAAAAATTCAACTTTTACTTCAAAAGTAAGAATGTGCATTAGATTCCAACAGTTTACAGTGCTAATTCTCATCTCTACTTGATTCCTAATTTATTTCTGTCTTCTGCTTTTTTTCCTGAGTGGAATGACCTTCATCAGCATTGCCTTGTCCCCACCTCATTTAGCAGTTCTGACTATAGCCCAGAGAGTCAGAGCATGCTTACAATACTAGTATCTCAGAGCAAAAGCCTGTTTTGTCCTTAAACAGCTACAGAAAGCTTCAGAAGTTTCAGAGAATGAAACACTGTTTAGAAATTGCTTCAATTCCTTTAGCATATACTGTTCCCAAGCAAGATTGTTACTGCTGTCACACAGTAGAGCTAACAGGAGCTTTGCCTGTAAGATATCTTGAGCTTTTCAATACCCTTTCCCTTCCTTGAAAAGCTCAGACGTGTAGGTTCTTCTAGGAGAAATTCAGAACCATCCATAAGCTGCAGGAATGATAAACTCCCAACCAACTCCAAACTTTGGGCAGAATTTGCTGCTCCAGCTGGATGTTAGATTCTATGGGGCCCAATGAGATTCATCCCAGGGTACTCAAAGACCTGGCATATGTCCTTGTGAGACCTCTCTCAATTATTTTTCAATGGTCTTAGGGATCTGAAGTGGTCCCAGTTGGCTGGAAGTTGGCAAACTGTCCCACTTTTCAAGAAGGGCAAATAAGAAGACACTGGTAATTACAGGCTTGCCATTCTCACAGTAAAAGTATGGAAAAGATTATTCTGGGAGTTACTGAAGAACACCTGAAAGACAACTCATTCATTAGTAATAGCCAGCATGGGTTCACGAAAAGGAAGTTCTGTTTAATTAACTTAATTTCTTTTTATGACAAGGTCACCCATCTAGTTGACCAAGGGAAACTACTTGATAGTCTTTTTGGATTTCAGCAAAGCTTTTGATGTTGTTTTTCACAGTATCCTTCCGGACAAAATGTCCAGCATACAGCTAAATAAATACATAATGAGATAGGTAAACAATTGGCTGATGGGTCAGGCTTAAAGGATTCTGGTAAATGGGGTTGCATCAGGCTGGTGGCCAGTCACTAGTGGGGTTTCACAGGGCTCCATTTTAGGGTCAGTTCTCTTCAATGTTTTCATAAAAGATCTGTATGCATACTTGAATGCATACTAAGTAAGTTTGTGGATGACATTAAATTAGGAGGAGCTGTTGAGTCCCTTGTGGGTAGAGAGGCCTTGCAGAGAGATCTTGACAAATCAGAGCTGGGTAACCACCACCAATATGAAGTTTAACAAGAGCCAGTGCTGGATTCTGCATCTGGGAAGGGGGCAACCCAGGCTGTAAATACAGACCGGGGGGCAAGAGGCTGGAGATCAGCCACATGGAAAGGGATCTGGGGCTTCTGGTCAGCAGCAAGTTGAACATGAGCCAGCAGTGTGCCCTGGCAGCAAGGACGGCCAACCGCACCCTGCGGTGCATCAGGCACTGCATTGCTAGCTGGCCAAGGGAAGGGATTGTCCTGCTCTGCTCTGTGCTGGTGCAGCCTCACCTCCAGTACTGTGTGTGGTTTGGGTGTCACAGTATAGGAAGGACATAAAACTGTTAGAGAATGTCCAAAGGAGGGATACAGAGATGGTGAAGCGTGTAGAGGGCAAGACATGTGAGGAGTGGTTGAGGTCCCTGGGTTTGTTCAGCCCAGAGCAGAGCAGGCTGAGGGGAGGCCTCATGGCGGCCTGCAGCTCCCTCACGAGGGAAGCAGAGGGGCAGGCGCTGAGCTCTGCTCTCTGGGGACAGCGACAGGACCCGAGGGAACGGCATGGAGCTGGGACAGGGGAGGGTCGGGCTTGGTGTTAGGGAAAGGTTCTGCACAGAGACAGTGGTCGGGCACTGGGACAGGCCCCCCAGGGCAGTGGTCACGGCACCAAGCTGCCATTGTTCAAGAATCATTTGGGCAACACTCTCAGACACATGGTCTGTTTTTTGGGTGGTCCTGTGTGGAGCCAGGAGTTGGACTCGATGATCCTTGTGGGTCCCTTCCAACTCAAGATGTTTTATGATTATAAGATTCCATAAAAGGGTACATAATTTCTGTTGTACAGAAACATTACAATATATTATTAATTATGCTTAGTATGGTGTAGTCACAATATCAGAACATTTTTTTTTTCTGCTTTTTTTCTGTAGGATATCTAGAGCTTTATCCAAGTTTGTTCTGCATCTGAACTGGCAAAGAACTGATCCTGAGGGTTCTAGTAACTTCACCTTTGGAAAAATGTTCCTTTTGGAAACCTGAAAATAATAATTTGCTTAGAAATTCCAAGACAAAGTCAAGTGAAAGTCATGAGTAAAAGGGAAGAGAGAAGAAAGAAATCTTGTGGTAAGGTCTCCTGGGAAAGACTTGTTCCAGCCACTGAAAGCAAACACTGTTTTAATGTGTAATGACACGTTTCCTTTCCTTTGGTCTGGCTTCCCACTAGTAAAAGTTTCAGTGCAGCTGAGTGGTAAGGAAAAGAAACTGATTTTCTCAGAGCAATGTTTCTTGGCTTTTTGTTTTAGTTTCATACTAGACGTGCACAGAAGTACACAAGTAGGATCTCACCAGTGCCACAGAAATGGAAATATCTTCTATCCACCTGCTTTTCCAGTGATCTCAAAGTCTTCTACTGCTGAAGACAGAAGAATTTTCCCATTTTCTGAATGCAGAGATAGCCAAACCTAAAATACGTGAATCAGAAAATAGTATTTGAAACAACATAAAGCTCCCACATGTCTTGGTCCTGGTTCTGCTCTGTGCACATATTTTCTACTGTTTGTTCTGTTAGAGCTGCCAAAGGGCTAAATCCAACACTCCACCCCCAAAGCACACAGCACGACCAATGCTTCATCTCAGAACTGTGTGTGTGCTTCTCTTTCCCCACTTCAACACCTTTAAACTCATTGCAGGCACAACTAGAACTACCTAACCATACAGCAGTGATGAACACTAATGTTTATCCATAATGAGAAATATTAGTGCACTAATATGGAAAAGGACAAGCATTGCAGGAAAAACTGTTAAACTTGACAAACCACAATAGTAAGGTTGACTCTCTTCTCAGAGAGCTGGGAAGATGCCAGGGAGAAATGCTAAAAAAGCACTAGGTTCTTTGATCAGGTATTCCACCTGAGAGCAGCTAAGGACTTTTACACAAATGGTGTATGCATCCAGGTATATCAGAGGTCAAGAGGTACTTGGCATTGTCAAGACTGCAGCTTCAGCTGTGAGTGCTATCAGATGTCTGTGCAAAGTCCCAATAGGAGGTGTGTGGCCTCACTGTACCACATCCTACTTAAATATATTGAGAAGATGATTAAGAAGCTCATGATGAAATGCAAAAGACAATTAAAACAAACAAAATAGCAGGCTGGGAAGGAGGGATCAGCAACAAAAGTTTAAAAGTTTTAAATGTTGAAGTACTTGACAAGGAAATCCTTTGAAACTGATTAATAAATGTAATGTAATCTATTTTCTCCCTATTTTTCTCAGGAATGGATTGTTTGTTTGTTTGTTTTGGTTTGTTTTTTTGCCAAAACTGGAAGCAAACCAGAATAACATAGCAACATTCCTTGAATGGTTAACATTTGGGGAAAAAAAAAAAAAAAAAAGTGAAGGTGTGCAATGATGTTATTGTAACAACTTAATATTGCCAGTTGCCTTGTTTATGGTAAATTTCATTTAATTCTTCATTCCACAGAGAAGAGGCAGTAATTAAGTAATTGATTTCTGGTTCTTAGAAAATTTGATACTTTTATCTTGAAGGTTATTCATTGGTCATGTGAAAATTAAGCTTTGGATGTGGTATGACCTTTGCATTTCTTATAACAGCCAGGTAATCCAAAGTTATTAATAATGTAGTATTTGGAAATGCTGTTCTAGTTCTGGACTGACAAGTGGCATGCACTCTGTTATCAGTTGGCTCTCTCCTGCATACCTTCTTAGGCAAGTAAATAGCTGGCACACTTTGAGACCTCTGGTTAAGATAATCTGGGGACAAGTATGAGGGAACTGGAGGTGTTGGAGATAGACAGACACAATATCTAGCAAATACTTGCCTACGCTATTTGTGGCCCTAAGTTTTGCTTTATAATGATAATAATAATAATAATAATTATTATTATTAAGCAAAATATTAGCCCTGTTAAGAATTTTAGATAAGAAGTTAAAGGAAAAATTTAAGTGCAATTTCTTTTGCAGCTGATAATTCTAAAACCTAAACCATCTCCTCTAACAGTGTGACTCAGAGAAAGGAGAGGAGAGAAAGTAAGCCAAAGAGATAGTGACATTTGCTGCTAGACACTTAGAAAGCAGAAGAACTGGATCTTGGTAGGTGCTCCAGTGAATGGCCTTCTTCTGTAAAATACAAAAGACCAAGAGTGTAAGTCACCAAAATGTTTTTAAAATCTAACCCAGGTTCCTTCCATTTGCACTATACTGTGCAAAATCAAAGCTATCCACTGCTATGAAGGACACAACTGTCTGTCCTTCAACTAGAGAAGTACATGTGGTTTTTATACAATAAATTTGTTCAGAGCTGAGCTTAGCATCATGGCCTCTCTCCTGCTCCACATACCAGATACATCTGGTTGACCTTGTCAGTGCTTTCTTAATCACTGATACCTCTACATGTGGTCCTTAGTGAGATAATGGTTATAATAAGGTGTTGCAGCCAGGACAGAAAGAGGGAAGATGTCGGTAGCCCATAGCAGCTTTGACATAAACGATCCCTGCCAGGGGCACACTCCAGAACAGCATGCAGTCCCTGTCCCACTGTGTCACATGTTGGCCCCTGTTTTTAAAGAAAACACTCCCCTTCGTGTTTCCTAGCATGCATCTATCTGTCAATATCAAACAGAAAGTCACCTGTGAAGTCTGCATTCGTCATACAGTGAACAGCTAGTTTTCTAAAATGTTGACTCATTCCTTTCTTCTCTCAGACATAGCAGTAGATCTACAACTTGCAGTAAGACCAGTGTCTGACTTTGTGATGTCAATTGTACATTAGTTTTAGTTCCTATATTAGATATAAGCTTCAAGTGCCATGTTACCCACAGGTTTTATTTGTGACTCCCGAAGCCTGAATGTGATACGACTAAAGAAGTACAGCTAATGAATGAAAAATGAATACCTCAACTTGTTCTGCTACAGGTTTTAAACCCAAATCAGTAAGATTATTCTAAAATGATGGAAATATATCACTACGGATAGATCTCATGTCTTTTTTGCTGTTGTTGTTGTTAAAGTGACTTTTTAAAAATAACTGAGGTGAAAATAAAGCTAGATTATCTCTTCATAAAAACTTAAATGCATGTATTATCAAATACTGAAAGATGATTTTATGCACACCTATTTGCCTTGTCCCAGTACCAAGTAAATACCTGGAATAATTGCAAGAGTGCATGCATGTGAAAAATAATGACAGATTAATTATTTAGTGTATTTTGCCTTTGGGCAAGGATTGTCTGTAAAAAGGTGATGATTTTCTAAAACTGAGTCATCCTTTGTATGCAAAACAGCTGAAAATAATAAGATTCTAACAGAGACTTTAAGATTACAACTTTCGTGTATTTAAAATCCTTTTTCTTCCTAAGAAGCCAGTGTTTCTAAACACATGAAAAAACCAAGAATGTGTCTGATAGTAAGAAAACACATTAATTTTGTATCCATTATGTGAAACTGGCAGCCAAGTTTTCCCAAAACAGACCACCTCCTCCATGTTCTGGTTCCCAAAACAAAGTGGTAGGCATATGAAAAATGTATTTTCCCCTCCTCCCCTTTCCTTGAAGATCCAGTGATTACTCTGATGGCTTCGTAAGAATTGTCATGCTGACAAGCATGTCAAGCAGGCAAGACCTCTTGCTCAGTATCCTGTCTCTGACAGGGTCTGGTAACAAGCCTAGAAAGAGCTACAATAATGTGACCTGCCTGGTGTACTGTCCAGGCAGTTGGCCTTTGGTGACTTAATGACTTCCCAGCCTGTGTTTGTGTCTAGACAGTTCTTAACAGCCACTCACAGATTCAGTGTAATATTCTTAAATCCTTTCTCGAGCCTGCAAGGCTCGCCTTGTTTGTGTATAGTCCTGGAAGAAGCAGGTCAGGCAGCAGAGAGGATGTCTGCTTTTGACGACTCCTGTCCAAGAGCACTGGAATGTGCTGACCAGGAGCAGGAGGGAAAGGTGGTGAAAGGCAGCACTTCTCACAGTGTGGGGTGTGGCAAGCTGAAGACAGAGGTGCACTAAGGCTGTGTTTCTGTTTCAAAATGAGATGGGTTTAGAAGGGGAATTCAAAGTGCTGCGCTGCTGCTTGGCTGGTACCACGCTGTGGTACAGTTTTGGCCTGTGCCAGCTAACACCCTCCAAACACTGCCTGAGTATGGGTCAGAAGATAAGACAGTGTGTGCCAGGCTATTCCTAACAAGCATTCATAGACTGAGGCCCTACCCCTGAACACAGCGCTTTTTCTATTCTTAGACGTCTTAAATTGAAAGAAAAAAACATGAAAAAAAATGTTTTATAGCCATATAATCACCACATGGAGCACAAAGGAGACCCAGAGCCAGCTCTGCACATTGCGGACACAACCATTTGGCCCAGGGCATGGGAACAGCCTCTGCCCTTGAGCTGCTTGTTAGTATGAATGTTTCCAGAGAAACTGGGAAGCTGATGAGAAGAGGAGGAAGCACACCCCCAGCCGACCTCGGAGGAAGTACCGAGAGCAGTTTATACATGAACCTGAGGAATTATGAGGAACTGGTTGCACATCAGAAAGTCATTATACTGCTGGAATAAGAACAAGCCTGAATCCACAGCAAGGTAATCAGAAGACTTATAAACTCTCTTAGTATCTATATTGTCTCAGTATGAGCTCCTCTATTTTAAACCGAGTTTATTCTCCTTCTTTATGATCTTTTATCTCAAAACTGTTAAACCTTAGCCAAAATCAAATTGCCAATGTCTTCACACAGACATCATGAAGTCTCCATTTGGCCTGAGCTCTGATACACTCAGAAAACACTGACATGAGCTGTACCTTTCAGCCATCCTGAACAGGACATTTGCCACATTCCGTAGGAAAAATAATAATAATAATTTAAAAAAAAAATAAAAAAAATAATAAAAAAAAGAAAGGTAAAATTGTGCAACCACTCCCCTGTGAAAGTTGTCATCTATACTTCTTCCTTTTAGTCACCATTAAGATCACACAGCATGGTACTCAGGAATAGGGCCTGTGCCACACAACCTCAGTAATGCAGTCATGACAGGCACTGGACTTTCAAATTACCTCTTCTAATAGTCCCAATTCAGCCAAGCTGTGCCAAGCATAGCTATTTTTTTTTTTGTGCCAAGCACCACGCTATCTGACATACCACATGTAACTACGGTGTTGTTCCCACTGGAAAGTACTATCTATATGGGGTTGAAATGATGTTGGTTCTTCCAGTTTCTTGCTTTCCGAGATCTGAATATGTTTTTCCTGGAAATCAAAAAGTTATCTCTTAGCAGACATAAGTTCATGTAATCATGAATATCATCTTCTGCCATTGAATTCATATACTTTGCTTCATAATTGATCTCATAAAAGTTGATTTCTCAGGTATATAAAAAGAAATATTCAGATCATAAAGAAACCACAAAAGAAACGTAAAATATTTAAAAGGAGATGAAATATTTGCTGAAAGGACATGGGTATTGGGCAGATGTATAACAAATACTCACACTTTCTTGCTCATCTTCTCAGTGGCCACTTCATTCCTGCAAAGGATAGAAGACAGCCAGGATAAAGATAGACATGTAACCTGAGAAAAATGAGAAATCTTGACGGTGCTAAATATATTCCCTCTATAAATCACTTCAGATGCCTCTTTCTCTGAATCCACAACCCTGTCAGAGTGCTTTCCAACACTTCATCAATTTGTTGTGGAGAATGAAATGGAATGCTAACTTGGGAGGGTTCCTTTTTTTCCATTGGCATCCACTGGTGCCAGTAAATCACTAGCCCCTGAGGTTGTCACAGCTGAGAAGTCAGCATACTGAACTTAGCTAGACAAACTGGGACCTATTTTGAAAATTGTTCAGCTGAGCTCTTATTCCACATGGTGAATATTCACTGAGTGAACACAGATAAATTTAATAAGCATGACTACAAAAGGCCAAAACAATCCCTCGAGTGCAAAAAGGAAGGGACAAAAGTAGAAGTATTTGCTTCCTGACCCATTTCCTGGTCCAGAATGGTTAACAACACTGATTATTTTTCTGTGCTGCAAATGTCATTTTCTAACATGCAGGTCAAAGTGGACTGACAAAATATATCCTCCAAGAAAAAGGATTTTAGAGATTCAGAGCCCATAATATGGTGAGTTCACAGTTTCCTCTCTTCCTCAGCGCACCTTCAGAAGCATAAATACACTCTTGATGGAGTACATTAGCAACTTGATGCACAGGGACTTCACACCATGACACCAATTAAACTTAATGAAAGTTCTGCAGCTGAATTCCCACATGCCCTCAGCTGAAAATGTACTTCTAATGGTGTTTGAACTCTGTTTTTCTCTATGAGCATTATACTTTTTCTATCTTTTATGCCTTTAAAAATTGCAGCACAATTTCCATTTCTTGCAGTCACTGTGTCCACATGTTCTAATCACGTTTTTTCCTCATCAGTTGAATTTGAGTAAAATTACTGCACATACCCTAATGGATAGAGCAAAAAATATTGATATATTGCATTGATCTCTACTACCATCTTCGCCTGCCAAATTGGATCCTGACTTTGTTCATTTGTGCAGGTCCCATTAATTTACTTATTGCCTTCATTTTTTCTGATCATGTTTTTTATCTGCTTTCCTATAAGTGTTTTTCTTTTCCCTCCTTTCTACCTACTATCTTGATTTTTTTTCTCAATGTGTAATCAACCAAGAGCAACTTCTCATTATATATTAATGGCCTGCATGTTCCCAAAGCTTTTATCAGATCTTTTTACCTGAAAAAAAAACAACAAAACAAAACAAAAAGTGAAGCCGTATCATAGGTCTTCAAAGGAGATCTGTTACTTTTTAATTTATCAGTGACATATTACCTTTTCATTCAAACATTTACATAGATAATATTCTGTTCTGGACAGATTCTGACTTTGTTTAGATGCCATTATTTATAGGAGAACTTCATGCAGTTTCTCTCTTTTTACAGTGTAGATGCTGAGATTGCAGATGGCCCAATCTATTGAATAGAAATGTGCAAGCATTTGTTAAAAGAACACTAGTTTTGGTTTTGATCTTACATGCACTCATCCTAGTAGGGAAGATCCCTAAAATCTGTCTTGCGTGTCAGGGAACAGCAAGAGCAGTGCCAATCTATAAGAGACGACAAATCAAGAGCAACCACAGTAGATTGTGTCCTCACCAGAACACAGTCCCATCAGAGCTGAGCAGGTAGGGCAGAGTTAGTATGCTGATAACTGGTTCTATCAACAGTCCCATGCAAGTAGAAATGATCAGCCAGGTGCAGGGTCCATCCAGGGAGCTTAGCCAGGAACAGGAGGTGGAACCATAGACAGGACTGTAAACCAGGCTACAATATATGTCTAAGAGCCATCCAGAAGGTACACTTACTGCATAGCCCAGGCAAAGCTGGTTGGGGCAGGTAAGGCCTGTTCTTCTTACACTCACAGTCCTGACAGTGGGGTCTTGTATGAATTTCTTAGTGCCAGGTGTGTTTTTTAATTTTTTTTTTTTTGTAAAAACCTGTCTCCAAATGATATTTAGCTGTTCAACACTTAAGAGGCTTTCAAGCAAACCACTGAAGTCAGTAAGGGCATTTATCTAGTTGGCAAATACCTTTTAGCTTTAATCCCTCTGTCTCTTAGTGTTGTTGTATTTAAGATGGAGTTATTGTGAAGATTAAATAGTTCCAGTCTACATCGCATGTGATGGTCAAAAAATTTCTACAAAGTGCGAACTGTTATGCTAAGGGTTACTTTACATGGAAATCTAAACATTAGAGTAGGTATTCATACCATGCAAGTTTATGATAGATGAAATCCAGAACTCATTCAGACTTCTCCACCTCCATGTGCCGGCACTTTGTTCGTTTTTTTTTGCACTAATAGGTGTGTCGAATGTTAAAAACACAGAAACATTTCCTTGTAGTGCTTCAGTAGGTGAGAGGGAGGAACAATGTTAAGGAAATATGAATTTCATGTGTGTGAGGTTTGATGGATCTATAATTTTTTGTATTAAATAGCTCAGAATCCCACGGTGTCTCATAAACCATCCAGGAGAGCCAGAACAGAGCTCATGAGAGCACAAGTATGAGCTCAGACTGAATGCACTTTGTAATGGGGAGGGACCGGTCCTCAACACCCAGGTAACAGATCCTGTTGCACTGTTGATCTTACAAACTCCAAATGCCATCATCACCTTTGACTTAAGAGTTACAGCTGAGGCTTTTGGCAGGACATCTAGGACCTCTATGGGACAAAATGTTAAGTCTTACTTCGAAAGTAGAAAAGATAGAGAGTACAGACCAGCCTCTAATACACTTCTTGACTTCTATATCTAATAAATATTGTGCATCTATCTGTCATTTTCGAGGCTTATTTTGTATTTTTAACAGTTCAGTTATGTGGCTATATAGCTGGGTTGCTAATTTTGTAGTAGTGCTATCTTTGGAAGGTGAGCCATTACTAGCTGATTGCCATACTGGTATGCTGAGCCAAATTTACCCTGACATGACAGCTTTCTTGAGGGCAGCCACACAGATCAGTTTATGGGATATCCAGACAGTAATTCATACCCTCTCCATGCTGAACACTTCCTATTTCAGCTCTATATATCCAGGCTTGTCTCAAAACTGAACTACTCCACATTTACGCTGGTGGAACTCCTTTGGATGAGTTGATATAAAGTGTCACTGTGGAGGTGCACAGTGATAAAGTAGGCTTCCTGTCTTCATTTTTGGAACACTAAGACTACCTCCCTAAAAAAAAGATGAACAGGCAAATGCTGTCCTGATTGATGCCTCAGCATGTACTTTTCACTTACTGCTTTGGATCCTTAGAGCTTTTAATATTTGCTGTATGTTTCTGAGCATCCCTATTGGATTATTATGATTTGTTTTTTCCCATAGAAAACCTGAATTAAGTAGTCCTTTTCCCAGCAATAATAATCTCATTTACTATAAATTATTTGTAGTACCTTTAAGATACTCTAGTGCTTTTACATAATAAAAGAGACGTTTATTTCCAAATATTTTAAAGCTTTTTTTTTTCCTCATATTAATATGGAAATCACTGAATTTGATAGAAAAAGAATTGTTGTTATTAAAAAAAAAAGTGTATGTTTAACCATGTGAAGCAAAAGAAACAAGGTAACACCTATTTCTTAAAACATAAAGGAAAATAAGATCTTTGTACAGATAAATGAAATGAAAAGTACAAGAAAGAAGTAAACCGTGCACTGGAATGAGCCTTCCATTGACATTTACATTAAAGGTGACAGCTGTCTGCATGAAAGAGATGCTGCTGATAACAAGGCAGGTTTTCGAAACTCAACTTGCACTAGCATGACTTTGATTTCTAGGCAAGTCTAGCTAAAAGGAGGAAACTTTAAAAATAATTTTGAAGGGAGGGTGAGGTCATTGTACAGGCTAAGAATTTACATAATCCTTTTTACGTAATCCCAGCAATAACGCAGTCACTTATGGCTGATCAGTGTACACTGGAGAGAGGATACACAAGGTACTAGAGCAGCCTAAAAATAAAGGAAAGCAGTTTTATATTCTTAGTATTTACGGAATATGTTCCAGATGCAGAATTATTCTATCACCCTCTGCATGAGCTCTGAATACTTTTTAGAGCTTTTGGCACAGCCCATCCCCATGGTTCCTCCCAGCTGAGGATCTGGGAACTGTTTGATATTGGGACTTCCAGGGTGTGCCTCTAAATAAGCCATCGTCTCTAGCTACATATATGACATCCAGGACATTGAAAGGATTTATCACTGTCCCAATAGCATTTCTGATATCCAGGTCAAGTGTAGAGCAGATATAAATGTTGGTCCTCCTGAAAGACCCTGCAATGAGTGGCAGTGTGATGTGAAGCAGAACGCCTGGCTAATGGACCAGGCAACAGGGAAGTTGTGGGACATCAGGTGGAAAGGGTGGCCTGTGGAGCATGGGGACTGCATGGGTTCTGGGCCATAAGGTGTTATTACTTGTATATAAATGCCACAAATTTTATTTGCATATATTTATTTCAGTTCCTTGTCTTCAGTTCAAGGCTTGGGGGACACTATGGTGAACGTGTGTAAGTGCACACAGCTGTGTGTGTGTGAAAGATTACTGGTGCTGTTCAGTAATGCACTTTGCTCCCATCTGGCAGAAACAAAGAACTACCACATACACAAATCAGTGGATTTGATGCTCAAGTTTTACAGAGTTTTGTGGTACCATTCCTAGTTGAAGGGTATTGTCCCACTGATGGCAGTCATCTAGAATTCTTCCTTTGTGGAGGGCTAACAAAATGAAAGCCCTGTGGGTTGTGGCACACATTATGAAACACTTTCAAATCATACTATCAGAAAGTCTGCCTGTTCTGAACTGGCAGAAGGGTTTAAAGATTAATTAATTAAAAAAAAAAAAAAAAGTAAAGATTCTCCAGGTTGTGATGACTTTGCTTTTGTCAGGCCACCTTCTCTTGACTTTGATGCTTGTTTCCTGTGAGCATTTGACCTTCTTTTCTTTCTTTCTTTCTTTCTTTTTTTTTTTTTTTAAATGCAAGAATTGGTCAGCATTTCCAGAGAACATTGTTCTCGTGTATCACTATCATCTTCCTTTGATACGACTACTTCTTAAACAATTATTTGTGTATTTACAGTGCTATGTTACACTTACAAAGCTAAACGTTCTACATGAATTATAAAGAATAACTGGTAGAGTTTGTTTTCCTACGTACTTAGAGTGGATTTGCATTTTTCAGCCTGACCATCATGTTTTCCTGATGGTTTTCCTTTCTTTCCTAAAGAAAGTACATACAGAAGTCGTCAGGAGCAGTTTTAGCAGTGGGACTGAAGGATTTTCATCTGCCATTGGACTGGTTTGACAAATGCTTGCTGTGAATGATCAATGTTCAACAACCAGAAAGGCACTCCAAATAGCAGTAGAGATGCTTTTGTGTAGGAACGTGCAGTACACAAAAAGTATAATCTCTTCCACCAACCCAGCAGTAGATACTGCAGATGCCTATACTGGGCTTTTTACTTTATGGAGTGCTGTTAAAATATGGTGCAAACCTTTACATTTAATATAGGCTCTGCAGTGGTGCTACAATTAAGAGGAAGGGCCACATTGATTTTCCAGTAAGAAATCTTTTTTTTAATCCTTAGCTCACAGAGAGCCAAGTTATTAGCTAACAGTAGAGGTTGCAGGATGTTTGAACTCTGCTTTTTAGTGGCAAGAAAGAGAGATTAATGGGAGTTCTAGTGTCTCTCTGCTGACAAGAAGCCCATTTCCATTTTTGCTTTTAAAGGAAAGCACTGCATTTCTCGTAATTTGCAGGAGAGCCATCAGCTTGATATAAGGAAAAGAATATATATTCAGCCTCCCTTATGAGACATGGCATCCTGGTTGTCACGCTTACTGGCAAATAAGAATGCAAAAGCAGTGCACTGTTGTGTTTGTTGGAAAGACCAGTTAAGCACAGACTTCAGTAAATTGGGACTTAAAGCCCTCCCACCTCCCAGTCAATTAACCTGCATGTTGACTTTGCATTCTTCTCCTGGTCTTTTGCCTTACGTTTTTTTGTCTGTCTGCTGCAGATGGTTTCACAGAAATCTGTCCTGAAACAGGGTCAACCCGAGTCCTTTGTCAAACAGCTCTTCCCCAGTGAAGCTTGCCTTTGGGAGCTGTCGGCTGTGGGGAGTGAAACACTGAACAAGCCATTCTCTGTCTCCACTGGTTTGTGTGGGCAGAGTTATAACACTGACTTTTATTTGCCCTGAAAACTTGTCTGGCACTTCTTGATTTATTGTGCAATCATTAATTTCCTCCTTTTCTTTTCCCAGTCCACACGTACCAGTGCTGATAAGAGTCTGCACAAAGCCTTTTAGCCTATGCAGTTTCTGTAATGTAGTGTTTAACTCCTGGGCTCCTAAAGTTATCTCCATATCTAGGCTGTCCAAGAATGGCTTGCAATATATTACTTAGACTGCAAGTTCAGCCATAGCTTTTATGCCGGTCCTGATCAGAGAGCATCCAAAAAATCCACTGTTTTTCACTGTAGAGAGCAGAAAGGAGCTGACTGAGGAGGAGAATAGTGAAACCAACAGTGTAAGGATGTTAGTTAGGGTAATTAAGGCCTAATGGTGCTCTTGTGGCCCTGAGAGCCCTCTAGGAATATTATGGTGGTAGCGGTAAGTGCTACCAAGGAGAGAGGAGTCGTGAGAGACATTGCAGCAGTGAAGGCAAAGAGTGAGTTGGGAAGGATGAAAGTGATGTGGCTGAGAAGTGTAGTGGAAGGAGGCAGGCAGTAGGAAGACATGGGAAGATCCTGAGGGAAGACATAGCCTCATGTTGAGGGCTTGAAAACTTCAATAGCTGCAGAAAGACAGGGAGTCCATTAGGATTATCAAGGTCTGAAGTAAAGGCAACACTTTCTGATTTTGTTTCATGAAGAGCAGAACACTGGAGTTATGAAAAACAAAGCCATGTTCAGCCAAGTCTCCTTATTTCAGTACGTGTTTTCCACAGTCACTCTCTGCACTAATTTTAGCACTGTAAAACAATGGGAGAAAGAATGTACATGACAGAGGTTTGTCCACAAGGCAGCAGGGAGGCTTTTGGAGCATCCTCAGCTTCTGAGTCACAAATGGGATGTCCAAATTTGCTATCCTTTGAAATCCTCCTCCTTGTTCAAGTACCGTTTCTCTGTCATTGAGCCTCTTGATTTTACTCTCTTGCAGATGTGATTGCTACCACCTAATATATCCCCATGGTTTAACATATCTACATGGTCTGCTTAACAACTGTTTCAATGCATTGTCCTAATGCATCTCTTACTGCAGTCATCTGCAGTCAAAGAGAGAATTGGTGTCAGGCTACCCCAACTTCTGGACTGTCAGGGTTTATTTATGGCAGTTATACTGGTGCATTTCCCACCATGGGGAGAAGACACATACACTGGCAAAAAAGTTGTTTTGGTGTTACTGCTTTTAACAGTTCCTGGATTCAGTATCTTTGATGACTTTTAGGCTGGTACAACTATGGCTTTAGACCTCAGGTCAGCCTCAGTGAAAGGGAGCGAAGATAATTCAAACTACCTTGCCTCTCATGGGGGTTAAGCATACACAGATAGCTACAGTTATCCTCCAGAAACTTGTTTTGTCTATCTAAGGACTCCTTCAGAGTGCCTGCCAGCACAATTGTTGGAGTGGTGTGTGACGTTTTCCCCACACTTTTGACCAGCAGGGCTCTGCCAGTAAAACTTCCAAGTTTAGACTGGCCGTAGTGTGAATGCAGCTGTATCAGCAACACTTGTTTCTGTATTAGAAGAGGACAATGTTGTACCACTGTCAAGTAGTTTTACCATCCCTCTTATAGTAGGGGCTCTATCAGCATAGGCACTTTGGTAGAAGTGAGGATTAGGCCATTTATCTACCACACACCCTGCTGCTGACGAAAGGCCTCAGCTACAATCAGCTCTGAACCTTAAAAACTGCAGGATTTGCTGACTGAGACAGGTTTGTACATCACTGCTGAGATTCACAGTGTTGTGCAGTTTTAGCTGTTGTTTTGAAAGAAACCTGGGAGCCAATAGTTACCATACCATCATGATGGGCTACTGCACATTTCCTGACTGATGGCATCACCCTTGTTTACGGAGTTTGCTGAGCTGGCCAAGGCTTTCTGATCTTGATACGTCATGCAGTCCTTAATGAGATATGATTCTGTAGTCTCTTCAAAGGCTTTATTAAGCTGCAGGCAAGACTACACCTAGATTTTGTGCATTTTATTTTCGGTAGGATTGGTCAAGAGGAAAAAAGGCTCAGTTGACAGAATGCTGGAGTGTAAGAACATCATGACAATATGAAGAGACATGCATTAACCTTAAAATGTTAATAGCTTGCTTATGAAGCAATGACCCTGTCACATCCAGCTGTGTAATCATGATAACCTTCTTATGTTATGTCTCCTACTAAATGTTGTGGGACTCATCATGTTCGTGCTTTTTATGCAGACTGTGAGGAATTGCAAGGTATTTAAGAAGACATTCAGTGTACGCCGCTGCTGAGAGGGAACTGTTTCCTCTGTTTCCAAGGAAATTCCACAATTTCATAATTGTTTCCTTCCCAAAACGGTCTTTGTGTCAGTAGTACCTATCTGCCATCAGAGAAAGATTTCTAAGCCTCTTATACTAATTAATGCATAGAATCTAGAGGTGATATTTCTGCTACTACCTGAGACAGCCCACCCAACCCTGTCTGCACAGAAAAGATAGAAATGCTTTTTTCCTTTTAATAATATTGGGAGGAATCATACATTCATGTGTGTGAATGACTCACAATACGCAGTGTCCTGTGAAAATGTCAGAACAACTCTTCTCTGTCAAGCAGTAGTAAACTGTTTTGGATGAGCAGCGGTAGGGTTTAAAGGCAAAGCTTTTGCAAACCTTATCCTGAACTGACAAAACTTTTGCCAAAGTCCAGGATGAAGCCAGACACAATCCTAATCTGAAACAGAGTAGTGTGAAAGAGCATTTACTTGTCTTGTCTGACTCTGACTACAGGAGTACACTGCAGGCTACCACCTCGGCACCCCAACGCTAGGCTGTGGTATGGTCAGGCATCTTCTTGCTTTGCTCACAAAATTAACGTAAAACAACTTTGTCAGGAGAGTTAAGGCAAAGTGAAAAGCTGAAACAGATTCCTTAGTGTTTCAATTTTGCTGTTTGCTGGTTTTGATTATTTTTACAAGAAAAATATGACAGTCTAATTGTCCTTCTTAGATATACCACCACCAACAAATGGTGAAGCCTCCACAGTTTTTTCTCGGAGCAGAAGCGGTGTCCAGCATGTACAACATCCTAATCTCTGGATGGGTCTTTCCATGAATTCAAGAGCAAACTTCTGCCCTGCCTTCATAAGCTTGCCTCAGAGCAGAGGCAGAGCCCTCCTGTATTTCTGGCACAGTCCTTAGCACCCATGGGGGCCTCAGCTGCAGCACATGCCAATAGTCTATCACTAAGAATTGGCAGTTAACCCAACACGGAGAGCAAGCCTCCACTTCTCCCTTCTCCTCCTCTGGACCTTTGCACAGATGGCTCACCTTGGTAGGAGCAGAGTTTCAGAGGTCATGTTGTTCCAGCCCTTTGAACCTCAATGTTCTGTGCACCCTTTGAAACTTTCTGTCCTTTACTCATAGCTTCCAACCTGTTTCCATCAGCACATTTGGGGTAGGAATCTGCTCTCTGTGTCTCAGTAAATACAACCTATCTGACCTTTAAAGATGAGGACATGTTTAATCTCAAGTTCTCCTGTCAGCTTTTCTACCCTAAACCCATTTCTCAGGGGATGAAGTGCAAAAAGCAGCAGCTAGTTTCTGTAAATGTCTGGAACCGGTCTGAGGAATTTGGTGAAATTTGGGGGATTTGAATATAAAGGGTATAATGTGTTTTCTGGTTTTGATTTTACTGCCTCTGCATTCATCTATAATTTGTGGAATCACAGTTAAGTCATGTTATGCCACTGACATTTTTGTATGGTGTAATCATTCCTGATTGCTGTCTCTGCCCTTTGCTAGCTGGTTTCTGTCTGTGGTACAGTTCTCTTGAGGGACCACAATTTTATTTTATTAAAAAAAAAAAAAACAGCAAGAGCACTTTATTTTCACCTCTGAAAGTCTGAGTAAAGTAGGTTTCCCATACAAAGTGAAGCCAAATGAAATGCTGAGAAGAGTTAAAACACCACCTTGTCATTTTTCACACCAGTTCCTTCCAAAACAACACAATCTTGATCTCATCAGCAAATCCTAAGAAGCATTGGCTGCTCAAAAGGAAGCAGTACACATCCTAGTAAGGCATGGGCCTCACTATCAAGGCAAATAAAGTCATTATTAACATGAAATCCGTCCTGCTTCTGCATTGTACATGTGAACTTCTCTTGACATCCTGGCAGACCCTAGCACATGTGCCTTGCCATTTCTAGTTATTTTCTGTGTGCCTGGGCACAGAAAATGGACAGGTTGCAAAGAAGGCCTGTCCATCCGTACAGACTGTGCCTTCTGCCAATTTTGTCCTATGCTGGCCTCAAACAGTGCAACAAGGAAACTGTTCTCTGAACAAACTATTGCTCGTAGTGTGAATGAAAGGCAGTGTTGTGGCCTGGCACTGGAATTGTCAATAGAGGCTAGCTAGCTGGCTGGGAAACATTGGGAAGCTTCCTCCACTCTGGCCATCTGCCCAACGTCTTTACTGAGTTGAACTCCCTATCCAGATGCCTGCATCTTCGAGGTCAGAAAATCTGTAGACAATACCCTCCTAGAGCCAAAAGAATTTGTTACTTTGGAGACATTGCATAGAACATATGAGCAGTGCTGCAATAGGGTTTTTACAAAGGCATCCACTTTTGTATCACTGGCATATTGTCTCAGATAGCGTTTACCCCGGGTGGGTTTTAAACATTACTACAGCATGTCTGGTTCTGACAGGACAAGACATAATATCTGGAGTCTTTCTCATTCTGTTTCTAAGAAATGGTGAGCTGTTTATGGGACCTTTTTGAAAGCAGAAAATATTCTTCTGAACAAACAAATTCTGGCCAGTCATCTTGGTGATACTAACTCCATCTAAAAGCCTGCTGGTTGCTTCCTGGGGGTAACCATGTCATCAGTCTCAGATAATTTCATCTGATAAGTCATTTGATGATTTGTTGTTGTTGTTGTTGTTGTTGTTGTTGTTTGTTTGTTTGTTTTTCCAGCATGGGTTGGAAGGGACCTTAAAGACCATCTAGTTCCAACTCCCTTGCCATAGGCAGGGATACTACCCAGTAGATCAGGTTGCCCAAAGCCCCATCCAGCCTGGTCTTGAACGCTTCCAGGGATGGGGCATCCACAGCTTCTCTGGGCAACCTGTTCCAGTGCCTCACCACCTCTGAGTAAAGAACTTCTTCCTAATATCTAAATCTCCCCTCATTTAGTTTAAAACCATTCCCCCTTCTCTTGTCATTGTCTGAGCGAGGAAAAAGTTGCTCTCCATCTTTTTTATAAACACCCTTTAAGTATTGAAAAGCCACAGTGAGGTCACCCTGGAGCCTTCTCTTCTCCAGGCTGAACATCCCCAGCTCTCTCAGCCTGTCCTCATAGGAGGGGTGCTCCACCCCTCTGATCATCCTCATGGCCCTCCCCTGGACCCGCTCTAACAGCCCCACAACCTTCTTGTGCTGGGGGGCCCAGCCCTGGACGCAGCACTCCAGGTGGGGCCTCACAAGGTCAGAGCAGAGGGGCACAATCCCCTCCCTCCACCTGCTGCCCACCCCTCTGTTGGTGCAGCCCAGGACGCAGTTGGCCTTCTGGGCTGCAGGCACACACTGCTGGCTCATGTCGAGCATTTTGTCCACCAGAGCCCCCAAGTCCTTCTCTGCAGGGCTGCTCTCAGTAGGTTCTTCTGCCAGTCTGTGCTCATGTCTGGGATTGCCCCGACCCAGGTGCAGCACCTTGCACTTGGACTTGTTGAACCTCTTTCAGTTCACATGGGCCCACTTCTCAAGCTTGTCCAGGACCCTGTGGATGGCTTCCCTTCCTTCTGTTGTATCAACTGCACCACTCAGCTTTCAGGATCTTGTCCATGATCTTCCCAGGCATTTGTGAGAGAGGGCTGTGGGCACTGAAGAGAGAGGATTCACTGACAGCTTACTGTCAGTGGCCATGCATATGATCTTATCTAAATCATTAGTACATATGATTATCCATAAAACAAATGAACAATGTGTATTTTAAGTTACTTCTTTCCAAGCATACATCTCAATATGCAGAAGCAAAGAAACAAACAAAAAGGAATAAAAAAAAGCAAGTGGATAGGCAATGTTTAGGCTATTTTTTGTGTGTTTATAAATCAGAATCATTATGGCAGTGTTTCCTTACATGCCATTCGAATCGTTTGTTTAAATAAAAAAGCTGAGACGTCTCCTCATGAGCTTATCTCAAGATTTATTTCTTTAGCATGAATGTTCTGTTTTCTACAAATACAGTCTTCGGACATTTTAGCCATTTTGAGTTCTTGTAGATTATAATATTTTGTGTACGTTCTCAGCTGTATTATCTATACAAGAAGTTGATATGAATAATGAACCTTTCAAAAATGTATTATCTAAGTCAACCCCATGAAATCTGAACATACAGTCAATCTTTTTTGTATACTGGTGCCTGTTACCACACAAATTATAGGATTATGCAAAAATTTTAATGGTAACATAGGCCCTTATATTTGAAAATCTGATCTTTAATATCTCTTTTAGGTCCCATTTGTAGAAATTTTATGAGATCTAATTGGCCTCTGCAAATTTTTTGATTAATAGAATTCAAGTCTGGATGGGACCATTGTAATTATGTAATCTGATGTTTTGCAGAAGATGGACTGATACACAGAGGTTACCAAGACCAGAGGGAATTTATTTTTCTTCATACAGTAAAAGAATAATGACAGTGTCTCTCCCTTACAGTTGAACTACACTCTATTTTCCAGAAAGTTAATCAATTTGAAGACTTCGTGGGTGAAATTTGTCTATCATAATTTCAGCTCTAGTATTTGGTGACTGTGCAGGTTCCCTCTCTAGTCAACACAGAGAAATACCCCTTTCAGTAGGCTGGCATGTCTAAGGAAGGCGGGCTGTATCACATCCAAGAGCTGTCTGTCTCTCCCCACTGACTACCAGAAGGAATCTAGACAACTAGTTGAGGACAAGTTTGCAAGTTTTGCAGCAATCCCACCGCAAGTGCTGGCATGGAGCTGTGCCATCAACTCTGCGCATGGCATATCATTTTTAATTTTTCCCAAGTATAGCTTCTCACCACCACCACCTGCCTGGGACTTTGGTAGATTAACTTGCCAGTCAGGTGACTGAGAACTTCTCCCTGTGGCATATACTAAAAGACAGAGTTTCTAATCTCTTTCACAAAACTAGTAGATAAAACTCTTTTAAATGTCCATAAATTAAGGTAGATTTTCTAAGCCATGAATCATGTCTGCTGAAAAACAAAGAATCAGAAAATAATGCTGAAACAGACTTTTAGAGGGACTATACAGTCCTTCTCCTTTTCCCCAGGGCAGGATCGTCTCTTTCCTCATGACAGAACATTTGTCTGTTGTAACAAATATTTGCATAACCTGTTCACGAAACCTTCCAAAGGGAAGATTCCACAGCTCATAAATAAGCCAAATCAGAGCTTCACTCTTTTTTTCTACAAGAAAGTTTTCTGTAAGGTTTAAGCTTCATTGGTGGGGCTGCAATTTAAAGTCCATCATTGATGCCTTTTCACTTTTCCAGTCTGTGGATATAGAACAGTAGAGGTTTTCTCAAGGAGAAAGGTTTTGTCTACAGGAAAGGCTTCACTTTGCCCCCCTACTTTTTTTTTTTTTTTTTTTTTTTCCATCAAAATGCGAAGGACAGTATTTGATCTCTCTCTTTCTCCCGCTCTCTCTTTTTTTTTTTTCCTTTTAACCTCTGTGTGGAGTATATATGTTACCTGGCAATCAGTCTTTGTCTATGCCCCACTAAAATAAATCCTTGTTAATTTTATACCAGTGAGACACTGGGGTATAATACATCAGTGAAACCTTTCTCCTAACTTTGGGGTACTAAGCATAGAAAAAGCATGACTAACAATTCTTAATAAGAAACGGCATGCTCAAAATGTAATCATCAGACAAACTGAGTACAGAAATAAAAGCCATGGCTGTGGGAAAAGCATTCTGCTCGTGAGTTATAGTATAGTTTCTCCAGGTTAGAAAAGAGCATCAGACTACAGCAGCTGACAGACAATTGTTCTTTCTACATACAGAATCTGCACAGACAGGAAGGTGAGGAGATGGGTAACTAAGTTTTAACTTGCTTACAAATCACTGCCAGAATAAACAAGCTTTCCAGATCGTTTCCTAACAAGCAATCAGGGATATCATGCTACTTCAAGGATTTATGACCATCAGAAAGTTGCTGAACTCATGAATTTCAGATCTTAGTGTCACGCAAAAGGCCACAAGCAACAAGAGTTGGAACTGTCTAGTGAAAATGACCGTAACATTCAGTAGGGAAAATGCTCGACTATAACCAATGGAGGTGCACTTATATTGTTCGGCTTACCTTTCTGCAACTGTGTGCGGTGTAAATAGAATTCAACACCATTTCGTAGTGATTTATAACAGCATCCTTTCCCCTGTGACACTTCTGAGTGGAGCAGCAGATGAAAATACATACAACAGGGTATAGTGACTCTACAGGTCCACAATTTATACATCATATATTAATACTTATATTTATAGATCTGTAAGTTCTCCGGTTTCTTACAGATTTGGTCTATATGCATATTAACCTGTCAGAGAGTCCTGTAGGTCAATGCCAGACACCCAGTGCATGTATCATAGAAACACATGATCTTAAGAGATAGGTGCTTGGAAGCATCTTAAAGTATACTTGTATGTCAATAGATATGGGATCTTTTCAATTACTCAATTGTAGAACAGTATATTCTTGATTCTTAGTTTAAATCTGAATGGGAGCCTGAAATGACAGCGTTGACTGTAACTGCTAATGTGAGGTATTGGCTTGCTTAATTATGTGGAGAGTTAAATAAACCAGACATGCTAGAATAACAGAATCACAGAATGGGAGAATGGGCAGGGTTGGAAGGGACCTCTGAAGATCATCTAGTCCAACACCCCTGCAGAGCAGGATCACCTAGAGCACATTGCACAGGATGGCATCCAGGCAGGTTGTGAGTATCTCCAGAGAAGGAGAACCCACAACCTCTCCGGGCAACCTGTTCCAGTGCTCTGTCACCCTCACAGTAAAGAAGTGTCCCCTCATATTCAGCTGGAACATCCTGTGCATCTGTTTGTGCCTGTTGCCTCTTGTCCTGTCACTGGGCACAAGTGAAAAGAGACCGGCTCCATCCTCTCAACACCCTCCCCTCAGATATTTATACACATTAATGAGGTCTGCCCTCAGTCTTCTCTTCTCCAGGCTAAACAGGCCCAGCTCTCTCAGCCTGTCCTCATACGACAGGTGCTCCAGTCCTCTCATCATCCTCGTAGCCCTCTTCTGGACTCGATCCAGTGGTTCTATGTCTCTCTTGTACTGGGGAGCCCAGAACTGGACACAATACTCCAGGTATGGCCTCACCAGGGCTGAGTAAGGGGGGGGAGGATCACCTCCCTTGAGCTGCTGGCAACACTCTTCCGAATGCAGCCCCAGATACCGTTGGCCTTCTTGGCCGCAAGGGCACATTGCTGGCTCATGGTCAGCCTGCTGTCCACCAGGACTCCCAGGTCTCTCTCTGCAGAGCTGCTCTCCAGCAGGTCAGCCCCCAGCCTGTACTGCTGCTTGGGGTTGTTCCTCCCTAGGTGCAGGACCCTGCGCTTGCCCTTGTTGAACTTCATGAGGTTCCTCGCGGTCCTACCCTCCAGGCTGTCGAGGTCCCTCTGAATGGCAGCACAGCCCTCTGGAGTATCAGCCACTCCTCCGAGCTTTGTGTCATCAGCAAACTTGCTGAGGGTGCACTCTGCCCTCACCCAGTTACCCAGTCCCATGATAATTTCCCATCCCCCAAATGACTTCCATCTGTGTTGCTTTTTAGGATTTTTTTTTTCCTTAAATGTGGGGCCTGGCCTGGCGGCCTCTGTGGTCGCCAGCCCCTGGCTCCTCCTGCTGGACCCTATGCAGCCATGATGTGTCCCTGGTGTTGGTGTTCAGCGGGGATCGGGGCTGTCTGCACCCGTCTTGCTCCCAGTGCCACGAGAAGCTTCGGACGAGCTGTTGTGGCATGGAGGGGCTGTGCTCCCTGCGCCTGGGCGAGATGCTGCGGGACCGGTAGCTGGAGGGGCTCCGCCACCGCTGCTGCTGCCGCCACCCCGGCCCTGCGTTGCGTTGGGCCCTTCCCCGGGGCCGGCGAGCCCGAGGCGTCCCGCATGGAGCGCGGCACCAGCCTCACGATGGCTAGGATGGGCCGCCAGCAGAGCGGGCAGGTGGCTCTGTGGGCAGCCCACGGCTGGATGCACTCTGTGCAGAAGGAGTGCCCGCAGGGGTCCAGCCGAGCTGCATCAGCCAGCAGGCCCAGGCAGATGGTGCACGACTCTTCTCTGCGCACCTCCACTCGCAGCTCCTGGCGTGGCTGGCTCATGGTGCCTGCCTCTGTCCTGGTGGGGAGATGCTTGTCCTCTGTGGGATGCTGCTCTGATGACAAGCAGGTATCAAGCACCTCCGGTCCTCAGCACCTCCCTCGCGGGTCGCTGGCAGAATCTCAGAGAGCTGCAGCCCTCCAGCAGCACCTTGATGCCTTACACTCCACCAGGAAGACCTTGATGCCTTGCCTGCAACCAGAGGGATCTCAACATCTTACGTGCCACCAGAAGGACGTTGACATTTCGTGTTCCACCAGAAGGACCAGGGTGCCTCACCTGTCGCCAGAAGGACCTCGCATCTCTCATGTCACAGGAAGGACCTTGACGTCTCTTGTGCCACCAGAATGACCGCGACGTCGTGCCTTCCACTAGCAACACCTCCAACTCTCACGCTCCAGCAGTAGGATCTCGACCTCTCGAGTGCCACCAGCTGGACTGGACACAGGCTAGACGCTCAGGGCACTTATGGCCAGCTGCCTTTTGTGAGGCCATAGGGTGACAGTGACTCTGTGGTGACATCACAAGGCTCTTGGGGTGCCCCTGGTGGCAGCACTTAGGGAATTACCGTGACTGTTGTGAGAAAGTGCTGACGTGAAATGGCTGCTCCACGCTGACAGGAGCAATGTCTGCCAGGCTGGGGTCCAGGCTGGGGTCCAGGCTGGGAGCTCGGCCTTCGGCCTGGGAACTGTGCCTGGGAGCCAGGGATGTCCTTGATGTGCAGCTGGACACCTGAGCATGGGAGATGCCCTGAAGAGACCATCGAGGAGGACACAACAAGAAACTGGGGAACAACTTACCACCTGGGAAGGTGAAAAAGAGCCTGGGCATGAGGAGATTGGCCCAAGAAAGTGGGAACATGCATGAGAAATCAAGAGCTGTTTAAAGAATGTCAGGAGCATCAGCCCTCTGGGGTACCAGCCACTTCTCCGCAATACCAATGCTTACAAAGTTATATGCAAGCAAAATCATGCTCCCGAAATCTTTGAAATTCAGAGAAAGGGAAAATGGTCTTTCATTGCATTTTTTTCCTTCGAGATCTTATTTTCTTCAGCTTGTCTATGATGCAGTGTTACTTGTGCTTCTTCTGAAGAGAATCAGCTTCATTGTAAGGGCCGTGACTGAGTACTTTCATATCCACCTTCCTCAGAGCATGCAGTAAAACTAGAACATGCATTATCTGTGACCAGTTGTAACATCTCTATTTCTGAAACAGCTTTTGACTTGAGCCTCCATCCAAATATTTGTTGATTGAAGAGCCTTCTTGCATGACCTATGACTGACCAAGCATGAACAGTAAGTAATACATCAGATCAGCTTAATGCACTGAAAACAATGGTATGATCTAAGAATAATGTAATAAGGGCATGGAGAAAGAAATGTTTTCTTTTGCTACTGAAAATGAATTGTCTTCCAATAATGTCAGTATGAGAGTGAACAGAAGCTGAAAAGAAAGCAAAGAGAGCAGCAGTGAGTAAAGCTGCTGTAAAAAAAAAGCTAAGCAAAAATTCTATCATACAAAAATTACATTATACTTTTATTACATTAAAATTACATTATAGTTCCATTATTTAAGTGCTTATGATACACAAATTCTAAATATTATAAATATTATATATACTATATATAAAACACGTACTCAAGCAGATGATGGATTTTGTTATTCATGATCACTGAACTGTGTCTTGCCTTGGGTTGCCCTCACCAAATCTGATCCTGATCCTGACCTGTGGATTTACTTCCTGGCTTGACCTCAGACTTGCCGTATCACCAAGAACTTGCCCGATGATATGGATCCTTTGCTGAGCTTTACTACCATCTCTGATCTGCCATGGTCAACTTGCTTCAACACTGTGGGGTCTGGGCCCTGGCTGAGGACACCCCTCCCCTTCCACCCTTGTTGTTATGCTCAGCACCAATCTCCCCATGCTTTAGGGAGCTGCCACCCTCAACTGTACCATAAAAAATGTCCCCAAAGCACAGTTACCACTGTTGCTTTTCCAGATGACTCTGTTCAGATTACAGCAAAGCTTAAAATATTTATATTTCAGAGGCCCTTTAAGAGGATGTGATATCAATTTCTTCTCTGTCTATTGTACTGTAGAGACTTTACTTACTGTGGTATATTTACATGTTTGGTTATGTATGTAGCATTTTTGGTACTCTGTGACAAATTTACCCTGAGAATAGATCAAAATGACCAAAATCAGATCCAAAGTGACATCTGAATTCGGCTCCCCAGAATGTATTATGCTCCAGTTATGCTCTCAACCACAGGTTGAGATCCAAACTGGAAGCTACTACTGGCATCTGATCTCAAAGGACGTACATACATATGTGCGCATGCATCATACAATGCAGCACCATGCAGAATACTTCTGCCTTCTTAGTAGTTCTTTTGGAGCTAAAACCAATGCATCCCAACTCTCAGACTGAGAACCTATCTAGGAGACACTAAAACAGCAAATCTGTTCCCTGAAGTGTTTTTGTGTAGGCTTAATGTATCAGCTCAATGGAGCTAGCTCAGCTCTTTAGCAGCGGTTGTGTTGTGCAGACTTGAAATCGTAACTCTCCCCTTTTACCACGGGATGTACATGTCAGATTAGTATGTCATCGTGAAGATCTCTCTAGACAGATATCTTGAGGCATGTGTTTACCAAAGATAGTCACAGGGTGTGTGTTCTTTACTAACAGATCTGCCATAGAGATTTGTATGTGAATGACAACTTCCTGCATTGATGAGTAGCCACCGTAGATACTCACAGAAATGAAAAATTTCATTCATTTCTCCCAAAGAATTTAGACACATTTCATCTAGACACAATTTCATCTTTTTTTAGGTTAAAAGTTAGATCTGTTAATGGTAAAAGATTTCCAAAACCTCCTGCAAGAAAGGGAAGTTAAATAGTTAAACCAGAGGCCAGAGCAAAACAAAATCCAGATTAGCAGTGTCTTTAAGAATGACTGAAAGAATAGAGATCTTCTCAAGTTTTATTAGATCCAAAACAAACTGCATACAGTTTGTAAAAGAGAAAGAGAGAGAGAGAAAGAGAGAGAGAGAGAGGGAGAAAGAGAGAGAGAGAGAGAGAGAGAGAGAGAGAGAGAGAGAGAAGAAATTGACTCCATTATAGTCTGTGCCATTCCACATTCCACAAGAGATTTTGCTTCAAGTTTAATCAAGCTACAAAATTACAGTCCTATGGAAGTACCCAAATAAATGCATGCCAAGTGGTCAATTTTTTATACACACATCCTTAGCCAAAATTGGCATTATTAAGGAAGTTACTCAAATGTAAATACTTAAATATATCAAGATGTTGGGATTTTGTTGAAAATTTTCCACATATGAATAAAATTTTGTTTTTATTTTTTCCCAAAATATAGCCATGTGTGTGTGTGTATGTATGCAATAATGTTCTTATAGTCTGATTCCAACATCTGTAGTCATTCCTACATCTGTGATACCAAGAACTGTGCTTGCAGGATGGTACAAGTTGCTCAGTTCAGAACAGGAATATGAAACTGGAGGGAGTCTACTGGCAAGTGGCTGAGCAAGTTACTGTCTGTTCTTGAAAAAGAAATTATGATACAGAAACATGACAACATAGCTATTACCTTTGAACAGGGGAGCAAAAGTTTGCCTACTCCCTGAATAGTGTGTGACTATAATGGAAACATTCAAGTTTGAGTCTGAAAGCAGTGGAAACACAAAGTCATCACAAAATAAATAAAGAAATGTAAATACACACATTCCCACACATGCACGCAGAACGCAGAAAAATAATAATAAAAAAAAATAAATAAACACTGAGTTCAGTTTATTTACTCGGTTGTGAATGAAAACCAATGTCACAATTAAGGACAACATGGGACTTGGATTGTTTTTCAAATAGGTGAGGTAGTCTTTTGATTAAAATTAGAAGAGAAGTATTGGTTTAAGACAATGTGCCTCAAGAAATGAGCCAGACTTTCAGAGTGCTTATGCCCCACTTAAATTTTACTTAAGCCTGAGGCCTTCATTAAGCCCTTAATTTTACAGGCTTTACTGGAGGCTTCTAAACTTCTAAAGCATTTGAGTCTAGTAATTATCCAGAGACATTTGGGTCAATAGCAGTTTTATGGATTTCAGCAAGCTTGAGGTCGTGTCCTTAATGAGAGCAATTTAGAACCTAGGTACATATGCACAATAAATATAATATATATATATATATATATAATGCATGTATTTCTCTAGAACAAAGCTTTATATTATATACAGCTTTTCCCTGTCTACTAAACATTAGTAAAGATGCTTAAGTATGCCACATCCCTTTTTTTTTTTTTTCTCCAAAGTGCTAAGGCAACCCATTTCAGATATGAACAATCACATTTCTGCAAGTTAACTATTACACAGTGAGTTATTAACTTTAAACACCCTTCATTCCTGAAAGCTAAGTGGTAGAAACATTTTAAGTTGGGGCAACTCCTCTTACATAAGAGTCTTTCTGCCAAGTAATTACCTCAGTTGGTCTTTACGTTTTAGGTGAATGTTTGTACAGAAATTTCCACTCCTCATGAAACAAAGAGCTACTGGAGAGTTCACATGCTCAGTATATGGCACAAACAGGACCAAAGCAGACTTGTGCTTGGTAAAACTGAAGAAAAACCTCTCCAAAAAAAAAAAGTACAGAGAAAAGGAAAACATATGCTGAACTGTAATCCTGTCTCCTGTGGAGTCCTTCTCACTACTGCTGCTTCCAGCAAAATCAGAGATATCTTGACACCTTGCAGAAGCTCGGGAACACCTGGCTGGCTCTCAAGGGTAAGTCCAAACTTGTCTATGAGCTCATTAGAAAAGCACTAGTATATTTTTCCACCTGACTTTTCAGTTTACCTAGAGAGGCTTTGGTCAGCACACTTTCTGCTTCTCAGAAATTCCACCAAACAAATGCTTGGCTTGAAATTTAAAGTGCCACGTTAAGCAGCTGTCCTGAAGGTCTTGTGCTCCCTTGAGTGCCTGAGGTTTCTATGACCTTGCAAAAAGAACATAAAAGACGACATAAACACATACTCCTCTATTTTTCTCTTTTCACTGGTTTGCTGGTCTGGGAACAGCATGTACTAGCTAACAAGTTCTGCCCTGTTCTATTGTTATCCTAAATTGGTACTCTTTGGTCAGACAATTAGATCAGGCAATTAGAGGGCTTTGTTGTTAGGCTCCCTTTTAACATGTATTTAGATGATGGGCAGCCTAAAAAGATTAATGTGGGTGTCTAGCTAGATCCATACAATACAGTTTGGAATGACTCAGTCAAACTCACTTTTTTCCCCGCAGCCAGGAAAAAAAATAGGAAGGAGGAAAGTGAGGGGTTTGTCCCTCAGCTGTAGTCAGACTATTAAGGAGTGATGTCTATGAATGAACTTAGGGAAGTCTGAGAATTCTTACAGAAGAAAACTGATTTGGTCCAAAAAAAAAGAGGTGTGAGCAAAAATCTTTCAGACTTTGTCTTGATTCCCACTCCCACTGGAGGAAGTGTGGATACCTGGAATTGATTTCAAAAGAAAAAAACATGCCAGCATTTGCACAGAAATGCTATTTTCATATAATTCAATATGGGGGTGCCAAAATTCTGGCCCTTCTGTAGATTATGCAGTGAAGTAACCTCCAAGGAAAGGGAAAACTGGCTGCTATGTGGATGTGGAAACATTCATTAATCACTGGATCAGTACTCTAAACATTTCCTGTTTATATCCAGAATGACACTTCTTTAAATGATACTGCCAGCTCCAATTTGGCATCGGTGTCTTATTTTGTAAAAACAAGCTGTTATCAAGTTTAACAGAAATAGAAATGTTTCCATGAAGAAAAGGATTGTGAATGGCCTTTGATTCAGACCATGCTTCAGAAAACAAACTTTCTTCAGTAGTTGGAATCCGGTCACCTCAGAATGAAAAATTGAAGGGAATGTGCTTGAAAACAATAAGTTTGGAGTTATGCTGTATTGCACGCTTAATGAGAAAAATATATATATATATTATTATAGAGATTTCTAATTTACTGGCTCAGCTTATGGTAAATGAGCCTCTGATGGACGTGCTGTTAAACAGAAACTGCAGTTGTACTGCTCACACACCCAGAAACATCCATTCTGATTCTTGCTGTTTGTCACTCACACTCTTTCAGAATTGCCATGATCAACAGTTCTTTCTTTATTTATTTTTTGTTCAGACCTAACCTTACCTCCTCTTTGTGGTCAGAACCCTAATAACACAGAGAATTCTGCATATCTGGGGCCACTGCGAGAATGTATAGAAAGATTTTGCAGGGAGAGAGAGAGACAGAGGGAATTGGGGTAGGAAAAATGAAAAAAAAAAAAAAAAAAAGACAAACCTTTCAGTATTCCATTTCTACCTGTCATCTTCAGCATGGCAAGGCCAGGCTTCTAAGACTGTATATATAATACCAAATTCCTATGCTAGGAAACAAAAAGCATACTTTGGTTCTGAGTTTAACTGGCACAAAATAACTGTGCCAATTCTGTTAAACTCTTTTGCCCTCCAAAACAGGCTGGCTGAATCCAAATTACCAGTTGGGAGAGATTCCAAGGAGCATGCTTGAGAATGGTCTGGGAGAGCCCTACTTGGCCTTTAAGTGGTAATCGCAAGTGTCATCCTGACATGGTTGTATCTACCTCCTCTTCCCCAGCTCATACCTAGCCAGGGAAGGACCTACACAGTAGGATGCAGTGGTAGTAGCAAGTTACACATACCCTAACAAAGATGTGGCTTACATGGAAAAGTGAAAGGCCTTTTTGCCTTTTTTAGAGAAGACAATGAAGAAATACACCCAGACTTCATTTTTTTCCCTTGCATGTGTGTCTGAGCCACCAAACCAATGCATGAAAACACCATTTCCAAATCTCAAACTGTTTCCCTTGGAAAATGGGTGGGTGGCTAATTCACCAGACATGGTTCTTAAAATATTGTATGTACCAGAACACTATGCATGTTCATTTCTTATCTGTTTTACTGCTTCAGCACATGAAAATAACAGACTTTCATGGCATATAAACTGCTGGTGGAAATGTGAGTTTCTTGTCATATATTATGTGAGCGCAGCTGTAATTCTTAGAGTTGAGTTTGCAAGGTAAAACCTATTTAGCAGCCTCAGCAGAAAATTGTGCTGGATGCTTCAGTGTTTTGGCATTTCTAAATCAAGTCAGGAAAAAAAAAAAAAAAAAAAAAAAAAAAAAAAAAAAAAAAAAAAAAAAAAAGAGTTAAGAAGACTGTAGTTTCATCCAAGCAAATTCAGTTCAGTTCAGAGAAACTGTTTGCAGGTCAGTGGGTTTTATCAAAGAATGCTATAGAACAACTTAATCTGGTGCTGTCTGTTAAGTGTTTATATGTTCAGGTCCCTGGCCAGCAGAGGAACTGCAAAACTTTGGCTTTCCGTTCAAACTGTCCTGATGTATATTACCCACAACAAAGTGGGTAACTTATACAACAAAGCCTTGTTCTGTGGCAGAGCCAGAAATGTAGGAATGTGGATCCCAGCCAAGTTGGTAGGGAGAGAATTCCCTTGACCTGGAGGATTCCAGCCCTCTCCATGTCTGCATCTTTTGTTTAGCGTGTTGGGCCATTTGTAGTGCATGCTCATCCATGCTGCCCGCAGCTGTTATTCTCCCTCCTGCATCTGCAGTTCCCACAGGCGGCCTGGGTGGCCACGCTGGGTTTGTGCATTGTGGGGTAGCCAGGATGTGGCTAATGAGAGGGCAAATGTGGGGAAGGCCAGGACTTGGCTATATGTGCATAATATCAAGTAAGTCAGTGTTCACAGGCTGGGAATACCACAGCATCTGAGCTAAGGGATGCTCTTTGTTTGCTTTTCCTTGCAGTAGTGACTGGGTTACTTAAGCCTAATAGAAGACTCTTTATTTTATGCTCTGTGAGCCTGAGCCATCACAAATCAATTACAGAAAGCCTATAGGAGATCTCCTTTCTAGCTCCTCCCAGGAAGGGCAGCTGAGAATGATTCCTGATGAATAAACTGGATAGTTCCAAAGAGGGTTGTGTTCCATGAGCTCTAAGTGTTTCCTTCTGTTTCAAACACACTCGGAAAGAGAGATGAGTTTCAGGTGAGGTAGTGGTGGTAGAAGAACAGGCATTTTACACATCTTCATCAGCAGGAAGTTCCTGCCTGCCCGTCTGTTATTGTAACCTTAGGAAACATTCACACAGGGTCCTCCCTGAGGGTGAAGTCTTCTGCTGAGCATTCATACAGCTGCAGAGGAGCAGGGCTCTGGACTCTTGTTTGATACAGAGATGGAGTTTTACTTCAGAGTTCTCCTTGGAGGCTGAATGCAACAATTTCCGGGACATTTAGGGTTAAAGAAGTGAGTGGTTTGTTCTGTTATAAAGACAGGAATTACTGTGCATTTAGCCTGTGACTCCAGTCCAGATGTTAAAATTGACCAAGGCCCACCTCTCATACCAAATTCAGTGGTAGTTTACAAAGGAATGAAGCTAATCAGCAAGGATTTAAATGACATCTTTTTCCAAAGTCTGTTTATATTATCTGCTTTAATCATTCTTTCATTGGGCCAGCAAATAATAACATTGTAATAACATTGTGCCAGATAAGCCACTTTAAAAACAGGAAGAAATAGAAATTATAAACACTGAACTGGCAGAGAAGAAGACCACTAGAGATTGCCCAGATGGTGCCGCAGTGTCTGCAGACATTGCAGGGAGACAATAGGAGACAATACAAGGGGTTAGAAATGGGTTCTAGAGGGGAGAGTGTTTGCTCAGAGGATGAAGATCACAGCCTCTGAGATTTGTATTTGATGAGCCTTATTTTAAGAAGTATTTAAGCA
The DNA here is from genome assembly GCF_009769625.2 of Cygnus olor. Lineage (NCBI taxonomy): Eukaryota > Metazoa > Chordata > Aves > Anseriformes > Anatidae > Cygnus > Cygnus olor. Next base: position 13,738,223 of record NC_049198.1, on the reverse strand, counting down.
TCTAAAGAGCCAGGTTGGAGTCTGTGGGACTTCAGACAGGAGCTGGGAATCTAGGTGCTTTTGAGATCTTACTAGTCACCATTCTGCTCCTTTAAGTACTGTAAGAGTCTGGCTTTTTGAGCCTGATTTCTCAAAAGTGCTTGGCATTCGCTGAGGGATGAAACAATAAAGCTTGAGAGAAGCCCCAGAGCCTGCAAGCATTGAGGAGTCTCCATATCGATGCACACTGGTGAGATATGGAAATCCTGTCCTCTGCCTCAGTGCTCCCACGACCTGTTACTTAAAATTCCTCAGACCGTACATAATCTTTGACCTCCGTGAGATTGCTCCAACAAGTAATGGTTTGTTGCCAGCTTTTTAATTATCCTTTCCACCCTGCAAGGGTGTTGTGATGCATAATTTGAGTTTGTAAATTGCTTTGGCAGGAAAGCACTCTGACAAGCAATATGTTATGTGCTGCAGTGCCTGGTTTTAGTCCAAAGAGAGAAAAGCAGCAGAAAGGAGGTAGGGATTTTATTTTAACCTCTGTATTCCTGAATCCATTTAGCATGTAGCTAAAAGGGCCTAGAAATCTCCAGATGTTAGACAACCTGTGAATATGCTTAGTTGTTCTTTATGAAACTGTGTTGGAATTTTTTCCATGCCATTAATTTCTGCAGGTCCAACACATTTAGTGTCATGAGAACTGAGAGAGAAGAAACAGTAAAGTTCAGACTGAATAATGCAGATTCAAGAGATGCTTCCAGTTGTAAAGGGTGGAGAAGTCCTGACGCCTTCACCTCTTTGGATATTTGCAAGTGCAGTGAGTGGATTAGTTCACAAGGGACAAGAAAGGATGCTTAGTTCTTTGTAGTGTATGATGGAGGAGATATGAAAGTTTGTGCAAGGGGAGTACTGTCCACAGCAAACAACCTCTGACTCTTTATGTAGTTATTAGCTAACTTCTTTAAGTTAAAATTTTCTCTTAGTTAAAGGGGAACCTCGGAGGTTTGGAGTTTGTACATTCTTGCATCATTTTAATGGGCTTAGGAGATGATGTGTTTAAACTGTCTATGGAGCTCAGAGGTCCAAGGACTGGCTGTTTTTTTTTGTTGTTGTTGTTTGTTTGTTTTATGATAATTCAAACACTTGGTTCTTCTTTGGTTTTGTGCTTAACCAGTCCCAACTATTAAGTGCACAGAGATTGCTGCTGCCAGTCATTGGATCTTCTGCTTATTTGCTATCTGACAGGATGAAGGAGGACAAGGGCAAGAGAATGAAGCCTGATTTATTGCCTTTCTTTGAAGAGCTCAGATGATTTGTAGCACAAATAAAGAGACAACTGCTTTGGGAGAATGATCAGAGGGAAATGGGCTAATACATGGGGCAATACAGACTTGTATGTTAGCTTGGAACTTGATTACATTTTGTGTGTGTGCATATATATATATATATATATATATATATACATGTGCACACATTAAAGTGACAGTGTGACTGATAATGTCTATGCAAGGAAAAGCAAAGAGGAATTCATAGCTATGTACAATACAGATAGCCCGCAGATGAGCTAGTCATTCCACACTTCCTTGGAGTCAATGGTGAGAACCATTAGCAGAACACAATTCGTCTTATTGTCTGAAATGAATCACATTTTTAAAAGCCTTTTCCTCTCTATTGCCTATAGAGGAGCATAAGGCAACCTCCTGGTCTGCAGAGAGACGTTGCACAAGGTGTAGCATGAAGTGAGATGAATCCCTCCTTTCCTGTATGAGCTCTCCAGTGTATTCCACATACATTTTACCATGTTATATGTTGCTTATGAAGCTTTTTGTGTGCATGGAGTGTTTTCTTGCCAAAAGCCAATCTGATCTGAATCCAACTGAGGATTATAACAGATTTCTCAATAAGACAATCCCAGTATTTTTTACAACCCCAGTATTTGCTGCAGTGGGGTAACAGTTCTCAAATGCAATGTTCAGTCTAAGAGATCTTCAGTTTTTGGAAGTTTCTTTTTAGAATTAAGTTAGTTTATTGATCCAGATTATAAAATGATCCCACAGATATTACTCTTAGCACAGCTTAGAGAGCTTTTACCGGTACTATGGGGCAAGGGACAGAAATCTCTTAAGCCAATATTTCTGCTAAAATTTATATTTGGAGAGAAAGTGTGAAGTACTGGTCTAGCACACAGTTGTTGCATGCTGAATGAATTTACTTCATCGTTAAAAAAGTAGAGTAGATATATTCTAGCCAGGTGTATATTCTCCAGGAGGAGTTTAACTGTATAATGTAAATGTTCACATATCAGTAACTTAGACACTGACGAAAGTTGTTACATGACATAAGGCATGTCTCTGAGCTGCTTAGGACAGTTCAGGTTCAAATTATACAGCGAAAACATCAGATGACACCAGCCTGGTTAAAAGTCTTTTGCCTATTTCTACACAGAGATAGGGGCGTAGCTGAAACTCAGGGGTTATCTGAGGCACTCAGATCCACTCTACCATCATGATGTCAACATCAAACATCAGATGCTGAGATGCCCACATCAGAAATCTAGCTGTCTTAAATCCCTGTGTGGTTAGTGGAGAGAGAAAGGGGTACCCTCTGAGATCAGTTCAGATTCATATTTAGATTGCTGTCTGTAGATGCCTGCCTGCTGACTGTAGAGGGATCCTGTAGTGCCTAAGCACTGAGTGTAGGTGCTCTGACTAAATGGATCAATGCAGGTGCTATTGCTGTTGGCCCCTTGGTAGTCACTGTATGGTATTCATAAGGTCTGTGGGAAGTCCAGAATCAGATCTGCATTTGGTAAGCAAGGGAAAAGCATTTTTCCTTAGTTACTCTAGCACAGATTTATCAGTCAGCAGCATGTTTCTATGTTTGCTATTAATCTCAGGATCCCTTTCCTGAGAGTGCTGACAGAAGGTATGTGGATAGATTTCCAGGCTGCACTACCTAGAGAACAGTGCTTACAAGCAGTTCATTAACTCCACTTGCATTAGGTACTTACACAGCGGATGTTTACTTGCTGCCTTGGCCGTAGTTGTAATGGTAAGTGGTTGCTAGGAGGCAGGAATGGATTAATTCTAAACAGAAAGGCAAGAGAAGAATCAGCTTTTGAAAAGGAAAATTTGTGTCCCCTTAAAAAGATGAGAATGACATGCAAGTACTTTGTCATATATGAAAAAAAAAAAAAAAAAAAAAAAAAAAAAAAAGAAAAGAAAAAAGGCAAGACAAAACAAAACAAACAAAACCAACAAAACATGACACCCAGCTAACCACCCCAAACCTGGTGCAAGTGCTAGGGAAAATCTGAAGATGTAACACAGGGAATATATCAAATCTGCAGGGTCCTGCTTTCATGCTTCCAGTTTTGATGTTGCAGTGAAAAATACATAAATAAACAAATAAAGGCAATACTGTTTTGGCTGAAGTTGCGAAGAACAAACAGAGGTTCTGTCACATCTACTGGTCTGATTTTTGAGTCTGATGATGTGCTGGCAGCATCTGATGCGTTGGACCTAGGAACATATTTTTCTCTTTTGATAAATTCTGTAACTGGTTTCAAACAAAAGGGTATGATATCCTATTTGGAAACAAACACTATGTTTTCTTTGTTCATTCTGGAGATTGTGTAAGGAAGACCTAGAATGAGGAAGTTGAGGAAGTTTCTGCAAAATAGTCTTTTTAGTCTTTTTAAAGTGAGAATATTCTCAGAGGTAATTTTGTGACTTTTTTTCCCTATTTTGTTTGCTTGCTTGCTTGCTTTGTTTGTTTTTTGGATGGTTACTTGGTTGTTTTTTAAAGGCATTCTGTAGTGCTAGAGAGTGTACAGCTCCACCAGGGAATCGGAAGACACTGTAACACTGTCAGGATGGATTAAAAAATGGAGTTCTACAAACCCTACCTCTTCCAGCACATTTGTGAAGGGAAACAGAATTTCACTGAGACCATCGGGTGCTCTTTGCTGTTGTTGAAAATAAAAAGAAACTGTAGCTGGTAGTATCTACTAGTTGGTTGGAAAGCTGCCTGGCCGAGAAGGACCTGGGAATACTGGTTGATAGGCAGCTGAATATGAGCCAGCAGTGTGCTCAGGTGGCCAAGAAGGCCAGCAGCATCCTGGCTTGTATAAGAAGCAGCGTGGCCAGCAGGTCTAGGGAGGTGATTGTCCCCCTGTACTTGGCTCTGGTGAGGCCGCACCTTGAGTACTGTGTTCAGTTTTGGGCCCCTTGCTACAAGAAGGACATGGAGGTGCTCGAGAGAGTCCAGAGAAGGGCGACAAGGCTGGTGTGGGGTCTGGAGAACAAGTCTTACGAGGAGCGGCTGAGGGAGCTGGGGTTGTTTAGCCTGGAGAAGAGGAGGCTCAGGGGAGACCTCATCGCTCTCTATAGGTACCTTAAAGGAGGCTGTAGCGAGGTGGGGGTTGGTCTATTCTCCCACGTGCCTGGTGACAGGACAAGGGGGAATGGGCTAAAGTTGCGCCAGGGGAGGTTTAGGTTGGATATTAGGAAGAACTTCTTTACCGAAAGGGTTGTTAGGCATTGGAATGGGCTGCCCAGGGAAGTGGTTGAGTCGCCATCCCTGGAGGTCTTTAAAAGACGTTTAGATGTAGTCCTTAGTAATATGGTTTAGTGGAGGTTTTGTTAGTGTTAGGACAGAGGTTGGACTAGATGATCTTGGAGGTCTCTTCCAACCTAGACGATTCTGTGATTCTGTGATTCTGTGATCTATATTTTATGGGTCCCCCAGTATAAGATCATAGAATCATAGAATCACTTAGGTTGGAAAAGGCATTTAAGATCACTAAATCCTATGGAGGTAAAGGAGAGGGTCAAGAGAAGGGCCACTAAAATGTTTGAAGGACTAGAGCATCTCTCCACGAAGGGAGGCTGAGAGATCTGAGACTCTTCAGCCTGAAGGAGAAGGTTCAGGGCAGACCTCATCAATGTTTATAAATAATTGAAGGGAGGGTGTAAAGAAGACAGCTGCAGTCTCTTTCCAGTGATGCTCAGAAACAGAATAAGAGGCAGCGGGCACAAAGTGAAACACAGGAGGCTCGATGTGAACACCAGGTGACACTTTTTTACTATGTGGGTGACTGAGCACAGGAACAGGTTGCCCATGGAGGTGGTGGGTTCTCCCTCCTTGGAGATATTCAAAAGGCTTCTGGACATAGTCTGGGGCAAGTGGTTCTAAGTGGTCCTGCTTCAGAGGGGACGCTGGACCAGGTGACCTCCAGAATTCCCTTCCAACACCAGCTATTGTGTGATTCTGTGTATGTGGGCCTGGAGAGCAGCTATGGATTTGTGGTTGTCAAAGCTCAAGAGAAAGAAGCTGTTCTTGTGTACAAGAGAAGAGATCAGTGGGGAAGAGATCACTTTCAGCTTACCCTTCTCTGATTTTTCAGTTAAACACACAGGCTAGCACTAATGCTTGCAAGACTTGAGTCTGTGGAACAAACCGAACCATGTTCCTTCTAGGCAGGGGGAATAGTTGAAACAAAAAATGTTTCATTGTTACCAGTATTTGTTTGCACAACCATGAGCCAGCTTTTTTTGGCTTCTTTTCAGCTACCAGCAATCAGCCCAGGCTGCCAGCAACCTGGTTTGGGTTCAGCTGATCTTTTGTTTACTTGTTACTTTAACTGCCATAGACACGGAAGGTTAAAAAAGCAAAGGAGAAAAATTTAATAGCAAGGATGAATAAGAGTCCAGATCATTAGATTTTCTTTCGCAAGTGAGGTGCTCGTAACAAAGCATGTTTGGTGAACTCCTGGCCTAGCTTCCCCTACTGTGTCATGCTTGAGAGAAGTCCTGTGCACGCAGGTTTCTCCCCTTCCTCAAAAGAGGTAGCCCATGATCCAGGACACATAGCAGTCATGAGTCCTGACGTCTTTCATGAGTGGCCTTAGATTCTTTCCAGAGCTCCTTCCTTGCAAATTCATCAGATAAATAGTAGGCCATAATTCTGCCTATTTAATAGGATACATTTTCAAATAAGCTGATATTGCACTTGTTTAGACTCAGCAGAAGAGAGTTCCTGTGAAAATAACTTAAGGATAAATCATTTTCAGGACCCTACTAAGAGGGCATGACAATCTTATTATCAGAAGTAGAGTAAATGTTGTAGAACATCTCAGGTAATTAAAGGGAGATCTTGGTGATCCCTGAGAGATGGAGTTGTATGTGGCTGAAATAACTCTGCAGGTGCTGTACCCAAACAGCCCTGACACAACTCTGCTTTCAGATTCAGATGCTCTCAGCAGTTACAGGTTTTGTGCTCCTGGATCACATCTGCAGCCTTTGCAACAACAGGAGCTTTTCAGCACAATACACCTGCCACATCTGAAGCTGTATTCCAAGACCTTCCCAGTCAGTTGTGGCAGGGTTCCCTAATACAGAAAATCTCTTTGAAGAGTGGGCAGAAGAGGTAAATGTTATGTGGGCCTCTGTTTTTAAAGCTAATTTTGTTTATATACATAATGTGGCAAATCTGATCTCTGTGTAGGAACTGAGAACAGAAATGTTACTAAGGTTTGTGGAGGATAAATGCTTCCTGTTGGTATTTTAGAGAATACAGTAGCAGCCTTAAAATAAAATACCAGCCCAAGAAGTTCTTTAAATAGCACAGGGAATATGATGAGCTCTCAGTCCACCAGCAACAATACAGGAAGAGGAAAGCCAGAGAACAGACTCTTGGTAGCAGGAATGATGGTGGGACAAGTTATTTCTCCAGATGTCAACACATGTTTGACCCTGGTATAAGTAGACTCTCCCTAATAAAAAGGAGCGTCTACCATGATGGATTATACTCTTCGAATTATGGAGCCCTTTCTGTAATAACAGACAGAAACCACATGCTCACCTAGGTTTTGATGTCTTGCTGCATGTATAGTTTTAATAGTAAGCTTCCAGAGAAATAAGCAGAAAGCAGAATGGTGACTTGTAGAAAGGAACAATGCAGGAAAATTTTGTCTTGCTGTCTTACTTGAACACATTGCTCCACGAACAAAACAAAACAAAACAAACAAAAGTGATTCTGGCTACTTTTTACAGGAATTTCGGCTTATAAGCTCAGCATTGAGTTTCAATGCCCTTCATGTGCTAGACAGAAATTACTCTTGCTATCAGAGATTATTGTTCAGTCCTATAACTACAACAGCGTTCCACATTATAGGGGAAAAAAAACAACAACAACAACAACAAAAAAATGTAGTTTTGTCACTGATACATTGCTGCTGTTAAAAATACTGCAGAGTCCAGCTCCCTCCCCTTTGTCTGTTGATCTTTATGGGTGTTGCCTCACAGAATTAGTCAATAATCTCATTATAGCTAATCCTGTTTTCTCCTTTTACAAAACAATCCTGTTGTGACTGACTGAGCTTCCTTTTCTTCCTATTTCTCTTTTTCCTTAGTTATTTCAGAGAAGTTCTCTAGAAAACATGAACTCAATGTGAATGCATATCCTGTTTAGTGGCTACAACTCCAGACTCATCAATTTCATCTCCCGGCCCTATCAATAAATATTTTCTTTGAGCCAAACAGCATACAAATATCATCTGTAGCTCCTTTATGTTCAATTCACCAGTGCACATAATTGCTCTATTCTGAAGCAATTAAGACTTCTCAAATGACATTTTAGGTTTACATTATCTTTTATGCCTTTAAAAAGTGGTCTCCTTTACAAGGTTTCTTTACAGGCGCAAAATACAAATGGCTTATAAAACTGCAATTGCCTACAAATATTTTTGGCCCTTGGATACGAAGGTGCTTAATAAGGTAGATTCACTTAATCCAAGACATTTCTAAAGCATAACTAATCATGAATACATTTGTGCTCACCAGCAGCTGTTAGTGAGTTTACTAAAAGCATGTAAATGTTGTTTTGGTGTGTACAAGCATTAGAAGTATGCACACAGTAAACATAACTTTAAACAGCAGTTTAGGAAGGTGAAAACCTTCCTAGCAGGAAAGTGATAACCACATTGCATCTACCTGTTTATTCTGCCAAATGCTAACTATATTCAAAAATAGTATACTTGAATTGGAGAGGATTTGCACAGATATGCTTTGTGTTTTTTATTTTCCTTATTTAGCGCTTGTGAAAAGTGCTAAAGAAACCAAAGCTTTTGTTTTTATTTATATGACATAGACAGTGAATAATCCCATTTCCTGAGTTCGTTTTAATCAGCTAATCCTATTTGGGAATAACGACTTTCAAAAGTAGAGAAGATACTTCAGTACGCACTACTTACCACATGAGGTTTGGGAGGTAAAGAAAGCTCACAAACTTACTACTGATTACTTTTATACAGTTATATAAACTATAATGCAGTTAGTTATACTGTAATTCTTCATTATTATTTGTGATAGAATTTCTGCACTAAATGAGGCAAGGATTGTAGGAGAAAGCAGTGTCTCATTTTGTTTCAGCCTGGAAAGAACAGATAAGCTTTTTGGGCATGTACCAAGACTAGTTCCGCTCAAAAATCTTGCCTTCAAACTTTTGGACCAAAAAGTATGCAACAAGGATATTTACATCCTCAATACTAAATATGGCTTAGTTATATTGTACATTACAAAACAATTTCAGCATAGTTACACAAGCTGTCATTTCATTATAAAAGGGTATCTCAGGACTGCCTGCTCAGAACTGCCACGTAAAGCAATGAGTGTTGTTCATTCCTTACAATTATTTTTCATTCAGCAACACCTTGGTCTGGATCCACTGAGCAGACTATTCTTGCCAGGAAAATTTTTCACTCTAAATAGGAAAGATCATCTGATTGTGGCAATGCAGAAGTACTGTGATTCTTACCGGAGGGAGAATGGGGAGGGAAAAGGTGTGAGCACAGACTCTAAGGACAATTAAGTGCCTATATGCTAGTGCCCACATATCATGTGGAAACATTGGTAACATACCATGTTACCAGTAAGAACTTCTACAACAGAGTCGCTTGCTATGTAGCTGTCAAGCTGCTTAAAATCTTTCAGTGTCTGACTTGTGCCTATAAACTTTTGGCTTCTGATGTTTCTACCATTAGAGACATTAGGCTTCTGCACTGGGCTTCAACTCAAAACTCAGACAGAAATAGGTGGTCCATGTATATAGAGGAACAGTGTTTAACTCCTTACTTCAAATTAATTAAAGAGGAAAGAATTTAAATTGGAACCTGCCATCTCCTAGCTGAACACTCTAGTCACTGCCTTCTGACATGTTCTACATAGATATGTTTCAAACTTTTCTGTTCAAGTTTTTCTTCTTCTCATAAAACACAGAGATACTGCTTGGAGCAGGCATGGTAATCCCAGTGCTCCTAAATGGTGTCTTCAGCATCAAGACAGAAGGAGGATGCCCAGGAAAGTCACCATCCCTGGAAGTATCTAAAAAAGTGTAGGTGTGGTGCTTAGGGACAAGGTTTAGTGTTAGACTTGGCAGTGTTAGGTTAGACTTGGTGATCTTGAAGGTCTTTTCCAATGTAAATGATTCTAGGATTCTAGGAAGCAGTTTTCTTTTTCCTACCCAAAGACTATTTCAGTAATTCATATGGAGAGGGTTAACTTCTACAGGAGAAACAGAAAAAAATATATAAATAAAAAAATTACCCCACTTGACAATAGAGCACGCACAGGAAAGATCTGTTCTCAGTTTCAAACCAGAGTTGGTCCTAGGTCACGGTCTTGGTACTTTGATTAACAAGTTATTAAGTTATCAAGGGAAAACAGTGTTTCATGAGAACAGATGATCTGGCCACAAATGTGTCCAGAGAAGATGTTGACAAGCAGAAACAGGAGGTACACACACAGACCCCCTTGCATGTGACGCGAAACACATTTCCCACTAAGTAGTAAGTGTCAGGGAGAGGGCGGCTATGACAAACCTGGTAAATACACATCCTCCTGTCATTTCCTCTCAGTCAGCTCTAAGCCCTCCTGGATCAACGTGTTGGCTTCTAGGATGCCTGTTGTTTGGTCTGCCATAGACAAAAGATGTTGTGTGAGGCACTTGGATGTTTAGCCAAAGCCTGTTATTTCTCCTCGGTGAAGAAGGACTCACCTATTATCAATGCTGAGTGTTGTAGTGTTCACCCTCAGTGATGTTCCCAAAGATTTACAGCTGTGGAAACATTAAAGCTGAGACCAGCCCCCGTAATTTCCATGCTAACACCTTTCTCTCTACAAGATCTTCTTCTCTCTACTAATCTGTTGTCTTGCAGAAATGATTTGTATGTAGGGGGCAGATTTGTATTCAAGTATCCTGTGGTGGTATTAATGTATAATAATTTACAATAAGAATCCATTAGAATTGCATCTATTAAAATGGCATAGGAAGTGTCCCAAGTACTTATCCACTTCAGAATTTTCTTCATTTTCACTAGTGTCTCTCCTTTATAATCTGAGAGCTTTTGTAGTGCACAATGTTAGCAGAGCATATTCCCTGGCTACTTCGGGATGTTGGCATGCAAGGTAAAGGCTTTTCCAGATAAATCCTCTTCCTTCTGCTGCCCCTCTTCCTAATGCTGGCCTGTTTACCTCATCTCTGCTTACTTTTACCTGTAAGAGTCATGCTAAACTCTGCACTGTTGAGCAGTCTTGGGACAGAGCCAAGGAAACACTGGACTGTCCTTTCCCACTCAGTCCTAGGAAATAAATGCTTTGAGATGCTCTTCATGTGCAACTTTGGGGTATAACTTGATTCAGGGCTCCGTAGGAAGACTTTGTAAAATCTTCCATATCCCACTACTAAACTGTTAGCAGTTTTGAGATAATGATGCAACAGAGCATTTCAGAATGGACCTGTTTTAATTCTTTTATCAAATCCATCTTTGTTCAGCAAAGACACTGAATAGCAATTCAATTTAAAATTTGCTCATATAATTTGCTGAATGAGTACCTTAAAGAAGGCCTTCTTTTTCTTCACAGTGCTCTATTTCCTACCTTGTAGCTGCAAAGCTGACATCTCAACAGCAGAAAAGCGTGACCCTGATGCCATGCCCTGAGATTACAAACAATGGAAGTGGAGAAAGAAACATTCTGAAGAGAAATTCTAAGTCACTGTTTCCTCTTAAGGGTTAAATTAGACCTACAGCAGCAATACCACCCTGCAGACATGCATAGGCAGACATAGACAGATATATAGAGGAAGAGCGTTCATGCTCTTTTCACTTAAAAGGATGCATAGGTTTTCTGTTGGTGGTTTTTTTTTGTTTGTTTGTTTTTATTTTTGTTTTTTTTTTTGCTTTACAGGAATTCTCACAGACTTCAAGACGCGACATTGATGAGAGCATGCTGTCTCTTGCCTAAACAATTTCAATTGATTTTATTAAGAAAAAGAAATCTTGGAATAGCATCTGCTTTAAAAGACAATATCTCTCTTTCTTACTCTGACCTAATAAGTGCTGACAGAAAAGAGCACAGAAGTATATCTTCTGTGAGATGTCTCAAGTATCTGACAGCTGCATTCGATGCTGCATCTGGGCTGGAATTTTCAAGAGTGCAAAGACACAGGTAGTCAAATTCCAAGAGAGTTGGGGCCTTTGTTCTGGAGGTGTTTTGAAGCTTAGACTTACTCCTTGCTGCAAGAAATATTCTTTGCTGCATGGTAAGCCTCACTGAACAAAAAAGTAATGTTGTTACCCAGGCCAGGAGTACTCCAAAGTACAGTGGATCAAATATAGGATGACATGCACAAGATAGCCTTGCTAATTAAGTTTCTGAAATCCTTGCTGGTTTACTCAGAGAAGACAATCAACAGTTTATTGGAAACAAACCCTATGGTGACTGGTATCATGGCCATGGAAAGAGAGGTATCAATCCCAAGTCCCTAAGGGCTATGCCAAATGGAGGGAAAGATGCCCAAGGCTACTTCTGCTTCTTAGGTAGGAGTATCACTTTCTTTTAGTAGCAAGAAGGCTGCAAGAATGTCAAGGATGAGGCTTACTGTCTTTGAAGATAACAATGAGCAAACTGGCTGTATGTCAACCTAGTGGGACAACTAGTATATTAGGAATGAATATACGTGCTCCCAGCAAAGGAATATCTAACAACATAAAAGATGAATGCTGTGCTGATTGTGATATAGTCTTCAAGAATCCTGCAAAGTGTGATATCAAAATAGTGGTGGATGGCTGCGGTGCCAAAGTAGAAAAGAAAGATGTGGAAGAGAGTGGAAGGGATCTAATGTCTATGACATAACAATTAACAATGACATGAGATTAACTGATTTTGTAGCAGTTAAGGACACAGTTGAATAACACAGAAACTTGCTTTAAAATGTTATCAGGCATGTATGTCTATCTACAGAGGAGCTTTCTAGTAATCAGATTGTATATTTTGTCTCAAGGCAAAAACTGGAAGCCTAAGAGTTGATCATAGAATGATAGCACAAACGTGATAAGAAAATTCAGTAGACCAGTTACAGATAAAACACAACATCCTGGAGGTATATGAAAAACAGGCTGAAAAAGGTAGCAGTTAAAAATAGACTTCAGAAGAAATCATGGCAGACTGAATCAAAGAAGATAATTCAGGAGAATTCCAAGTATGAGAAACAAAGGATCATTTAACAGCACATGGGAAAGTAATTGGAAACTGACGTGCAAAGTGAGAATACAACTTCCAAGTTGGTCTCATGCTAAGAAGTGTGATAAAACCAAAAAAAAAAAGGACCTGAAGTACTTAGGTCCAGTAGGACTATGCAGAGTAAAATACATATAATGTAGGAGTATTTTATGAGAGCTACAACACATGGAGAAAAGAAGATCAACTGTGAGTGTGAAAAAGGACAGTGCAAGAATGCAGTTCTGGACAGAGGGAGGGAGTTCTTTAGTGACTTTCTTAGTACAAATAGCTTAGCTGTTTGTAGAAGAGAAAAGTTTAAGAGGTTTAAGAGGCAGCTGGAATTCTCAGAAACAACAAGGAGAAAAAGGTTGGAAATTTTAGAACTGAATTACTGAAATCAGAGAGATGATGGAAAGGACTTTGTGGGATGGTGGGATAAGATAGCTTAAAGACTATTTCAAATGACTTTGTTGGATTGAAAATAGTTTCTCCAGCAATTTTTATAAAGTGTTGGAATAGATTATAAAAAGGATCACAAAACTTCCTGCTCAGTACAGTTTATTAATTCCTGTTTGTGACATTTTATACACCCATCCGTTACACAAAGGAGATAACAAATGAATAGCAATGTGGTTTCTGGAAAATAAGAGTGGGAGTAGACAGAAAGATTGACTCCTTCTTGTCTCCTTAAGGTGTCCTGGGAGTCATGGTACAATTATAAAATTTGCAAGAGGGACTGAAATTAGATGATTGTCACCAGTCCTTCTGATGTTACTAATGGTTTTACTGGCTGCAAAAGAAAGACAATGTGATACAAAACATAGCTGGAGACTCCAAGGAAGTAGAAAGAAAAATGGGACTCAGGGTAAATAAAGATAAAACCAATTATTGATTGTTATCTGACAACGGGATTTTAGACAAGCTTCTTCAGCAGCTGACAACAGCAGATATCAAAGCTTTGATAGTTAGTAGTAGTACCTCAAAGCATCGACAATCTGAGGTTATCAGGGTATCACTGAGAACACTTTTATTAATACAAATCTGAGGAGGTAAAAGAAGTAGGAATGTGTTCCTTTGCTTTAAAATCTTTTTTACTTTCAGACAATGAGGAGGAAGATCGAATTTTAGTATATAGGACCATTATAGGACCATTATAATGTAATAGATCTTATAATATTAGGACCCTTATAATGTTTTGTTTGTTTGTTTTGTTTATTTATTTATGTAGAAGTGAGACTTGGTTAGTCACTAAAAAGACAAAGAAAGAAACTAAATAACTTGAGAAGTAAAATACAGTTCAAGGATAATATTTAATTGGGAATGGTGGTAGGTCAACAGAGAACATGAATAGTGATCTAATGAAATCCCCATTGCTCCAAATGGCAAAGTGAGTGGTTAGAATGATACAAGACAGACCAGAAGCATCTAGGGAAAGTCCTTCCACTGCTGTTTGAGGCTTGGGCAATCAAAAATAAGTGAAGTCGTAACGGTAAATTGAAATAATGTTCTTAATACACATGATCAGGTATGCAAAAATATGCCATAACAAGAGTTTGGGGCAAATTGAGAGAATCTGTGAATCATTATCATCTCTAAAACCATTAAAGAAGGAAGGAAGCAAGTATGTGGGAATGAAATGGACCACCAGCAGAGACTCATGCACTGCAGGCATAGCCACATGCAATCAAAACCAGCCCTATAACAGGCAAGTACATTGCGATTATGGTCTGCCAAATGGTGAGCAAGCCAAATTGTAAGCCATATCACCATTTACATTGCTCCTGAGTTTATTCATCTAGATCTTAAAATAAACAAAAATTGAGTCTCATATTCTAAGAGGTTCTACTTTGATTTGAACATAAGTTTGAATATATTCCTTGAGTCCAAAAAGATGTGGGGAAGGTTCAGCTGTTGCTGATACAAGTGTGTTTGAGGTGAATGTGAGATGGATTTTAGGTGCTCATAATGCACAGTGTACTGCTGCTATGGCCACAATATTGGAATTATTAAGAATAAAAGAAAAAAAAAGTAGTTTATTGTTCATTTGAAACATGCTGCAGAAGCTGCGCTAGGAGCTAATCTGCCTAGAATTATCAAGCAGGCTTGGATTTCAGGATAGACTTAATTGCTATTATGAAAGAAATATCTTTCCCACTTATTTTCTGGAGACTCTATCTTATTGTCTAAGTATTTGCAAATGCACATATTGCTGCCCTGAAATACACCGTAGTGAATTCCTCCAGGCTCCTTTATTTAAAACATTGTCCCTGGAGCTGAATAATACCTTTGTAGCAATTTGAGCTATTACTGAAGTGTACATTGGAAATTGTAGTTTTCCTAATACAAAAAGACAACAAAGACACATTCCTAAATCAGGGCAAACAACTGTTCTTTTGCTGTTGTTGTTTGTTTGTTTATTTGTTTTGTGTTTTTGTTTGTTTTCCTTTGAAGATCACATTTAAGTTTTGGATGTTCGTGCTTGAGGGTTCTTCTTGATGTATCTAAAGCAGGCGTATGTAAGCTGTCCTTGTCCACTCAGGTGCTGTTAACCACAGTTGATGATGTGTTTTCATAGGACCGTGAAGAAAGCATTACTTCTGGACTTGGAAATCTAGAATAGGGTTTTTCTTTCCTCTAAGTGATTGTATAACAGAATTATTTTTAACTAGTAGTTTGTCTTCTATCTACAATTGAAAATAGAAATAAAAACTATACTAGGGATTTCTGGGAAGTCCGTGGCACAGAGAACAGAAATTATTTTACAAATATCTTCCAGATTTGAAGACAGAGTACAGCAAATGAGACCATACAAGCTGACCTGAATTTGAAGCTAAATCTATATTTTAAGAATACCAAAACAACCAGGGGTGAGTCACGGGATAGACAAAAGCAACCACAACATTTGTGCACAGTCTATACAGTGAGTTTGACATGGTTTCCAAAACCTTTAATTTCTGTTGGTTTAGAGAAACTAAACACAACCTTTAAACAAAATGCTGTGCTTTTACAAAGTCTGTGCTTTGCAAAAATGAGAAAGATACTGAAAGCATTAACCCTTCAGTGCTGTAATCACAATAAAGATTGTGCATCTGTGAGACATTATCTAGACTATCTTGAATAAATCACTACAATTTATGCCACTTTTCTCACCTAATGAGAACACATAACTCCATCTTTGCAGATTCTTATTAAAATGAATGAATCCATGTCAGTAAACAAAAATTTCTGACATGGAAATGCGAGCAGCTTATCCAAAGCTCACTGAATTCAAAGGGAGCTTTTCCATGAAAGGGATTTGAATAAGTCCTTTAGTAGTAACACTTAATCCTGAAGAGAACTGCTGCTATTCTTAAAGAGGTATTCTATCAGTGCCAATGTGATATCTATGCAAAGATATTCATTGCCTTCTGTGGAAGCACACTGGTGAGAAAGCTACCATACCCCCCAACATTTTTCTGCATTATTTTGCATAAAATTAAGAAAATAAGAAACCTAGCATACTACTCCCCTAAAATAAATAAGTAAATACATTAATTAATTAATTAATTAAAATATTTACTTTTAAGAAGGTTTTGCTTAAAATGGCTTCATAAGAACAGAAGTTTGGGATTATTACAGCAATGAAAATGAATAAAGTGTCATAAAAATATCTGGTGTCCCTAACACATCAGATGAAATTCTCACCAATTTGCTTGACCTGTAAGCGCACGATCCCCTTTCTTCACAAGGGGTGTGAAAATCTTTCACAGTTATTACTTCATTAGTGGAAAATTTTTATATGATTTCCTCAACAACTAAGCAAGAACTGGAACTTACTTTCAGCATTTTACTGGGAATATTCAGAACTTTCGCAGTATATTGTCAATGCCATAGGTGTATCTTTCAAGAGCACTTATAACTGCATCTTTCTCTTGTGTGTATTGAAATAGAAATAGTTCCCCAAAGTGTCCTATGCATTTTGCTCAGGGAAACTGCATACACCAGGCAGGTGATTCTGTAAGCAGAGTGTGTGACAGGACAATAGTGGGTTTTTCACCCCTTCTGTGAAAACAAGTAAAGAAAGACTTCAAGTCTCCTCTAGCAGGAAAAAAAAGAGAGTAAGAGCCTGAATCCTTAATGCATTAATTGAGGCACTTTCATGGACTGATGGAAACCTGGGTTCTGGTCCTGCTTAAAGGGCTATTTATGTGAGACAGTAACTGGATGCAGTGCATGAACAATCCTTAGAGGAGGAGGTAGAATTCAGATCTCCCCTTCTCTTGGCAAATATCCAATTTAACACATTTAAATGCCATTCTCATCATCTCCCCCTTATTTTAGTCGGAATCCAGACATATCTATGACATTCTTGTTTTCCATTGGCTATCTTTAGGCATCTTTTGCAATGAGTACACTGACCTAAGGCAATTCCCTCCACTTGGAGCTCAGAGACTTGGTTATAAGAGCTCAAGGGCGAGGCAATGCCTGACTTTGAAGCATCTAAGAAAGCAGCAGATATTGGAAACCAGGCTTTCAAAAAAATGGTTCAAAGTGGCTCCTGGCCTTAGGTTTGTTTATCTCAGTAGGCATATGAAAATAACTCACAGCATCTGGCACAAAGTAATTTCCTGCGAATTAATATTCAGAACTGTAAATCTACATTTGTGTAATGTTACTACATGCATAGCAGTCTTTCTTATAAGGGTACTGTCTATTAAGGATAAGGCAGACAAAAAAACGATACAGATGCTGTTTAGAGTACAGGAAAAAATATGTTGACATAGGTCATTATTTGGCTACTATCTATGTAATACGGGAGCCAAAAATGTTGAAAACAGATTATATCTTACTGTGTATATTGAGGAAGAAAAGGTTACCCAAGGTTTTCTATGCATTTGGCTCAAGGATGCTGCAATATGAGAACATGTGATTTGTTAGGGAAATCCTATGTGACTCTTCTACAGCAGCTAACCAAGTAAACAAGAAGTGAATTAGAACTTTCTGTACAAGGACTTTTTACTGGAACCATTCAGAAGCTTATGAATATACTCAGGACTCATTGGGAGGTTCCCTTTCTGTTAGATCTGCTGGTGCAGGCATCATCTCTCAAAGAAATGAACTTTGAACAACTTAAGATTTTGGACTTAGAAAAAGGTATTCATCCCTTCACAGTTTAGGGTCATGTCCTCATAGCGATTTCTATGTGGGTTGATTTTTACAAAATACGTTCCACACAACAGTCTGTTTTTAAAAGAAACAGCATAAACATCATTTAAAAAAACTTTGACCATAGCAATCTTGCTAATAAACTTCATGTATGGTATGAGCATCTTTATAAGGTCACAGCTGAACTTTTTGCATATCTCCACATGTGGCTTTTCAGATATTCAAGCTGGCATCTGTCTGTGTCATTAAGTCTAAAACGATTCAAAACTTCCTATCTTATTCTGACCCTTCATTTATGAAAACCACCAGTGTAATTCTTTTCTTGATTCCAATGAAAAGCATATGGGAATCACTGGTTGCTGAAAGCCCAAGTCTGTGATGGTCCAGTTATGCTTCTCAAGAGAAGTCAGTGGTAAAAACTGTTAAAAGCTGACAAAAAGACATAAAGAATAATGATATTTGTTTAAAAGTTTTAACTAACTAAAACACCTCATCTCACTCTTTTAAAGGATTTTAGCCCTTACTCTGCACTGACATTTCCAGAGGTACATTCATGTCTGCACAGTTTCTGTAATAGAATTTGGAGTTAAATTATTTTCTTTAAATTATTTTCTTTTAATTATTTAAAAACATACTTCCCTTAACTGAGTGTGAACATGGTTGTACCCAGAAGCTGGTGAGAATGACATTTGGAGGTATTTGCCCCTCCTGTTTTCCCAGCTGTTTCTTCTCACATGATTTTCTTTGTGCAAACTTTCCACATTATTTCAGAGGGAGCAAGTATCTCAACTCAGGGCTGTTGGCTTGTTGTGCTTGCATTTCCAACAGATAAAAATAAGAATGGTGGGTGCCCATCACCTTTAAAATTCAGTTCCTTGTCTTTACACTGTTGGGTTAGTAACAATACCACAATATTTTATGCTAAAACTGGGGAGCCATTGAGTTTCCAAAGCCCTGTCCATTGCCTTCAAAATAATCCTGCACCTTGTGCCCTTAACCACTACAGTCCCATGCTTTCCATCAGCTTCCAATATAGAAATCACCTGTGGAAATTATTTCACATAAAAGCAAAACATCACTTTGCACATTGAGCAACAGTATTCAGCAGTTATACTTTGTACCTTGGATAGGGGATATAGGATATTTCTATGCTGCATGTATCCTATCATTTTGGATAGTCTTGTTTGAGCCTTCCAAACCTTATTGACTCTCCTGTTCCCCCTTTTGTTTAGGCAACTAACAAAATGCAGGCTGTTATAGATGATTTCCGTCAAGGGAAGAAAGAAGTGTCAGGCTGAAACCATTTGTGATGCAGTCTAGTTTACTTGCAAAGAACAGAGTATGCTTGTTTCCCTAGGTATATTGGGCTCCAAGAGCTGGAATCTCTTTCACTACTTGTAATTCCCTTTTCCTTTCAGCTGAGCCTTCATCTAATATTTTTCTCATATCACTGGGGCTAGCACTTCTGCAATACCTCGTATTTCCACGCCTCTTTTTCTTCCTATTTATTTATTTTTTTGTCTCTCAGCTCTACAGACCTTGACAAATATATATTAGAAGAATCCTTCTACCAAAAATAAAACATATTTTAGTTGAGAACAGTTTCTCTTGGTGTTTTTTTTTGTTTTTTTTTTTAATTGCATTTATTTATTTATTTATTTTCAGATAGCAGTAGACTCACACTTTCCCTGGGCAATTTTTGGTTTTAGTTCCATTGTTCCAAAGTGGTGGGAAACTGGGTAAATATTATAAGAATACTGGAATACCCCAAGAAGAACTGTGATTTCACCTGGAAACAAAGAACACAGCCTTTTATATCTTCATATGTCTTTTTACAAGCTGTGAGATCAGCTCCAAAAGATGTGCTTTGTAGGGATTCCAAGCTCTTGTCAGCAAACTCAATGTCAGTAGGATCACACTCCAAAAAAGCACTGGAGAGGGAGAGACTGGAAATGCCCAAAGCAGGTCTATATCGTTTCTCTTTTCTAGGTTGGGATCTGCACATCTTCTCTTGCTCTTCATAAGCCATCAGTACCTCACGTTTTGTGTGATGAATAAGTCATACAAAAATAGTGTAACTCGTAAATGGAGATCCTCTTCTGCTCGTGGAATATCATAGGTTCTTCATTATCTAGCTAATTTCAAACTATTTTAGATTTCAAAATCTGTAGATTCATTCAGCTAAAATGATTAAGCACAAATATGAGACCTGGAAGGTCACAAAATGCATAGACTGGAAAGTTAAAATTTTGTGCATGTAGATTGTTTGGTGTTCCATTCATTTCAAAAGTAAAATTGCAAAATCAGAAATTATGTGTTAATTAGGTTTGTTTGCAAGAGCAAGCATTAACACACCTCTTTTAAACAACATTAATTGGCTTTTAGGAATGAAATTATGGGGGAAGGATGAGTCATAGTGGTAAAATATCAATCTTTCTAATGATAATGTCACTAAAGTCATGTTCTCTGCTCCATTCTTCTTTTTCAGGAATGGTTTTGTGAGGGCGGAGGTCATACGGTAGAGAGTTCAATGCTTTTCTCACTAAAACTGATAGCAAAGATTTGCATAGACTCGATCTGTCCCTGCATAAATCAAAGACAAGTTTTTCATACTCACTTTGCCTAGGCAGGTTTGATATTAAACATTAGGATAATAAAGATGGAGCTGTTTTATCCCCTTTAATAAAACTTAGTGGTTACATAGCTTTATCTTTCTAAACTGCTGGGAGCAGAAAATGACTAGCTAAACACAAAGATAACCTTTACTCTCTAATCTTAAGAGTCCCATACTTCCCATTTGTTTCCAACACAGAGATTTCCTGTGAAAGTTATTTTTTGTACAGAGCTGCAATTAGCAGCAAAGATTTAAGGCATCTCTGGGAGAATATTTAGTAGATTGGTTCTGCAGCTTGTGGTTTATCTCAAAAGGTAGGAATAGCATCACTTTTGGTCAGTGACTGCTGCAGTATGAAATGAGGGCCAGCTTTCTGGAGATTTCTGTGACAGAGTGTAGCTCTTCATAAGAAAGTGTGGGAGTAGTCCTTTAACCTGCTTCAGAATAATAAAAGGAAGGAGAGGGAGAATGGGGAAGGGAAAAGAGAAAAAAAAAAAAGACAAGGAGAGAGAGGGAAAGTGGGAAGAGCATTTGCAGACAGTGGGAAGAGCTGTAGCAAGACATTTTTTTTGGTGCTTGAAGTGTTGCTGTCCCCAAACCTTTTTCTTCTCACAAGAAAATGCTTGTTTCTGGGTCAGATTGAGATTGTGCCAAATACTTCCCTTTGGAAACCGACCTTATTCTTGTTCTTCCTCTTACCAGCTGTGGGAACCCATCCCACTGGTGATTTGGTACACATTCTCCCTGAAGCCTTTTGGTACACTCCCTCCTTCTAGAACTAGAGCCAGCCGCAGTACCAGGACAGACTTCACATCCATGTGCAGTAATAAGTCAGCCTCTTTGGCAACCACTTCTTCCAAAAAAGCAATGATTTATGCAACCACTGTCACCTGTGGGCCTCGCTGTGGAGCGTATAAGCTTGTCTCCTGACTCTGGAGACTCACAGAGCTGTGGGCAAGAAATCTGTGAGATGCCTACTTTGGTGTTGCTGCAAGACATTGCTGTTCTGTTCTCTTAACTCAGAACAGTATAATCAGCTGTTACTTCCTGAGAGTCACTTTTTCTGACGGCTACTGAGCTTTGGTTGGCACAAGCCAGTGGCAGCTGTTGGTCCTGCTGGGGCTGTGTTACATGCAGAGATATATCAAAAGAGGGGATTATGCACCTTGGGGGTTGCTCCTGCTTCCTCCTGATGTGGAAGGTTTGAAGTACATTTTTACCACTTGTTCCCTGAAAAAAAAAAACAAAAAACCTGTTACTGACACAACTTACATTAACCTTTAGAAGAAGTGGAAACTTCAACAAGTCTTTCCAACACAGCTCTCTTGTGTGGGTTTCTCTGTGGGAGGAATCAGGCCTTTCTGGAATAAAACCCCAAAGAGTTGTGTTCCTTCCTCTGAAGCCCAAGAAAGTGGTAAGATTGCACAATGTTGGTCAAGGTTGTTGCCTGTAATAAGGGACAGGCTGAATCACAGTGTGAGTGTCATGGGTAAATACAGGTTTCTTCCCAACTCACAGAGGAAGTCTAATTGTTCATTGTGAAGAACACATGGCTTCAGCACCTGAACATATAACTAATGCACAACCATGCCCTGGAGTGGCAGAGAGAACTTTGCCTTTCCCCCCTCCACCCCTCCTCTCCAGGCACTGCTGTTGACACCATCACCCTCATTTCTGCTTCAGTCTTTTCTGTCCTTATAGCTTCACTTTTGTTATTTGAGGAATGGCCATGCTTCAAAAGTAGAGTGGACAGTGCCCTCTAGCCTAATGAGGTGGTCAGAGCACGCTGTGGACACGGGAAACATCTGGAGCACCTTTGGCCATTGCACTCCTGCTTCCCAAACAAGCCTCTTACCACCTCTGGAGTTGGAGGTGATACTTTCACTGACATGTGATGGCATCTGATGTTTCTTCTGTGTGACTATGGAGAGAGCCCACTCTTTGGTGTTTAAATCCAGGAGAGGATTTCAGGCTAAAAATGCCATTTAGGGAGGCCTGAGAATTGTGCGTGGGTAGCACAGGATGTAACACAAAAAATTGACATTGACATCTCCAAAGCTAGGAGAGACTCCATCTGGGTGTGACTTCACACAGTGTGTATATTCTACATCTTAAAGGTCAAGACTTTCAGACAGCCTTCTTTGGCATCAGTCTTGCTAATTATAGGCATAAGGAGCGTGCCTGTATGTATATATGGCCAGGGGTCCAGAATAAGGCACTGTGGAATTGCTGCCTGTTTGTGCATATCAAAAGAAGGAAGACAACAAAACCTCAGCTTACAGGGCTGAATAGGAAAGCAAACCTAAGAAAAGAAATGAGACAACAGTAATTTCCTTTTGCCTAGGAAAAATACTTCATGCTCAGCAGGTTGCTTGCTATGAGATTTTTCACATGTTCACTAGATGCCTGTACGCGTTTGTAATTATACATTTTAGGTGCAGCAAAGAGTGTGTGTGAGCTTTGTTTTTTTTGTGAGTGGGTTTTTTTTTTGAGTTCTCGATTTTTCTTTGCATGAAGGAGAACTACCAGTCTAACTCAAGTAAAAGGAACATTAAAACACTGAGTACTGCATTGTCTAGCTGTTCTGCTCCCAGCTGCACTCCACAGCAACACTGTGCATAAAACAGGGAAGAAGTAAACGCAGAAGGGAAGACACTCAGCACTTGCAAAAGCCAGCTTACAATCACCAGCTTGCCAAAGCCAGCATGCCAAAGCAAAGCACATTTGCTGGGGCTCCACTGAAGTGCCTCCAAAGTTGGAATTAAAAGCCTAATAAGGTCTTTCTGGATGTAGGTTCTCCTGTAAGCCAGGTACTCCTTTCCAGCCAGTTAGTCCCCATGTTCTAGCGTGTATCCAAATGACGTAGTTACAGCAGTTTTTGGAGGATGAGCAGTGTTCTCATGTGCTGAGGTGTGGACTCACAAAGAAAAAAATCAAGAAGATCTTTGCAATTAGAACATGGTTCTGCTCCCTCATTTGTCACTGCCTTTCTTCAGACAATGGTCAAAAGGCAAGTTCTCTTTTCCCTGCCAGCATCAGCGTCCTGCTCAGTCCATCCTGGATATTGTGAGTATGCTTGGGTCCCTGGCCATGCCTGAAATACTCCAGTCTAGTGGCTAAGACACATAGCTGAAGGATCATCACCTCTTCGAGCTTGAGGACAGCCTATAGCCCAGGACTGTGGTGTGACACATGACAAGAGTGCTGCCCCTGGATATTTATGACAGCTCCATAGCCCTTCAATCTTTGCTCTTGGCTGCTTGTTCCTGTTTATTCTGACCTCCTACCGGTCTTCCAGTGGATTGATGCTTGTATTCAGTGTAACTGACAGCAGGGGAACTATCCAGTTAAATAATACCTTAAGGGGAGGTTAATTAAAAAAAAAAAAAAAAGAATTGTTTTCTTGATCTTACTGTGTGGCATTGCACAAAGATTTATACTAACACAATGCAGTACAGAATCATAAAAGTGACACAATGGATGCTCAAGCTCATGCTGCTGGCAGCAAAAGTACCTGCCAAACCCTAATCTAGGCCGCTACATGCATGAACTCAGCCGGTGTATCCTGCACTCACAGTAGCTGTCTCAAAAATATGCTCTACTACCTCACCGGTGAGCTGTGCTTCAGAGCTGGGAGCACTGAACACAGCTGTGTGGATGTGAATCACTGCTTTAGTTCGGTGTTAACAAATGGGAGTCTGACACAGGGATGGTTGTTCTCTGTATCGCAGGTGACCCAAGAGGGGAAAGAAGCTGCCTAGACATCCCACTTGGCAAAGACAGGGCACAAGACTGAGCACGCTCAGAAGTACAATTTTCAGCTTGTAAGTGTGTTCCTGGTGTCTGTGTTGCTGCCCACACATGTTCTAAGTGTTTTTCAGAAAATAGTTTTCTGCCTGAAGAAGCTTAATCTTACAGCCATGATGATACAACAAATCGTTCCCTGGGTGGGCAGCCTCTTGGCTTTACTAGGGATAAGCAGACAGGCAGATGGAGGTTGCTGCCAATCTGCAAGCTAGTGAAAGCAAAAATGCGTGTTGCACCAGAAGGGAGGATGCGAGGATGTATGCAGATATGTAATTAAGTGGGTAGTAGGTTAGGATTGTACGTCATTGCTTGGGATGGTTTTGTACAAAAATAAACACACAGCTCAGCACAAAAATAGTTCTACCTTGATGGAAACTCCTGGAATGGATACAGAATTTACCTGAATGCTTGACCTAATGCGAACAACCAACCTGACTTTATGAAGATATCTCTAAAGCTGCCTTTCAAATATGCCGGAATTACCTTCTTTGCTAGAGTTAGAATTTCTGTTTGTGCATCAATACAGACCTTTCATTAGCCTGTGAGAGAACAGTGGTTAACCAGAGCAACTGAGACACACCAAACAATAATATTTGTAAGGTCAGTCCCACAAAGGACAAAGCTGCTTCTAATAAATGGATTTTGCCAAGGCTAAGCCTTAAGGTAGGTTATTTGTACATTGTTTAATATGATAATATCCCAAGCCCTGATGCACTCTGCTAAGTAGTACTGAAACCCACAAGAAGTCCCAAAGACACCTTTTAACCCAATTTTTCTTCTACATGTAGAAGTCAGTGGTTACAGCTAAGTGCACAGTCCCACTCTTCAGTTTGGCTACCCTCCACAGGTTTCACATATTAGTCTGTACTGGGGCATGGTGCAGAACATACCCTGGCATCCATCTCTGAGGGACCATATGAGAGTTTGATACATTGATGTGGGGGCTATGCATGCTGCAGCCATGTCCAGCAGTAGAGATCTTGGGTTTCCTCTTGGACATGAGATAAATGCATTGAGCCATGAGGATAGCTGAACAGCAATTCTAGCAGAAAAGTATGTGGATCACAGGACTTACCATCCTTAAATGTGCTTTAGCTTGCACTTTCCACACAGGGAGCCCACAGGGCTTTAAAGATTGAACACACTGTATGGCCTCTGAAAAATGTCATGGAAAGACTGACAAGACAAATGCAATGACCTGGGTAAATACATGTTATTATACCTGTATTATATGCTCCTCCAAAGCATTCTCTAGGTATCTCCACCTCCTCCCTAGCTGAGCTGTCTTTGTCTCCTTGCTTTTGTGCTGATGCACAGAAATTTGGTTCCAAGCAGTGAGTGGGCTTACAGCTCAGTCCAAGGATAGTATGGGAGAAGACATTTTTTTTCCTCTGGATGTGGTTCAGTAGGGAGTAAGGGTGTTGCTGCCTGGAAACTTTGTGCACAGAGAATTTTGATGATTTTAGCCACTTATTCAGGAATCACTGACACTGGCTGATCAACTGAATTACAGGAATTCTGGCTGAATGGCTCCTGTTCGTGCAGAGGTCAGCTCTTGAGTGCATGCAAAGTTCGTAACAGCTGAGTTATTGCTTCAAATTCATCCAACATTCATTAGACATGTTCAGGCCATGTACTGAAGAACAGAAAAGCTGAAGCATCACACAAGCATCAACTTATGAAGCTTTATAATATAGGACATATTTCTTTGTGGGAGCTCATAGAAAAAGAAAAAAGTATGGCAATATCTGTCTGATAAATTGGTGAACAGAAAAATAAGACTGCCAGGAATGGCACAGCACCAGAAAAGGAGCCATCACCACAGTGACAATAATTACTAAGAAGGGAGCATAGCTGAAAGTTGCACAGAGCAAGGCAGTATGTTTGAATATGATACACTGGTATTGGGTAGACACTGGCGGGACTTGCAATATTAAGAGTACTTGTATGTCTGAGATGTTCTCAATATATTTTATTTGCAGATTTCCATGCTCCTCTGGCTATTACAAATCTAAATTAGCCTGTGACTCTCGTAAATCCTATTTTTCGTGATGTAATTAGGCCCTTCCACTACTGTGCAAAGTAAGCCTCTTCAATTTCATATCCATAAATCAGACTTAGTTCTAGGACTGGTTCCACTAACCCTTCCACAGTTAGTAAGATTGTTACCATTTGCTGGTGTTTATCCTGTTCTTCAGAGATTTATATTTAGCTTCATTTTCTTCCAAGAACTATGCTGTATCTTATTTCACTGACATGAAGACTGACCTCTCATGCTACTGTATGGGACACAGCAACGGGGCTCATCCAACATGATGATTAAGCATGTGCTGAACTTTACACTGCCAGTATAATCAACTGCAGGACAGCACAAGTGTTTAGACGGGAAACGACTGCTAATCAGTTCACAGCACGCAGGTTGTTGCAGCAGAGCAACTTCAGCAGCAGGTCACTTCTCGGTCATTAGTTCATTGTAGTCACTGTGGATATTTGTAACCGAAGTATCAAGACTTAACTGCATGAGGTCCAAATGGAAATGCCTGCACGAGGAAGCATCAGAAGACACATTAGAGAAGCATGGAGAGAATGGACATGAAAGACAGCGGTCAAAACACGAATGGTGAGGAGCACGTTGTTTACATCAAGAACAGAATAAGAGACCAAACGCTCAGGTTTGTTGCTCTGATAAGGCCACAGCATAGGCAATTTGTCACACAAAAACCAACGCTCTGATAACATGGACCCAGATAACATCTTCCCAACAGGAAGACAGACAGTGGCCATAAAGATGGAAAAATGAGGGAATACAGCAATAGACAGAAGCTTTTCCTAAGGTCATGGAGGATATGGCAAGCAAGGATCTGCAGCAAAATCACTGCATAAAAACTGCTTAAATCAGTAAAATATAAAAGATCTCCTCAAAAAAGGGATTTGTTGTTGTCAGTCAAGCCAGACCCAACATACATAGTGAGGACTCAGGAGCTGGTGTCCCTCATCCTCTGTGTCCACACACAAGTGACCCGGTCAGGCCTCTTGGCCAGAGAAATCTTGACACTTGGCAGCATGTGGCAGTGATCCACCTGCTAGCACCTCTGTTCTGTGTGGGTGAAGCTTCATCTTCACTGCTAACCATAAGGGTCTTATTACTGGCAGTGAATCCAATATATTCCATGCAGTGTATTTTCAGGCATCTGAGGTAGATTTTTTTTTCCAGTGAAAGGAATGCAAGTGCCTTCAGTTTAATTGTTTTGGGCAAGTCATGTTTTTCTTTCCATTTCTTTTAAAATTCATGGCACTACCTAAGCTAGTGCAGGTCAACAGATCAAAGTCTTTCATTGCTTCTCCCTGCAAACGCACAAACCACAGCAGACTATATGGTTTTCCTGCAGACAGGGGAGACCAGGGAATTTTTTGAAGCCCTTAAACAACATATTGCCATCATGTCACTGGGGTTTGCAGGCATAGGTCCCTAATGATGAAGAAAATTCCCTGTATTTGAAAAATATTAATTATGAAGAGATTATTTCTCCTGGGTCAGAACACTCATTTCCAATAATAGCTCTGATCCAGCCTGACAACACAGGGATGCTTCCACTGAGACCTCATAGGAAAGAGCTGTTGCTTTGTGAGCACACCAAAACATATTGCACTATCCAGTGTACTCGAGGTTATTCTTGGCATGAACAGAGGCTACTCCTCCTCATCCTATCACAGCCAGCGTGAGTTTTGTTATTGGCTTTCCTGAATACATTCAGTCAGACCCAAATCTGCTTTGCTGGTTGTATTATATAACCATTTTTAAAAGAAAACAGGGATAGTCCATAAACAGAACCATTGGCAGATCTCTCCAGACAATACTATGTATTTACAATCACTGGTGTTTGTAAATGCAGGTAGGAGTACCACATTGCACACTTCTGGTTAAACTGCATGCTTTGTCAAACATGCACACAACTTCTCAGCAAAGGAAGTTCTTTAATATTCTTTATTGGCTGGAGGAAAGTGGGTGCCAAATACAACTGTGAAATGGGAAACAATGCACAAAGGAAAAGTTCCAGAACATCAACACATCCGTTCCCTTCCTCTGCCATAAATAACCAACACACCCTTAACAGCAAGACTAAATGGCTCCAGGAAACTCTCATTAATGAAAATGTCCTAGCTGGGCTTCTCACTTTCATTTGGAATTTACACTGCCCCAAGAAGTCTTTTTTTTTTCTGACCTAGAGAGCAGATAAGTTGTTCTATAAGTAATACTAGGCACTGAGATAAACTAAGATAACTAAAACTAGCCTCCTGTCCAGAGAGACTTAAATCTTCCTCTCTCACTGCCCAAATATTAATGTTGAAAGGCACAGCCCTGCTGCTGTTAAAATCAATGACAAAATGCAGCACTAAGTCTATAAAGACACAGCGTGTGTTCCAGCATCTGTCCTTCAATTTTCTGGAAACCAGAGATAAGCCAGGAAACAAAATAAATGGACTGCGTATATGTAGTACATGCAGATAAGTTTTGTTGTAAAATATAGCAGCTGTGATATTTTACAGGGAAAGTTGCATGATGAGGCAGGATGCATAGATGGCATATTTTCTGAGGATCAGAAGTCATAGGGAAAGGACAATTAGACCAGCTATTAGTCTATGGGACATTTATATTTAAGCTAGCATATTTCACTGTATAACAATCAGATAACTGAAACCTAACCATCCGCAGCTTTATCACCTTGAAACTTTTACTATACAGTCTTGTCTTATATAGCATCAGGTCAAAAAAGTTTCTTAACTTCTAATTGTGTCATTAAACATTGAGTCATTAAATACAATACCAAAGCCTTAAAATAACTTCAGGAACTACCCCTGCCTCTGATTTCTCCTGGCAGCTCCTTCCCATTTCACAGTCACATTTTCCTGCTCTAAAAAACTGAACACCTCTTTACCCAGTTCCTGTACAGAACGCCTGTAAATTACAGAGAAGCTGCCTTGCTAATCAGTAAGAGAAAATGAATACCATTTGATTTTGTCTTATACAAAACGGGCCAGATCTTCTGCAATTACTTGTAGTACACATTCCTTGATCAGCAGGGCTTCCTGCCAAGTGAGACGCCTGTGAGCCATTACTGAGGGGAAAGTAACATGAGCTGCAGAAAAGAAAGGTGGTACAATTTCATTTGACATTTTCAGTGCCTTCAAAAGAGAGTCCTTGTGTCCCTTTCATGGATGGAAACCTGCATTTGTGGAGCAGTCTCCACAGCACAGGCACGAGCTGCATCCTTCCCAGCCTTGGATGCAGACTTTGGGAAGGCACCAGGCTTCAGTTCTTGAGATCTGAAAAGGCAGAAAGGCAGAGCACTCCTCCCTCGGATGTGTCAGAGCAGTGAAATGGCCACCTTCTTCTCCCCAGGCCTTCTGGTGCTAAGGATATTCCCAGCCCTGGCTGCCGTAACATGGAAAGAGGCCAGGAGGACTTCAGGGTTAGAACAGGAACAAGGAATTAAATGCAGAAATGGTCTTAGGCAGCTGACATATCAAATCTCTTGGTGCCTGAACTGCACAGCAAAGTTCAGACCACAGAATTAGGCATCCAGCAGGCCTTTCCAGTGAAGAGCTGACTGACATGCTAGAAGGTAACTGCTTAAACCTACTGGTTAGAAGACCACTAAGGAGAGAACTCTTCAAAAGTCTCTCCATCTTTGGAGTTTTAAATGTTTCAGGCTATGTCAGGAGGAAACATCATCTTCTGCTTGGAATGCACAGCCCAGGGCTTCTCTCCAACCCTTCTTTCTCAAGAACAGTATGTGTATAAGGAGACTCAATGCTTCCTCTTAAGAAGGTGACGCAGGTCAACGGATAGACAACTGCCTCAGGATACAAGGCCCAAAGTCAAGCACGCTCTTGAGGCAGAAGAGACCTAACCACAAGGTTCATGCTTCTCTTGCTCTGGCCTACTGAAGCTTCGATTGTCTTTGCACAAGAGAAAACACTGGAAAGTGAAGGCAAGGATGCAAGATTTCAACTCTACAAAACAGCCTATATTCACTTAGCCTGAGCAGGGAATGTGGAGGATGGCAGGAGGCTGTGGCTTTGAGGGCCTGAAATCCACCTACATAGTCAAGACAGGATACAAGCCTGGCCCAGGACCTTTGTGCAAGCATACACAGTTCTTTATTACCTACATTCTGAGAAAAACAATCTACAACAACTTGGAAAACCTCCGTAGGAAAATGTAGGCAGAAAAATGCAGGGAAAACTGAACAGTTACTTTTTCTCCTGGTCTTGCTGTGGTTTACTGGGGAACAAAAGAGGAGCCACAGGCCTGCCAACTCTTCTGATTTTATGGGCCTCGTGGTATATATTTTTTTAATTGCCTGACTCTTGAGACTGTGGGATTGTGAGGATTTCAAGTTTAATTTAAAAGAGAGGCTGGCACGTAACTGTTGTGGCTTCAAAGAAATGTTGGAGGTCGAGCCCCAGACCTCAAAGACTAGAGGCAAACACAAGATAGAAAGAGTCGAGCACCTCCCGCACTCCGTGCCCTGGGCCCGCCGCTTCGTGCCCCAGAGGGCTGGCAATGCTGGGGACATCCAAAGCCCTTTCCTTAGCCGGGCGTTTGGCCTTGTCCCGGCGGAGACCGGGGACGATCAGGCCAGACCCGTGACTCCACCAGCCCCCGCAGCCCGCTCCCAACAGCCCGCCGGGGACCCGGCGAAAACCACCGGCCTCCCAAGCATCCCCAGCGGCGGCGCAGCGACCAGGACGCGGCGCTGAGCTCGCCTCAGGGCCCGCGGCCGCCCCTCAGCCCCGCGGCGGCGGCGTCGTGCTGGGCCCGGGGGGCGCCGTCCCCGGGGGGCAGGCCCGGGGGGTGCCGCCGCCATCCCGGGCAGCCGCGGCGCCGGGCGGTGCGCGGCCGAGGCTCCTCCCGCGGGCAGCCCGCCAGGCCCTCTCCTCCCTCTGCCCGCCGCCTGCCTCCATCGCTCCCTCCCTCTCTCCCTCCCCGCTTCCCTCCCTCCCTCCTTCCTGTCGGCGCTGCGCACTGCTGCCCGCCGGAGCTGGGCCGCCCGGGACCGCGCCGCCGGGCAGCCCCGCGGCATGAGGCGGCGGCCGGGCAGGGCAGGGCGAGGCGGCGGCGGGTGAGCGGGCGAAGGGGGCACGGCAGCCCCGGGGGCTCGGCACGGACCGGGGACAGGTGGGGGCGCGGCGGGGGTCGGGCGCTGCCTCCCCCGGGGGGACGGCGGCGAAAGCGGCGGCTCCGCTCCGCCGCTGCCCGGAGCTTAAAAAGCGGCTGTGCGGCAGGTTGGTCGGAGCGAGGACGTGTGCGTGGTACATGGTAAGTGTGCGTGCCTCTCCTCGGCGTGAGGGTTCATTTATTTGGTTGGCTTTGGAACTAACACCCTCCGAATATATATATATATATATATACACATACACACACACACATATATATACACATATATACTCACATATATACACACACGTATATACAAATATATATACACACAGATATGTACACTCACACTATATATATAGCTCACACATATATACACTGACATATATATACACACATATATACTCACATATATACACACACATATATACAAATATATATACACACAGATATATACTCATATATATATGCTCACATGTATATATATATACACAGATATGTATATACACACACATATATATACAGATATATATACACACAGATATATACTCATATATATATATATACTCACATGTATATATATATACACAGATATATATACACATACACACGTGAATATATATATGTATATATAATAGGGACATTGGGAGGGGAATCTGGAGCCCTCCTTGTGGCTGGAGAGCATCCGGCTGTGCTGCGCGACTCGCCGCACGCCGGCTGCGCCGGGGCACGGTGGCAGCTTGCTGTGTCTATTTTAAGGGGTTGAACTTGTGACGGGTTTAGAGGCTGGGGTTTTAAAAAGATCTCTTTAAGCCTCCAAGGTGGTTCTGGAGAGGGAGTCGTTCTCTTGTTGAGGTTCGGCATGTAAGTAAATTTGAGCTGGGCGTATTGTGTTGGCATGCTGTGGGGTTGCTTCGGCAGGAACTGGTGATGTAGGTGGTTTTTCTGTTTTTCAGTCGTAATCTGTGGTGGATGCCTGGGGACTTCGCTATAAATGGGAGTCGAGCTCCAGATAAATATTGTATTAACCTAGTGCCAGGGAGAGCCTGTGGCTATCATGTAGGAATTATTGTTTGAATTCTCTTGTACAGACTTTCACACTTAAAATCTCTGCTGCAAAAGCCATCATATATTCATTTTCCACAACCAAGTTGGCTGTGTCCTGTCAAATTCTGTCATGGAATCACAGGTACTGGGTGGCTTTCTGTTGTGTTTGAGTGCAGGTTGTTACTTAAGTCAATGTGACTTGTCTGTGACATCTCACCTGGGAGTCTGTTCTGCCTTTTTTCCTTACTATAAAAGAATTCTTTAAATTCTTATTAAACCCTTAACATGTAGCACAAACCCAGACCATTAGTCAGACTTAGCAGGTTTAGTAGTTGTGGGGAAGATGGGGTCCATGCCACCCCACGTTCCCTTTCAAATCGTCATGTGGCAATGCCAGCTGAGACAGTATGTTGTTTAATGTTTTTCCATCGGTGCACATGTGCTTTATAAATAAAGCTTTGCACATCCTGTAAGGAAAAATGTATGAACTGGTCAGTCTGCAGAAAGCCCGTGCTTGTCCTTAACTTCTCAACCACTGTGTGCTGTATGGTTTTGGTGACAAAGATGAACATTGATTTCTGTACGCTTTTGGTAGTAAAGGTAAGCAAGCACATAAAAGTCTCCAGGATTGGGCCCTTGATGTGAATCAAGATCAAAATAAAAATAACGTTTGGTGAGGTGAAGTGTTAGGATGTGGGAAAGGCAGCAGCAAATGCAGGGAGCGGATCCACAGAGTGAATGGTGCCATATCTGCAGCTAGTTGCTGTTGCTGAGCATCAGATGCCTGTCATTAGTTGGGTAGGCATCTGCAGGTTTCTTCTTAGAGATCTGCTCAGGCTACTAGGAAAGTCCAGTGTCAGGAGGCTGTGAGTGCTGGGATCTGTATCTAAACTGGAGAATGTTGTAGATGTCCACAAATCAAAGGCTTAAAAATCACTGACTTGGAGCTGGTTTAGGATATAGCTTTCAGATAGTCAATAGGTGACCAGATTTTGTTTGGTTTTGCTTTCTGTTTATTTAGTATACACATCCTTCACATCCTTTCATCTTATCACTGTTTCACCTATTCAAACTTTTATCAGTGTTATTAAATGATAAGAGTTTCCATTGTGCACTATCCAAACATACCATTTCAGTCACTTAGAGCAACCAGTGGCAAGCCCTATCGAGGAGTTAGATTGTGCGAAATCCCTTTACAGGTGAGCTGAGGAAAGGGCGAGACATAACCTTTAAGTGAGGGCATTCGCGTAGACTTGCCAAAGTCTGTGGAATATGCAGGAACAGCCGTATGGGTGGAGATGCTCTCCAAGAAAGAGAAACTTATTTTCACAGGTGGTAAAGCTGCTACTGCTACCTCAGCACAGAAGTCATAAGACTTTATTTTTCAAGCACCTAATGAGTTACCGTCTGTTGCTATAAGGTCACGTCTGTGTCAACATCACGTGCTGCTCAGACTTACTCTAAGAGCTCTAGTAAACATCCAAAAAATCACCTGAATGTATAAATCTCCATAAGTAATGCTAAAGCAGATGTGCAATCAAAATGTGCAATCAGCCTGGAGCAGCTCTGTTAGAGCATGTGTTGTTTCATCCAGTGAGTGTCTGGCAGCCGGTTTTGTGCCACGTGAGAAGATGTATTTAAACACAAGGCTAGGTGTGTGTTAGTAAGAATTCTGCCTGAAAGATTAAATGGTACATCAAGAAGAAAGTGTCTGGCAATCGAGATTTTTATAAGTGCTGACTCTCTTGCATAGTGCAGCACATCACAAGGCTGATGCGGGTGGATTATGTTTTTCTGCAGATGACTCTGTAGATGATGTGATCAGGTAAATGGGGTTCTTTTCCAGTTATGCTGTGTCCTAGTGCTCAGAGGAATGCAGAGGATGCTAAATTCAACAATTCCTGTTGTGTAACCCGTCGAGTGTTGATACATTTTCTAGATGAAAACAAAAATGATCTTGCACATTTTTAAACGACAGTTTGTATTATCTTGTAATGAGCTTATTAGAGCTGTTGAATGGCAGCTGTTGGATAATGGAAGGGAAAACAGAAAAAAGAAATCAGGAATTTCTTGGAATTGGTTTTGTTCCATTTTCAATAATACAAATTGGTCTAGGGCATGGTTATAATAGAAATACTGAGATCTTGTACTGAGATCGATGTTGAAATACAGAGATGACTCAAGTGGAGGGATGTTATTTAGCACTGCAGGGGAAGGTGTGGTGAGGGAGGTTTAAAGATACTTAATTAGGTGAAAGGGTTGAGAACTCAGACCAGATACTTGGTCTTGCTGTGGCTTAGATGTTGATCCACGTGCACAGAGATATGGAGAACAGGTACAGAAGTCAGTTTTACTACTGTTAACAAAGTTAGCTAGAATGAATTGGAATGTGTTTTTTTGTTGTTGTTGTTTTTGTCTGTTTTGTTTCAGTGTGTCTTTTTCTCTGAGATTTAGTTATGAATCCGTTTTGGCTGTTGGGCATCTAATTTCTGTCTAAAAATAAGAAAAATAAACTACTTTCCTCTAGATACAGCTTGAGAGGTGATTGTACTCTATGCCCCAAGGCCGGTTGATATACTTCATTCCATAAACAGCTTATTGTAAAAACTATAAATAATCCTTGGGACCAGGGCCTGGAGCCCGTGGTCCCCCAGTCCCTCTCGCAAGGACACGGAGTCCTGCTCTGAGTCAGTAGATGCTCAGAGCCATCGAGAGAAATAACATCTGCAGAAAGGCTGTAGAAGTCTCCATCCTGACTCGTCTGCTCATCTTCAGCATAGTCACAGACATTTCCCACACCCCAGCATGGGCTGCAGTCACTGGGTTGCCTTGACAAGGGCAGCATCGCTGCTGCTTTCTTTTTCTGACCACATCTTTAAGCAAAAGTGATGGCTTCTGCTTTTGTTTGAGGAGCCCCATACTGGGGCTATGTGTGACACCTTCTGTGCACATTTTGCTGGCAGGCACGGGTGAGGGAATAATTGCTTTCTGAATCTTGAGTGTTATGTGTTAGGCAGGTGTTGTGGACCTATCAAACTGGAGACCATCTGCAGCTCTGCATCCTGGTGCTTACAAAATTAGCCATCACCTCTCTCCCTCTCTCTCTCTCTCTTTATTTATTTATTTATTTAGTATATATTTTTTTTGCCACTAATACTTAGCTGCAGCTAAATGGGATTTTGGAACATGTTTGTTTTAGTTTAAGCGTCAAAAGTTCTGGTTTTATAGGTGCTTAAATGTCTCCAGGGATCTCTTCCAAAATCTTGTGGATATCTTCCAGAGTCATTACTGTGGCAGTGATGGGGGCCATATAAATTCCTAGGCGGCCAGAGCTACTTTCTTACCCCTCTTTGCGGGGTGGAGGGACAGCTGGGATACAAACGACCTGCAGACACTAAGCTTCCCCTGTTCCTTGTCTGCTTTGCTTTCTGACTTGGAAGCCAACAGATATTAATTAGAATTAATGATATCTAGCAGAACCAAACTGACAGTAAAGATACCCAGGGACTGTTCTCTATGGCGACTTTTTTGCTGATCATTTTTGTCCTCCTGTCCCCTGGAAAATGTGTAATGCCTAGACTTACAGACCGTGAGAGCCCTCCAGTTGTGTGTCCGCACAGTCCTTGCCCTTCCTGCAAGAACCAGAAGCTCTTAGCAAGGGCTTTTGCCACTAGGCTGCCGTCTGCCGTCCCTGCTGCTCCCTCTCGAGTCACTCCTAGTAGTGGGTTTCACTGCAGGGAGAAAGTGCTTTGGCTAAAAATAGCTCCCAACCCATCGGTATGAATGTTGGTCAGGGTGTAAGGTTTTGAAGGGCATATGTCTCCCCTGCTTTCCATGCACTGTCTGGGGCTGGCACTGGAGTGAAGTCAAAGAGCGTTGCTACAACACAAGCAGCCTTCCTTTATCCCACAGGCAGAGAACTGCTGAGTTGTCAGCTGCCGAGTCCAAATTATGCCTTTTACCTCAGGGAACACAAGTTATAAAAGCACGTGTCATGGAAACAAGGATGGCACTGTAGCAATTCCCTGCTCCTTCTGCCTCGCTTCCTACCGTGCCAAAAAACAGGCCCACAGCACAGCCAACAGCTGTGTTGCCAGCTTGGTGTGTGGGGAGCACGTTAGGCCAGGATGGCTCCCCCGTCTCTTCGCTAGCCGTGTTGGGGAGCAGAGTCTCCTTTCTCTCCTGTAATCCCTGGGACTGAGGGGCTGCTTCCTGCAAAATCAAAGAGTGCAGCATTTCAGCCAGCCTTGGCCAACTGAAGTCTTAAGTAGCTGAAGGAGGACTTTCCTTGGGTGGCTTTTTTGCTTTGGCATCTTACAGGCCAGCCAAAAAGTTTCACTGATGTTGTGGCATTGATTAGAGCATTAGTGTGGGTTTTTAGTTAGGTTGTGGTTGTTCTGGAGTTTCTATATTGATGAGCAACCTTATACCAGTGTTGTTTGCCAGTATAACTTACTGCATTTTGAACACCTTTACAGTCAAAACCACTTTCTTTTGTACATATGTACCTATATTCTTAAAATAGAGGTATATGTCTGTGCTTGCTGTATACCTGTAGCTGCACAGGTGATAGCTTTGTATCTAGGTGGCCTGGTATTTTGTAGCACATAATCATGAAATTTATATAAAGCAATGTATTTGTACTATTTGCATAGATGATGAACACCATCTGAAAATTATGCTGTAAAGTTTCTTATGCTTGCGTAATTTTGTCATTATTACACAAATCGCTTAAAGGTGTAATAAAAGTGCAATTTATAGAGGTGGTCGAAGATGGTTCGCATTGTTGATCTGGCTCAGACACGCTCTGTGTTGTACTTCTGGGCCTCAGCCATCTATCTAAGCTAGTTTTGCTCCATGAATAAATCAATTGCTTCCCTCCAAGAGGAAGTGCAGGCTCATTTGACTGAGTAGCATGGTTAAACATTTATTCTGGATGGTGTAGGTATGACCTGTGGCAAGCTTGGCTAGCACAGTGAGCAGAGCAAGCCAGCTCTTTCCCAGCTGGTTTTATGCCCTCAAATGCCCCTCACTTGCGCCCTTGGGCATGCAGCACACTTCAGCCTAAAGCTTTGGAAACTACTTCATCTTTATTTCGAGAGCTTTGAACTGAGCAGCACGCAGAAAGATGGATTGGAGCCAGAGGCTGGCCTGGGCTGGTTGCGGTGAGGAGGCCTTGTCCAGACACGGACATGTTGGGCCCAAGCAACGCAAAGGCAAGGCAGCCTGCAGCAGTGAGGCCAGGTGTGATCTGTCATGCTGTCCACCAGGGTGGTTTGCACGTCTGTGATGCTGATAGCTGCTTCACAAGCTGTATTTCAAATTAAGTGCACATTTGAGAAGCCCACTGCACATCCCACATGTCTTGGAGAGCTGAGAGGACAGGCAGATTTGGGCAAGTGGGAGAAGGAGCATGGCTCTGCTCTGCACGGGGCCAGTAGCTGTCTTTTGGGGCTGTCTGGTGATATTTGCCTTAGCCTGGCAGCCCTCATTCCTTTCAGATCAGGGCTGAGGCCATCACCCAGATCTTGTGCCAAGACAGCTCTGCTGCTCATCACACGATGTAACCCTGTTTGTATGGCTGTCCATGTATTTGCCCTTCTTGAACTGGGTGATCTCATGGCCTCAGTTAACTATAAAATCAGTGAGGACAGAGCTACAAAATCTCGCTCTCAAATAATTGGTCTTAATAATACTGCAGGACAAAAATGCTGCGTAAAGCAAATGAACTTCAGCAGAAAATTATAGTGGTCAGTATTACAGGTTGGGCTCCTGCAGACTCTGAAGCACAAAGGTGAATGTAAGTTATATGTATTCCAGCTACAACTAATTTTCACAGTCTTTCATGTTTTGGATCAAGTTCAGCACTTGCAGCAAAAGAGAGATTTGACCTCTGAGGTTTTACAGCTATTCTGGAGCTAAAACTAAGGAGATAAGCTTTTAATGTTTAACCCTAGGTGGGGGACAGAAAGAAAGAAAGCAAAACAGAAGTGTGATTTATGTACATTGCAGACTTCAGTGTTGTCTTGAGCTAGTTGTAACAAGTACCAAAGTACTGTGTGTGAGATGCACATAATAGTCACACTCTTTTTCTTTTACTTCTGTTAAGGTTTCTGCTGGTTCTGAGGATAATAATATCTGTTCCCTAGAGTCGACCTGTTCCTCTTCCTTTTCCCCTCCTTACCCCTGCTCCATACTCCTGCAAAGGTCATGGCTATGAGAAGCCTTCAGTATACAGGTCTCCAGGCACGTAACTCATAATTCATCTGCTGGAATAGCATTGTCACAATTCCCAATATAGAACAGCCATCTCCTCCGAATTGAATGTGATTGGCCTGTTCTTCTCTGAAATGCTAGGAATTTTTCAAAAGAAGGTATTTTTGACCCAATGTTGCCTTGTGTTTCAAATGACAGGATCAGTCTGGATGTAAATCCAGCAACCTGCGACCCGTATTTTAAATCTTAGCTCAAAACTGATAGTTTGTATATTTTCCTCCTTCAGTATTAGAACAGTTATAAGATCTATGGGATTTTTGTGCTAATCTAGGCTGATGGTGTACTGTGAACCTGAGAATAATAATGCTGAACTTGTTTTAGAATTTTTTCAGGAATGCATCCAATCTTACCTTTAAGATTTCAAGCAGTTCATCCCATTCTTGAGAGGCTTTGCCAACATTTAATTAGCTTTATTTTTAAATATATGCACTTTTCATTGAAGGTCTGCTACATGGCATTGTCTTTTGTATCTCATATATCATGGGCTACATTTAAATCATTTTTCTTTGTAGGTAATTCAGAACTGTGATCAAGTAACCTCATTAAACTAAATAGTCTCATTGTTTCAGGCTTTGCAGCAACAGATTATCTCTGGGACCCAGACTGCTCTATGTAACCATTTCATTCTGGGTATAAATTGACTCTGTACTGGATTAGACCATTTCCACTGCTAATGAATGTTTAGTATTTCTCTTGTGTTGTTAGATCGAATGCTTCTGTAAGGTAAACTCATCCACACAGACTAAGTTCTGAGCATTTTTATTGTCAGTAGCTTTTATGTAGGTTCGCTTGGTCTGTGATAACTGTTACTCTGAAAATTGAATGTTTTCCAGTTGCTTCCCCATGTTTCAACTAATAAGCAGTGCAGCTGGTGTTAGTATGCAAAGAACATATCCGTGAAAACATTGAGTTCTTTTCTTTTACCCTTTTGCCCTGCTGTCTACTTGCTGGCTAATTGGTAGGTAGCTCTGTATTGGAGATGAGCTTGGACAGTGATTATTGCAGACAATTATGGAAGCAAGCCCTCCACGTTACAATAGCTACCTTCAGAATTAGGTCATTAACAGAGTTTGAGCGAAATAGTGTTAGTTTTTCTCTCTACACAAGTAGACACAGAAGGTGTATTTGTCGTTCCAGGTCTTTTGGGAGCAAACCTCTCGTGTAGTGTTTTTCCCCACTGATTCATACATGAATCTTTTAACTTCAGGTGCCTAACGTGACTGCCTGCTTCAGCATTTGGCTCTCCTGCACTGAAGAGTAAGGACTGAGCCTGCCACGGGCTCCTGCAGCTGGGCTCCTGCCAGCAGTGCAAATGTAAGTGTACGCATAGCTTTCCTCATAAGATCAAATTAGTCATATTCGGGAGCAATATGTGTATGTATGTGGTTACTGAGATTTGTTTTCTTGCATCAGTCAGCAGTTATCTGCACAGTCACAAGCAGTGCTTCATGGCTTTGAAATGCCTTCTCATCAGAGGGCACAGGTGATTTCTGATAGCATTTAACTGCTTAGTTCATGGGACTGGAGAAAAAAGCTGCCACATTCTAAGCCCAGATATTTGAAGAACTGATATTCTAATAAATATTTAACAAGTGTTGGTAAATGTGCATCGATTTTTACCATCCTTAATGACAGTTCATTGGGAGCGTTTTAATTTTCTTATTTGGAAAAAAAAATTGTCATGTACATTCCTGATATGTATATGGACCTCTGATCTTTTTAATCTCTTCTGCTGTTGCTCACAAAGACTTTCTGTATATATTATTCTAAAGTCGAATATTTATGCCCCTGAGGCATATGCATTGTCATTCAAATGTATTTTGCAAATGTAATCCTGGTAAAGATCCAGTTTGTAGCTCTTTAGTACAGAAGACTGCAGAACTAGGAAAAGCAGGGTACTCTCCGAAGATGTTTGAGGTAGTGGTACTTTTAAATGGTATGTGAATTCTAATGACTTGCTTTCTGGTGGGATTGTCAGAAGGTTTTTAGAAGAGGATTTCACAAAAGGGGAAAACAGAAGTGAAATATTGATGTTTCATACAATAAAATTTATGTTAGAGGTTTTACAGGTCTCTTGGTTTAGACAGTAAGCTTTTAAGAACAGGCTTGGCCTTGTGAGTCATGTACTATATATCTGATTAAATGCTTAAGGAGCAGATATTATCCTAAGGAATAAAAGTCTGGAATAGAAAGTAAAAATGCACTGAAGCAGAACATGCCATCTTTACAACTGCACCAAAGTGTTAGTTGTCCCATTAACTCCATCTTCTCTGTGGAATTAGGTTTCCCCATGCCCCCACCCTCTCCACCCCGTGCCCTGACATCTCACTCTGCAGCCACTAGCGAGACCATTGAGAATTGTCGCACGTCTCTTGTTCCCACAGTCGGACTTGCTCAGCAGTTTAGGAACAATAGCTGTTTCATTGCTGAGTCGTGAAACAAAAAAGTTAAACATATCAGCAACAATGCATGAAAAATGGGATGAAGAGCCTTCCACAGGAAGGGATTTTTCCATGCCAGTGTATAGGTACTCGGGATTTATGGGAGACAGAATCTAATAAGCAAGAAATCCTTCTTCTTTTGTACATCATCTGCCAGCTCAATACTAGGAGAAGTAAACCATAAGATTTACTAATAATAGCAGGAAGGAAGAACCCTGTTAAACAAAGACAGCAAAGTTGGATGACTTGCATGTGTATAATCCAAGGTTGTTTTTCTCTCCCAACAGCCCTTTTTTTCTTTAAACTCACCCTTGAGAAAAGAAGGAAAAAAAAAAAAAGAGATCTTTGGCGGTATAATCTTGCTTTCAAGGGAGGATTGAGGAAGAACTTGTGGAACTGACTCACTATGTCCTATTAGTAGCAGCCTCAATTTTCTGTGAGCTGCTGTCATTTTTAAATTAGGTGCAACACCATTAGCCTTACAGATGCTGCTGTCTCAGCACTTGCTGATGTGTTATTGACAGGGATTCAATTTACTGCTTTTGCTAAGTTCTAAAAGGAATGACAGAATAGCATTGCTCTGTTTTACACCAATAAAAAATAATATGTATGGGTCCTAGCTATTTTACCTATTACTTTAAAATGTCTAGATCTTCCTTGTTTTGTTCCTTTTGCTGAGTATTATTTTAATGTTGCAGTTTGCTCAACTGTTTGATCTCCCTGCAAAGTACTTTATGGGAGTCTTTTCCATTCTGAGACACTCCATGAAACAGCTAAGGAGCTGCTAATTTATACTTGTCAACCAAAGTCATTAAGCTTTCTAAGTTTGGTGAATTCAATCAACAGACAAGATGTAAGCTCCCCATTTGGAGTATTCAAAACAAATTTGAGAAATTTTAGTATCTTTTTCACTCTCATGGGCTGAGACATCTCAGTCTATGTTTGAATCAGATTTGAAGTCATCTTGTAGAAATAGAAACCAAAACTTGAACTTCTTATATGTCCTTATATAACATTGTAAAACAATGTTATGCCTAAACTGAATATTCAGCCTAAATTATTTGAAATGGAAAATCACATGTTAATTTAATTGTAAAACAACTGCGTCGTGTTTCTTTGGCATTGCAACCAAGTGATTTCGTGTAGCATTCAGTTGAGGAAGTGTTGCTTGTTTTTAGAGCTGTGAATGACATGGAGCAGTATGCCAAAACTGGATTGCTGTCAGTGTCTCTATTTTCAGGGTGTCAAAGTTTGTTAGAGGGGTACAAAGGGTAACAGGAATGAATTGGTTTATTTTGATACATTGGGTTGCCAGGTGTGCTGCTTTAAGAACTGATCCACAAATAGGTCCCTTGCAGATGACTGCAAGGGCTGGAGACCTTTGTGAGAGGAGTTGAGTGGACAAAGGCGAGCAGCATTAGCTTCAGACAGCTGGATTTGATGTCTCTGCATGTCTTCTTGGTCCATGTTGGCAATGAAGGTTGTGATCAGCAAGAGAATGAGAGTACCAGTACCATGAAAGAGTGAGCTGGCCTGCACGTGGGAGAGAGAGAGTCTCCATTTCCAGTAACCGTGTCTCTGTGTATGTGTGCACAAGTGCAGGAGTTAATATTTATTCTTTGTAGTGTGGCAGTGCTCTCTCTTGGGGCCTACAAAAGTTATTTAGGAAGGAGACTGGCTCTGGTGTATTTCAACTGTAGAAGTCAATATTTGTTTTTCTGAGTACTTAAGATTAATTTGTACACTTTACCGCCATGAAAGGATGCATGTGTATGCGTAAGTGCAAAGCTGGAGGGTAATAAGGTACAACTAAAACAGTATGTGAAAGAACAAGAACTCTCAAATAAATGCCAACTAATATGTGATTACACATGGACAAGCTTGTTCTCATAGTGTCATGATGTACTGTAGATCTTCCTTCTTTGGAGAGGCTGGAAGGGGAATGGCAGCAGTTGAACACCAGCTTAGGAGTATAGTGGAGCAGAGAGGAAAGCGTTCGGTCAACCCATTGGAAGGGAAGCCTACACCTGATAACATGCTGCACTATGCCTTCATGCAACACATCTGATTCAGAGTGGAAATACAACAGGGCATGAGAGCTTTTAAAGACACAAGAAAGATTAATACAATGGGAATTTATCAGAAAATATAGATCTGTAGTTTCAGGAATCCCTCATTCCCTCGATTACTAAAAAATCAATTTATTTCTCGTAAGTGACTCTCATTCCTTACGTTCACACTGAAAGGATATTGCATAATTGTTGCTCGTTATTCTCAATATATTTAATGTGAAAGCCGCACTTCAGCATTTGATCTATTTATATGCTGTTCATACACATGAAGCCAGACTTTCTTTGGATTCAGTTCATTGTACCTTAAAAGTAATCCGAATACCGCAGGTTTCATTGTAAACAAAGAAGGATTCCAACCCTCAGGTCATTGCCGGTTGTTTAAAAAAAAAAACACACTTGGAATCACTTCAATAATTATCCGTGTTCTCTTATTAAACTAAATAGGCTTTTCCTGTGATGGAAAGAAGATTAAAGGTCATATAGTTCAAAATAAGTTTTTGAACATTACCAGATTAAGGAAAATGAAATCTTTCATTAATAAGGTCAGCTTCTTTAATGTTTATCAGCTCATAAGGATGTACAAGCTGTAGAGCACCAGCAGGGACAGAATTATGTAGAAAACATGACTTGTCTGAGGAACAGCAATTTTTTTTCTGCATCCCTCTTGTAAAGCCTGAGTGACAGTGGTTTGGCCCTTTAGCCTCACATTGAATAAAGCACAGTTGACAATGTGGGCAAATGAAGTTTTCCTCTGAAGAGATGCTGTCTTGAGAACTACACAGAGACTAACATTACGCTCAAAAATGAAAAGTGCTGTGGAATATTGAGTTTTATTTCAGTTATGTATCACTAAAATGCAGCAAAACATAGAGAAGAGGAAACGCTTGTCTGTGTAATTTCATTTGATTCTAGGTTTATGCACTGCTAAAAACATGGGTATATGTGTTTTTATGCTTTGTCCTGGTATTAAGAATCTAAAAGGCATAACAGACAGCTGTAGGCTTTCATGGTAAGCTGTGTTTTGTATATATGCGAAGTAATCTGACTTATGTACCTTTGGTCAGTGTACTTGTTCCATGCTGCGTTGTGAAGTGCAAGAATTCAAGGAAGTATGACCATGAGGTCACCAAATTCAAGCATATCAGGAAATGTGTGTAGCTGTATCAGATTTACGCAAATACATTAGTTGAGTCCTTCATCTTATTGCAGTATTAATTTGGCAGTTGTAGTAAGTATCAAGATGATTTTTGAATGGGTTAAAATACTAGAGTATAAATGACTCCTAGCAGTTTCCTTCTACTGCGCAGCACAATAGCTAGAGGTTAAGTTTCTTATTTGGCTAATAGTGT
The DNA here is from genome assembly GCF_009769625.2 of Cygnus olor. Lineage (NCBI taxonomy): Eukaryota > Metazoa > Chordata > Aves > Anseriformes > Anatidae > Cygnus > Cygnus olor. The sequence goes on along the minus strand of NC_049198.1, from coordinate 13,693,765 downwards.
CCCTTAACCTTCACCCCTCCGCTTTGTTCTTTGTTCAGATGATTAGGTGTTTTCCATCTGCACCTCTATGGGAGAAGAATCTGTGCTTGTTAATTTGAGCTGACTTCCTAAGGAAGTCAGGCATATTTGATAATGCTTTGTCTGTCCTCCTACCCCTGCCATAACCTTTGAACACGCTGCCCAGGTTCATTTCACTCAGAATGAGGAGGTAAGGTCTCAAAATAAGATGTCCTTAAAAGCTTTATGAAACTCTGCATCTGGATGTAGAGACCCCACTGAGGAAACGGCTGCAGAGTGAAGTCAGCCTTCCTTGGACTGCGATCCAGGCCTCTCTAGCATGCTTCCTATGATGTCTAATAAGGCTTAGGGGATAAGCTTCAATCCATGTTAACACTTGGATAATACGTAACAGCAATAAATCATGAACAGGCTTGTCGGTATACCCAAAAGTATTTAATCTAGTTTTGGTAGTATTAAGGTTCATTGTGTTCCTCAGAAGAGTTTGTTTTCTGTTGTTACCATCTGGAAAAGCTGTGCTGTGTTCTTCTAGCAGTGAAGGATATACCTGTAGTTAGCTTGCTGATCACATGCTTAGTGATAATTGATATGACCAGGAGTTAGACACCCGATTTTCTGTTCAAAGTGTCTTTGTTCTTCTGAAGATCCCACACTGGGAACATCAGATGCAATGTCTGGGTTGGGGACCATTCTTGCATGGTGTGTGCTGGGCAAGGCATGGTAGATAACTCTAGGAGTGGTAACAGTTCCTGAATTAGCCTAGAAATTAATTGAAAACAGGAATAATTCAGCAAGAACAGAAGGCAAAATGTACAAAATACACATTTAGTTTGAAAATCCCCAAAGTGCCATCTAATAAGTTCTTTTTAAGCTGTGGTAAAAATAAGCCATTGATTCCTACAGCATCTCGTTGCAGTACAGGCATTGCTCTGCCCAACTGATGCATCTTTCTTCTCTCCCCAACTGATGCATCTTTCTTCTCTCCAGCCTGGCTATCCCAGCAGCGATGCTTTTCTCTAGTCTCTCTATAAGTCATCTGGTTTGTTCTTGTGTGTTTGTGTGCTGTTTTCTTAACAAGGAGTCTTTATTGTACTTCCCAAATCCTTTTCAAGATTATACCATTACTATGATTATACTATTTGACATCTTCTTCTCCTGTATATTTTCATTTCCTTTTAAAACAGATCTGGGTCTCAGTTTTTGTACACGTATTTGTGCTGTGCTGTCAAACAAGTACTAAACATTTTCCTAAAATCAGCCTTGAATTGTGGTACTTGTTCACAGATTTCTTAATCAAATTACTTCAACACTTTCTCATCTCTGTCCTGCATGCAGTCTACCTGCATTACTCTCCCCAAATGAAGATGTCATTCCAAAGAGTTTTCTGTCGTCTCCTTGCCAGGTGAGGTTGCTTTCTCATGCTAATTGCTGCCTGGAAGTATCCACCACCTCTCCCAGTGTGCAGCTCCCTTATTTGTATTTCCGTAGTGTTTAACAGTATGGGGATTGGAAGTAAGGAAGCAAATACTGGAAAGTAGGTGCAGCTGCTGCATTGGCCTTAGACTCTGATCCAGGTGAAATATTTGCTGCTTCATCTGGAGTGCACCTCTGCTCTTGTTGGTAAAGTCTCTTGCCCAAATGCTTGGCAGATGGTGCTGGTGACAAGCAGCTTTCAAAATGAGTTTGTGAAAGCATCAGTCCTTGAGCTGAGTTTGTGTGTTGCATCCTGATGTCTCACTTCACCCTGCAGAGCAGGAGCATCCTGGGGAGACTTTCCAGACTCTGAGAGATGCTGCTGCTGTTCGTCAGCCAGAGGAAACAGTAAGGGGGGAGTTTTGCTACTCGTGCTTGGCAGAAACAACAATACGCCAAAGTTCATCTCAAAGGACTGAAAATGTGGTCCTGTGCACTCCTGCACATTAACATTGAAATATCTTAACACTCCTTGTTTCCTTTTCCTCAGCTGCAGATTAGGAGGGTGCGTTGGTGCAGATAGGCAGCTTGAATTATTTTATCAGCTTTCTGAAAGAGAAATGGCAGATTCTTAAATTAATTCCTCAGAACTGGGGAAAGCCAGATTCCCAAATGGGATTCAGCCTTCATTTATAAACCATTTTTAGTGATTCATGCCGTGCAAATCTTTTATAACATGGAATGCTGCCATGTTATAAAACAGAGAGGGAAAGCCTGCATTCAGATTGCTAAAGAGAAATTTTTGTCTCAAATCTGGGAATTTTTTAAGGAGGTGGAAGAATGTACTCAATTGAAAAATAACCCAACCCCCAAATAAATCTTGTTAATTTTACTTTTCTTCTTTATATTACTCAGTTATCTCTAGAGTCAAAGACCGAAGGCTGCGGGGTCACTAAAGCTGTTTTAAAGAAAGCCAGTTCATCTTCTGTTTCTGTGTTCGTTGTCTTTACTGTCAGCTGTATTGGCAATTTGCTTTGTTTCCCAGAAATGCGTATTTCTGGCATGGATTTTCAGATAGGGGAATTCTTTGGAAGGTTTCTGTTGGCAACAGCAGGATGTGTAATTTGATAAATGCATATGAATATAGGAGCTTTTTCTCTCATTTTGAAGGTTAAATTAGTATCTATACTAAAAAAAAAAAAAAAGTAAAAAATCTCAGAGCCAAGTAGAATGAATGTTCTCCACCTGCTAAGCAAAATAGTTTTTTCTTCTAGCATTGAGGTGCTGGTCCTGACATATATTTAGCACCCGTATTTCTGCCTGGCTGTATTTGGGATGACGGCTGTTCAGTATCTCTGAAAATTGAGCCTGGCATCAGTCTCTACAATTTTTTGGTGCTGTCCTACATGATCATTTTCGCTGAGAGCATTTAATGTTCCATTTTGTGGTAAATTAGTATGATGATACCTTTAATTGTCGAGAAAAAAAATAAATACAATGTAACTTAAGAAAATGTACTGATGTACAGATTTGTTATGTTTAATGTGTATGTTTTTACTGGTTTCGTGGTCTCATCTAGCATCCTCCATTTTCCCTAAAACTTTCATATAAGTTGACTTTTAACCTTTTCTTTTAAGATACCTGCTTGTGGACCACAAAAATAGGTATGAAAAGTGTGGCCACTGATCCTCAATTCATAGATTTTTAAACCAAATTTGGAGAGTTGCAATTGGCATGTCAGACTGCTGGCAGGAAGCAGGCCTGAAAGACTTTTTGATTTTTTTTAAAATCAGTTTTGTTTGTTTGTGTTCAAAGTGGTTTCCAAGCACTTGACAATGAAATACATTCGGAGGCCAGAAAACAAAAAAAATAGTTGTGTTTTTTTTTTTTTCTCCATAGTTTCTTAATAGCGCTTTGGAGGAGTTCTACACTTAGAGAACTAAGCTGTTAGAACTGACTAAGAAAATTACATTTTTTTTTTTTTTTTAAACAGAACCAAGCAATTGATCAGCTATATTTTATAGTTAATACACAGAAACAGTTAAACCAAGAAATACATAATAGGAAATAGGAAATATGGTCAGTAGGAGATATTCTGGTTATCTTCTGGTTTTCCCTTTGCAAGGTTAAGTCTAAAGAGACTGGGAATGTCTTAGCTTGTCACTGTTAGACACTTGGTGCTACACTTGTTTTCTCAGCGTATGACAGAACCTTTAACTTTCATTACAGTTGTCAAGATTTTGAAGAAAATTTGTACGTAGATATTTTTCCAGGCACATTGACTCAGGAGTTCGTTTCCTCTCGCTAATCTGTCTGATCTGCCAATAGGTACACTATATACATCACAACATCTTTTAAAGCCATTTAAAAATCCACAGTTTGTATTGATCTTCTCTTGGCTGGCATGAGGCTACTTCCTCTGTGAGCATGCATGCGTGTGCATGCGTACATTGAATTTTGTAAGGGCCATCACCCACTGACTTCAGTGATTAAGAATCTGAATCTATTTGTTCCTTGCTAGGTTATCTGCATAAAAAGCAGTTTAAAATGGCTGACCACAGGGACAAAGGGTCACTTCCACACCATAGAGCCCTGAGCAGAAGTCAGAATACGTTCATATATTGTAACTTTCAGCACAGTTACTGTGGAAAAAAATTTAGCAGCTGATCTTAAATATGGGCAATTATATACTGAAGCCTTTGCTGCTGGTATGGCATAAATTTGCACGCAAATATCTTTTGGATTCACACACGATGTTATTCCTGAGCATATGGTTATGGAGGGTTTTTCCTTATTTTAAAATTTCAAAAGTGAAAGACCTTTTCAGGCAATTTTTTAAAGAAGAATTTATTGTGTGAATGTACTCATGCTAAGTCAAGAGGTTTGCAGTCCATTTGAGGATGAGATTGGAGTCTGAAGTACTAGATAAACAGCTACGTGGCAGCTTTATACAGCAGTATCCGGGGCTGGATCACAAACTGAAATTGAGTCAACAAGGTGTGAATGCTGAGAGAAAAGCAAATATGGCATGGGCTGTGTAAACACATGCTACACATAGGTTTGCCTTAGAAAAGTTCTTTCATTGTACTTGATAATGCTCGAGACCTCAGAGGACAGAAACGCTTTGAATGAATGATCAGGAATGTTCCAGGAATGATCAGAAATCTAAAAACTGAGACTGGTATATGGTGAAAAAAGTGAGTTTTTAAGGAATGAGCTAGTAGAAACCTGGTGTCAGTCATCTTCTGTGTAAAAGGCTGCTGCAAGGCAGATGATAAAAGTGCTTTGTCTGCCGGAGACAGGATGAAGTAGTGTCCTTGAAAAGGAGCAAGAGATGGTTGTGCAGCAGATGGGGAATAATACTAAGGGTGGTACCAGTGAAGTGACATGAATAGATTGCCCAGGGAGATGAGATTGTTATGGGACGTCCTATCAGTGGTGGTTTTTAAGATGGACATCAGTTAAAAAAGATTTAGTTGCAGTTACTCTTTCTGGTGGAGAGACTGGGTTTACCTGCTTCATCTCATTTTTAAAAAACAAAGACTTAAAGGCCTTTACACTTACCAGCAGCTGCTTCTGTTGTGCTACAGCCAGCCTTGGTCAAGGTTTTGCCATCCCCTCGCAAAGCTCATCTCTCTTGTCCTAAATTTATATCTTTAAATCTTATACAGTCCAATGCCATCTTAACAGTACCTCTACCTAGAGGGTAACATGCTTTTCAGTACTCTCCAGAGTAAGGAAAAACCTCCATGTCTTGTTTGGATTAGCCTGGAACCGATGGAAGGAAACTTTCATCCAAAGAAAGCGAACTTCCTATTTTAAAATTATTCCAATTATTTTGTAACTTTATAATTAAAACAAGCCTATAAATGGGGATCTTTTCTCCTGACTAATGGATTTAATTATCGGACATGAGTCTTTGAATTGCCAACTTTTCAGCAAGCTCTAATATGTTTATGAGACGACAAGAGCCAGGGAGTCTACGCTTCTTACGAAAGATTGTGGTTTACAAGATACTCATCATGCTTTGCCTGAAAGTACATAGGTTCCCTTTGGTGCCTCTGTCTGACTCTGAAACAGAAACTAAAACTGTGCTTGATTTAGGAGAAATTACTCAAATTTCTTGTAATTCACTGTTATAATGTTACTACTGAAATTTCTGATGTGGGGGTACTATTCAGTAAAGAGTGCAGAGAAGCAGGTTTTCTTGAATCACACACACATGTAGCTGCTGACTCTTCATCGGAAACCTGGCATGACCAAACAGGTTTCGCACAGTCTTGTACAGCTGTGTGTTTAGAAAGTGAGTGGTTTGAGGTTTAATTAACTTCACAGTCCACAGTTTTCTCTGCTTCAAGTGGTATCGGTGCTTTCCCTTTTTTCTATTTTGTCTGTGGTTTCTACAAGCTAACAGGGCACTGTCATCTAATTTTGATATAAAGCTTGAAGTGTTGGTTATGGACTTTTCTGCAAACCTGAAATGGCCTTTGAAGAAATACCTGAAGTACTGACAAACAAGTCATTGTAATTTGCATATATATATATATATATGTATATATATATGAAGGAAGTCAGTCATTTTGTTCATGTAACTCCCAAGTCTGTCCAAGTGGTCTTCACATTCCTGCTGAAGTGAGAGAGTTGTGAGCAAAGTTTAAGCCTGGAGCTCATGTCATGGATTTCTATCAGTGACATGGACAAATATGATATGAGGCCCCGAAGAGATGCCAAAATGGAGTGGGGTGCTTCTTCCATTGAGAGTATTACATTTTAAGTGCTGGCAGGTTCTTAATTCATCTTTACCTGAATATGGATTTGTCAACCCTCACTCCTGATACGGCCCTTACCAAATTGCGTGGCATGGATATTACAGTTTAGGAATGTATAAAAATAAGAATTTAATGTGTCTAGGAGTTGTATAGCTTAAATTAGTATATGTTTAGTGAGTTCTGAAGAACTCACTTGGGAACATGGTAAAAATAGAGTAAGTTGTAAGTTTTAAGGGTGTTTCTTCCTTCCAAATATAATATTGACCTTTACCATAGCATTTCTATTAGCTTGTGTGTTGTCTGGGCCCTTCCCTCAGTGTGGCTATTGCAGACCAAGAGAAAGGAGAGAAGGGGCCATTTGTGAACAGATCTGTATTGTTGATGTATTATTGATGTAGTGCTGCTATGTTTCTATGTTTCTCCTCACATAGTACAGACAGATTGGTGGGGGACAGAGGAGCATTTGTAGCATTCCCAGCTCATCCATGAGGGAGACTTTCTTAAGAAAAAATATATTAATAATAAAAACAAACAAAAAAAAAACATTGAAGGCATGAGGAAACATCCGCCTGTTGACTGCAGAGGACTTTATAAAGGGAGATTTCTTTTAAAATTACCAGAAGCCTTTAGACAAAGCTTGTAATTCTGGCAGTGATGTACATCTAACTTTGGAAGAGACTTCTAAGACAAGGTCAGGTGCTTTTCCACTTGAGACATCTTTTGAAAGAACTAGCCTGAACAAAATGTGAGTTATAGAAAACTGCCCTGTAGGACAGACTGGCTTGGCTGTATTCCTATGTGAAAATTATCCAGCTCCTGATCTTTGTCACTACAAGAAGACCCTTTGATACACGGAGGGGTCTCTGAGAGGATGCTCATGTTTTCAAAGCTTTCAGGTGGTTTGGGAAACAATGCTTCAGGGACTGGCTGAGCTTGAAGATAAGCTTTCCTGCAGTTTTCTTTTTGAGAGCAAAACCTGATGTTGGCCAGTATGTGGGTGGAACTGAATGTGCTTCTCAGATCCTGATGAACTTCTCTTTGGAAAACATGCAACCCATTAATCTTCAAAGAACACATTAAACATAATATTCTAGATTTTTTTTACCTTAAGGTCAATATTTAGAGCAGCAAGTATCCAGGGACACAGAAATGGCTGTCTCTCTTTTTTTTTTTTCCTCCAGAAATTATTTAGCACTGGTCTGAACCGGTGATCCTGGCTGATCAACTCTGGTTCTGCAGTGTCTCAGGCATCCCATGGCTTTGAGTAGCAACAATATCAGAAGTGAGCAGAGGAAACTGGATGAACTACTCTGTCCCCTTAGACCTTTACCCAAAGCACGGGACATTTGCATTCATGGTACCCAGGACCCTTTGTGAATGTGACACATGATCTAAATTGGAAAAAAAAAAAACCAACAACAACAACAAAAAACTGTTCTAGGGGAATATGCTGCCATGTCTATTCTGTTCTGGCATCAGGTAGTCCTGACAGAGGTCTGTGGACAGTTGAATTTTCCATGCATGTGATTCCTTAGGTTATCTTTGAAATGCCTTGCTGAAAAAGCATGCATCAAGGAAGTGGTTGGGGCAGTGAAAATAGTGAAAAAGGTTTGTTTGCCAGACAAAGAAAGGAAAGGCAATACTATGCCTGGGAGCAGCACGGTAGAAGAAAAATAGATGGAACAAAAAGTGGCGTTTGTGGAGTGCCAACTCTGGAATTTCAAAGGGTTTTTTTTTTTTGTTTTTGTTTTTAATTTTAGAACTGACCAGCTTGTTGGAAGATGACGCTTATTCCTACTTGAAGCTGCCATTTGGAAAACAAACACTAGAAGAATGAGGAAGAATCCAAGCCTCCGCTGTCTTTTAGCACTAGCTATTTTATGTTTAACAAGCTTAATACATAGTCAGGAGATAGGTGAGTGTATATAATTCAACAATTACTTTTTCTCTGTATCTCTGTAGTGACAACACTTAATTATGTTGCTTTCCTAGTATATGTATGTTCAAAAATCTTCACCTCTGTGGTTCCCCACTGTCCTCAGGATAGAGGTATCGCCAGGCCTGGTCTCTGCTTTCCAGCAGCCAGTGGCATTTTGTAAACCAGTGCAAAGCTGGGTGTTAAGTTCTCCACAATGTAACTGTGATAGCCTGCATATGCACTTGGTGTAAATGTCTGCATTGAGACCTTCTTGCTGTATATGTCAGCTGTCTGCGACAATTTCACACATTATCATTAATTGCCCTTCTATCATTAATTGGCCTCCATGTGGGACAACAGAGGAGAGCAAAAAACTCATTAAGTTTATCATCAAAGCTTGCGGTTTTGCCATTGGCCCAAAGCCTGCTTATTAGGCTAGGCTAGGAATGGAGACAGCTGCCTGTGTCATTGCACACAAATATAAACCCAGATTTCGGGTACTTCTAGAAAGTAGTGTGGTTGTCACAGTCTGTAGTTGTCTGTAATAAGGCACACAAAAATCATTCAACGGTTTTAAAATACCAGTCAGACACGTATGCAGTGAACATGTAAAAATAATGGCTATAGATATGAACAATAGCAGTTGTTTTGCAGTTATCACTGAAGTTCTTATATGATTTCAGGTTCTCCAGGGGACCCCCAAAACTTAAAATGTGTCACGCACAATTTACGTAAAATGGTCTGTACATGGGATGTCTCTTCTAGAAGAAGACATGGACAAACTGACTTTTGTTACACCACCATGTAAGTATATATACCTGGTTGCAAACTACCAAACTGTGATGAAAGTACAGTTATGACTCAGTCGCAACCCATGGAATTTGTGATGCTGCTGTTTCCTAAGAATCTGCCTGTCGGTTGTCCTTGGGTGGTGCTCTCTTCAGGCAATGTTAACTCAGGCAATGGAGGGGTTTCTGGCAAAGTTTTTTTTCATGCTAACAGTTCTCTTGCCAAAATCTCCTGCTTGCTCTCTTCAAAGGGCTGGAAGATCCTCTCATTTACTCAGACTTCTCTGTGTGTCCACCTAACCCTTGCTCAGAGTTTTCATAAGGGACATCTTCATACTACGTTCAATCCAAAAGGAAATGATAGTTGGAAGAAGAAAATCCTGATGTTACGTGCCAAAGTGGTAGAATATATGACATAAGTGTCAAGATTCACATGTGGAAAAACATTAAAAATCTCTTGGTGGCTGTCTTATAACATACATAAATTTTAAGTTGTCTGGAGATCATTGTGTTAGAGGTAACATGAAGATGAGTCCACAATTGCAATATCCTGTCTGAAGTAAATGCACAGTTGAAGATTTCAAGAAACATTAAAAAACTTGAATCTTCAGTATGTTTTTCACTAAGGAGATCTACATCTGCAATTCCCCATGCCGTTGGCCTGCCAAATACTTATCATGTGCTAGGGATGAGTTCAAATCCTTTTTGCATCTTGATCCTGCCCCCACTCCAGATATTTGTACTGTCTTTTTTCCTGTAAATTCTGCAGGCAGCCCAGACTTTTCCTTGGGGTCCCAGGACTTGGCTGCACTTCTTCCACCTACATGCTTTTCTTTGTCTAGTTATTCCTCCCATGTTGCCAGCTATCATTTCTATACAAAAATTGCATATATGTGATACTGTGGCCAGAGTTCAGGAGTGCAGAGTTGATGAGGTACTGCCCTCAGAACAACAGCTAAAAAGCTGCTGCTGTTTCTCCTTATTAAAGCAGAGCAAGCTTGGGACCCCAAAGCAGAGTCTGAGGGATGAGCTTTGTGCAGACCTCCCTGAGGGAAAGAGATTTTGTTTTTCAGTTTCCCAAACAACCTCTAGTGATATCCCAGTACAGAAGAGGAATGAGTGCTGTTCTGAGCACTCAGGTCTCAACTGGCTTTCACTAGTCCAGTGTTTTGCATGAATCTGGAAAGCTCAACTCAAGCTCTTGACTCTAGCCGATAGGAGTTCCAGGGTCCTGTTCCAGTTCATAAGTGAATAATAATCTCTCAGCAGGAAGTCTGGCATTGTTCTCTTTGCTTTCCTTCCTCCCATCATTGCCCCAAGAGGAAGATTTGGATTTTTCCAAACTTTTTTCCTTTATAGTTGCATATCAATGATTATGAGCAACGGGACTTGACCCATGCATTGTTGTTTTAGGTATGTATCTATGACCTCCAGACAAAGGCCAGATCACATTGTGCTGAGCACTGCACAAACATAATGTGCAGACTGGATTTCCATCTGGAATCTTAGTCGTTCTCTCCCCTACCCTCTGCTCTTCCCCTACTAGCTGAACAGCAGCAGGGAGCTGAAGGATTTGTTTTGAGATGGGGACACAGATGGGTGAACATGCAGTTTGCATCCATATGCCATCACTTAGGGAAGAAATGAAGGGAGAGGGAGTCAGGAAATGTAAGGAAAGAGCAGGAATACTCTTGGGTTTTCCTTTTTTAATTTAGTTTATTTTGATATTTTATTTATTTACTTTGATTCATGGTGACTATATGTTTTAGAAATGTGTCTTCTGGTTAAAAAGTCAGTTTTTCACTTTGAGGTGTTTTCTTAACAGCTGGGTAGCTAAATCATACAACTAGTGTATGGTCTGCCACTATGAAAAGTCTTGAAAGAAGAAGGAATGCCTGTTAATCTGATGCTAACCAAAGCCCATGCAAGTGTTACTCCTTCATAAGACTTGATATGGAGCTCTTTTCATTATATTTCAGGGAATTTGTGTTTTATTGGTATCCTAGGAACAAGACTTAACTTGTCTGAACTTCCTATCAGCTGAAATACCTGCTTAATCCGCTCTGTTTTTTTCAGTGACCACCCTCTTACAGAGTGTTTTAAAACTAAGGAGAAAAGGGTTGAGATTCCAGTCCCAGAGAGCTCCACCACCATTAAAATAACCACAAACAGCATTTCTGGAACTCCTTTTGCTACCAGAGAATTTGAAATTCGCAAGAAAGACATCTGTAAGTGTCAGGTTTTATGTACGTACATAAAGCCTTTATACTGTGATTAAAAATGCTCTTCAATTGTATATGCTTGCAGTTTTCTTTGGCAGTATTCCTGTATGTAAAATGTTGATGTGCTAAGTCCATATGAATCTACGCATATATAAAAGGTTGTTTTCTCTCCTCCCTCAGGGGGAGAAAGAACACCCCTCTATGCATATATCCTAGCAGAGAAACAGGGGACAAATAGTGAGGAGGATACAAAGCCCAATGCTGTTGCGGTCCCCTAATCAATCTGTGTCATTGTTTTCATTGTTACACGGAAAAATAAAATAGTTACTACTGTAAATACAAATAAGTTTAAAAAAAAAAAAAGTAAAAAAAATAGTTACTACTCTACATTCTGAAGTACCTACACAGAGCATAAAGTACATTTGCTCAGACTTGACTTGCAAAAGGCAAATTAAACTTCCTAGTGCCCATTCTCCTCTCTGAAATCCTGAACCACTACAGAATTAAGTAGTTTATTCCTGCAATTTTGCAGTACTTTAAGGGTAGTTATATCAAGTGTCACTCCTCACAGACTCATATTTTCTTAATATATATTCAACTTAACCATTCTGTTCAAATGTATATGAAACTGAGCAAATACATCTATGCGTGGAAGCTGGGCTGAATCATATTGGAGTCAATGACATAGAAATTTTCCTAATTCCTTTCTTCTAAAGGTAGAAGAAAGCATAAAAGCATCTCTAGGTTGAGGCAGTGGTGCTCTACACTCAATTGCCTCCTACCAAGATAATAGTACTGTGGCTTGGTTGGCTCTGAGGAAATTTCCCTGAGTTTGGTTTTCGGTGTTCAAAAGCAGATTCTCTTATCCTAGTCAATATGTATGCTTGCAGCCTCCCTGCCTTGAGTTTCATTCAGCAAGTGTATGTACTTACACATTCTCCATCTTTATTGCTGTTTTGTTAAAATAGCAATCTCTATCTCCCCTCCCTACCCCAATGCAATCTGTTCCAATGGTTTTAGCCGTTGGCTTTATGCTGTAGATTTCCAATTTCACCTTTCCCTGTTGGTCAGGTTTAGCATCACTAGCTGCTTCCAGGTATTTCTTATAGAAGCAGAACTTAAAACTTGGACTACTTGAGAGCTGTTTTTTCCTTCAGCTTTATGTCTTTTGGTACTTCTCAGTTCCAGTTACAGCTTCACTAATCATCCAGGTTCATCAGTTGTAAGCTGAAGATAACATTGGCACCATCTGCCACACTTGCTTATAATTTAGTCTTTGTTTTTTGCTTGCCCCCATAATTCCTTTTATGCACCCCAACTCTAAATTAAGTAGCCCTTCTTATCCATGGCTCAGTTTTCTCTTCCACTGAAAGCAGCTTAGAAACTTGAACAAAACAAAACTAAAAAATATGTGGGGAACAGACTGGGTCCCCCAGCATCTTGCTGCCTCCAGGCAGGATGGGCCTCTCTGGTTCCTCACAAGATAACCTGCATAGCGTGTTAATCATGCTGAACATGTTGCAGGCTCTCAAAGCCTTGGCCAGGACCCAAGCCGGATAAATCACACATTTAAAAAACAGGATTTATCCTGCGCCAGGCCCAATTCCACTTGAACTGCTATAACCTTGCCTGCTTCTCAGCCTCTTGCTTCACCACCACCCATTTGTAGAAGAGATGCTTCTGTTTAATGTCCCTGTCCTGTCCCCATCACCATGTCATGCCTTTCATATTTCTTGTAGCTTAAAATCATATTCCTCATGATCCTCTCCAGAGCCTCACGTGAGCTTCTTTCACACTGTGTTTCTGCTCTCCTATCTCTCTGCTCTTGCTTTTGTTGCAAATCCCCCCTTTTCTGCAACCCTCCCTTCTTTCTCTGGAGAATTTTACATCCTCCTCCCTAGTTGAATTCTTGTGTATACTTCAGTTATCATGTACACTCTCTGTGGCACTGGATGAAAGCTGTGAAAAATACCATGCCTTCCTTACTACACATTATGAAGAGTTATATTCACAATCACTTACTCACACGTCTGCATGCTGAGATGTTAGAAGAAACTGCTACCTGGTGACTCATCAGCACCTGTGCTTTCCTGGGAACTTTGCTGTTCAAGTAACAACAGAGCACATCTTGTTCTAATCACAGAGGTTGAGTTACGTGTTTGTATGGCTAGTAGCCAAGTCAGAGCACAGATGTGGCTGTTAAACACCTGTAGGGTTAGTGTTGCTGACTAATAACTTGAATATGTTTTTTTCCTCCCCCCTTCTCTTTTTCAAGCATTTATTCCACTTGCTCCACACATTCTTAGTTTAACACCTGACTTTCCAACTTCCACATTAACTCTGAAGTGGAGTGATAACGGATCAATCTTCCCATATGGACTGGATGCCTTTTGGCAGATTGAGATTCTCCGTAAGGAAACAATGGAAAAAGTCACACAAGTAAGTTCTTTATGAAAAACATATATATGCAGTTTTTGCCTCCAGTAATGGAGGAGGTCATTTGAAGAAAGCTGACAGTAATGCAGATTGTAGGGCTTTGCAGAACCTGTGTGTAGTCATACTGTAAAAGGTAACTTTTTGGTAGCTTTCAAAGTTATGTGCAGACACTGGATGTTAAACTGTCAGTACTTACACTTCCAGCATTTTTTTTGCTTATTTTTAAAATCTAGTACTTTTTTTTTCTTTTAATTTAGAACTTGCTTATGAATTTGACAGATATTTTACACCATTGTTTCTGCTTTATTTCTCCAATGGTGTCTCAGGTCTTGGTGGTCTGTGAATGTTCAGTTTGCTTTTCGTTGTGACTTTTCCTTGTGATACCTTCCCAAAAGAAAAGTTCAGATGACATAACCAAACTAATCATTCAGAAGTTCTGTGCCTGTTTAAGTATACCAAGCAATTTATTCAAAATGGGAATAAATCATTTTTTCCTCTGTCTCTGATGCATTTGTAAAGGGTATTCTCTTTGCAGTGCCTCAGTTTCTGGAGTTTTAAAAACTTTTTAGGCAAGGGGCTGTCATTGCTGTTATTTGTGCAGCATCTCACAGGAATGGTGATAAATAGGTGTAAAAATTAATATGCTTCTGCATATTATTTTTGGAAGCTGTAGATTTTTCATATGAAATGGATCTTTTTTGTTCTGATAGTGAGTATTCAGGTTTTACTAATTTCTTCGAAATAAATAAAAAAGCCAATTCAAATTACCCCAAAACTGTTCTTTCAAACAATGCATTGTTTTTTCACCAGTAAATCACTAGATTCCTTAACCTTGCATTACATGAAAGAAACTCTTTTCTGAAAGATTATGTTTTGCAGCAGGTCATTAGGCAATATATATACACCAGCAGGTATCCTGAGGACACAGTTCAATATCATGAATTTAACCGGAGTTCAGCAAATGGAACCCACAGTTTTTCTAGGTGAATTTGTAGCCCTATTCTATACTTTTTAGGTTGGAGAAACTACAAAATACGTACCCTGTTACTGAAATTTGGAAGAATTTTGTTTTGGAAATGTTGGAACATAGCCCAGTCTAGGAGAAGCCCTGTATTCTGAGGTGCAACATATACCTTTTGAAATGTATGCCTAGCTGCCTGCTATCCCTCAAATGTCTACGCTATGGTATTCCTGGTAGTTTACCTGGCTGGTGGGCTGTTTAGCATCTCAGGCTTTTATTAAAGTAAATTCACGAAGAAACTGAAAGTTAGGTGAGACAGCCTGACCACCTGTCAGGAGTTTGTTATATACCTCACTTAATTTGCCATTCCATTGACAGCTCTAAGATTGTATGTCTTTGTTAACAACTGTTCATAAGCTCTCTTTGTTTTTTGGGGGGAAAACTTTGTAGGTAACTTACTATTCAAAACTGACCCATGAAGACATCATTCTTTCTTGGAACTGGACATCTGATATGCCTTTGGAGTGTACATCACACTATGTGAAGATTCGCTGTTATATTAACGTAACACAGTTTGTTGGCCACAAGGATTGGAGTGACTGGAGCCCAGTAGAAGAGTCCCCTGGTATGTTTGTTTCCGTACGACCACACACACTTTGATTGCTTTATGAAAACTAAACCAAAGTAAGAGGAAAAGGCTTTGATGACTTGCTGCTTGTGGGGGCATTTTGAATAGAGAAATGATGTAATCATTAGTTAATGAGACCTAGTAAACATTGATTTGAGTAGACTGATGTACTCCTGAGACATGTTTTAGCTGATTGACACCATATTTGTAGTGAATTGTTCATGTTTTGTTTTGATTTTGTTTTTGTTTTCTTTTCTTCCTTCTCTGCTAGGAAAAGATACCGAGCCCCATGGGAGTGGGGTTTTTCCTCAGGACACTGTAGTGGCAGTGGGTTCAGATGTGACAATTTGTTGTGTTCATGAAGAAGGACAGCAGATAAAACGGATGACTTATGGACCAGAAGCGTACCCACTAATACGTCTAAGCAGTCGGAGCAGTGCAATCAGAGTGCTAAATGCCAGTGCTTCAGATACCAGTGGGACAAATGTAGTGTGCAGTCTGTCTGAGGATGGGATGGATGGAACTGTCTTGTTTGTGGGATGTATGTATAATTATGTTTACTAACCTTATGAAAATCAAAATAATTTTGAGAATCTTAGGGTTCTGCTAGTAAACAGATGCTATTGTGGCTCCCCTGCTATTTTCTGGCTTTTAGTTTCTGAGGATGAACTGGGAGTTTACTTACAGCCATAGAATCACAGAATATGCTGAGTTGGAAGGGACCCACAAGTAAGGATCATCAAGTCCAGCTCCTGGCTCCACACCACCCAAATATCAAACCCTATGTCTGAGAGCATTGTCCAAATGCTTCTTGAACTCCAGCAGCTGGGTGCTGTGAGCACTGCCCTGGGGAGCCTGTCCCAGTGCCCAACCACCCTCTGGGTGCAGAACCTTTCCCTAACACCCAACCTGACCCTCCCCTGTCCCAGCTCCATGCCGTTCCCTCAGGTCCTGTCACTGTCCCCAGAGAGCAGAGCTCAGCGCCTGCCCCTCCGCTCCCCTTGTGAGGGAGCTGCAGGCCACCGTGAGGCCCCCCCTCAGCCTGCTCTGCTCTGGGCTGAACAAACCAAAGAACCTCAGACGCTTCACACATCTTGCCCTCTAGACCCTTCACCATCTTTGTAGCCCTCCTTTGGAGGCTCTCTAAGAGTTTTGTCCTTTATATACTGTGATGCCCAAACCTGCACAGTAAGGCCACACCAGCACAGAGCAGGACAATCCCTTCCCTCAACCAGCTAGCAGTGCCATGCCTGATGCACCCCAGGATGTGGTTGGCCCTCCTGGCTGCCAGGGCACACTGCTGGCTCATGTCCAACTTCCTGTCAACCAAAACTCCCAGATCCCTTCCTGTGGTGCTACTCTCCAGCCTCTCATCCCTCAGTCTGTACGTATAGCCAGGGTTGACCCATCAAATTTGTTTGTGGAAACTCCATCACATGGAGGAGACACAGGGACTGAGAGGACGACGGGAGGGAGTACCCATGTAACTACATGTGAGATTCTCCTAGAAGCTGGCATAGTGTCAGCTTTCCTTCTTGATATCCCTTCCTAAGACACTTCTTCATTATCTGAAATACTCAGTAGTCTATTAACAGTTGAAGATTTGTCCTCAGTTTCTATCACTTTCGATTTACATCAATTTCAGTTTGGTCCTGAGGAAAGAGAGGAAAAGCAAGAATTGTAAGAGAAAAAAAGTATTTACCAACCAGTCAAATGAAAGTAATAAAACAGTCTTGAAGCAGTAACAGATGCTCCTCCAGGCAGTAGCTTCTTGGGAACTAATGATGGTGAAGGAATCCAGCTGACAATTCATCTTCCCCAGATAATCTTATAAATATTCTTTTAAAAATTTCTTTAAAGATGCTGAATCATTGTGTATCTTCTCTGCATAACCTTGCCAGCCTCAGAAATCTCTTCCAGATACAGCTACCTCTTGAAACAAACTGTTGAAAGTACATGGTTCTTCTTTCCCATAATTGGTCACTTCAGCATTTTGTGTGTTTTCACCATAGTGGTTACAAGAGTTGTCATCTTCCAATAGTTCCTGTTCCCCATTGCACACACTTATGTTTGAACTTAGGGTCCTTGGGGTTGAGGGACTCATTTTGAAAGTGTGTTCTCAGTTCAAGGCTGTGCCTCTTGTCACCAACTTTGCATATTCAGTGTGTGATAGCAAATGCAAAACAGAATCCAACCTTTTATTATTTTAAAGTGAGATGCAATTTTTACATTATTTGTGCACTGTTTGCTTTTATGCAAGAACCTTCCACATAAATAAGTCAGTGTTCCATGTATGAAGTCTGTGACAATCCCTTAGGGTTTTCCATGCTACTGCATGTTTTTGCAGAAAACTTTAAGAGCTGGGATGTGGTGAATTCTGTTTCCCATCACTGTTTCTTGTACTTGCCAGCATACCTACTATGCAGGGAGGGAGAAGACTTGTCAGGATGCTATTGCTGATGAGACACATTTGAGGAAGAGAAGGTAGAGGAAATAAATGTGTATCCAAACCACTTAGCTTAGTTCTGGCAAAATAAGTGTTCTTTTTGGTCCTCTGCTCATGTTCTGAACTAAGCCTGCCACTGTTGCCTCTTGTGTTAGTACCTCTTTGGCAAAGCAGCTACATGGATGCTTTTCTGCTATCTCTTGAGAAAAAGTGTACAGGAGTTCAAATAAGGGCTCTCCACAGCCTCACATCAGCCTGGTTACCTCGTCTCTGTTGGAAGCACTGTCTGTCTTCTCCAGGAAGGCAGTCAACAGTGGTATAGTATGGGAGAGAAGAACAAACTTAAAAAAAAAAAAAAAAAAAAGGCACTTTCAAAGCAAAGGTGAAAAGAATGGGACATTCAGGGCTTGCTTTAACTTTCAAATTCAGGGTGGAATTCATGCCAAAGGGAACATCTTCTTAAAGTGACTTGGCTGGAGAATTTGAAGCATTGGTGGTGATGGCATGTAAAAAAATGTGACACATAACTGACAGCATTTGTAAATTGCTCAGTGGCTAAACTGACGCTCACAGTTTTGGAAATGTCTTGGCAGAATTTTAGTGAAACACCTCCAGGTCAGAGCCTAGAGCTTGTGAACATATTTGCATGTGACTTACCAGCTTACCCACCACTTAGAAGTCTAAAGTCAAGTGTTAGTCAGTTGGGGCTGATAGTAATTATCCCTTTATTTATTTATTTATTCGTTTAAGAATGTTATTTATATGGTTGGAGAGTAAATATTACTATGTGTTGTGCAGCACACAGTCTAGACCAATTAGAAAAACAGAACTACCGGTGAAGCTTTCAGGAAACTAGCAGCCCAAAACTGTCACACCGGGTTGGGAATACATTGTCTAACTGATTTGGTTTCCTTTTATGCTACAGATGCCCCTGATATTCCCCAAAACCTCAGCTGTGAAACATCCAACTTCGAGTTAATAAAATGCACCTGGAAACCAGGTAGACCCAGTGGACTATACGGAAAACGAGGAACAAAGTACAGCTTATTTGAAAGGTAAAACAATTCAACATTGTAGGAGAGGGAAGGTAGAACTGGAATATATCCATTGCTGCCTGTGACTAATTGCTCCATGTCTGCTTAAATGAGATAAAGTCTCCATTGTTTGGAGCCTAACATATTTTGTGGAAGCTGGAACTGAACTCTAAAAACAAAATTGGAGAACCCTATCCTAGTTTTGCAAAATTGCAATGGGAATTAAGGATGGCTTTTCCCTAAGACTTTTGCCATTATGGACTCATGACAAAATAAAGGGCTTATTGTGTCAAACTGCTGCCAACATGTGAATAAAACCAATATGAGAATACAGGGAGATGGAAGGATTCATTTACTCTTTTATTTATTTATTTATTTATATATTTAATATGTGCTGCTTGTGTCAGATCTTCTTGCAGACATTTACTGAGCTTCTGCTATGCAGGATGATAGAAACTCACTGAGAAGCAATTGTAAGACAGACCAGGGGGCATTTCCCAAACTCTACTAAGGAAAATAGCAATAAGCCTACTCCCATTCTTCTCCCAGCATCACAAACTGGAGTGTGTAGAGCAAGCAAAGCGTGCATTACCTGGAAGACATTAAAAAGGAAAAGTAACACTGGCAACATCCACAGAGAGAAGTGAAGACTGATTTTCTACTAGTTTGTCTTCCATGCTAGTCCATCTAAAGCCTTAAGAGTGAAAAATCCTTACTTTGGAAAAAATCATTACTTTTTTGGAATCCCACTTGCAAATGGGATTCCATGGTAGCTATGATTTGAAGCTGATGAGGAGTTAACAAAATTCCCATGGTGAGGAGGGCTCCCCTTAATGCCAGAAGAGCAGTCAGGGAAGGGAGACGGGAGAGGTCTGAGTCACCCCAACAGATGGGAAATGGAGTCTCATGGTGGCTTTGGAAGCAAGTCAGAAGGAATGAGGAGTTATGGTCACGCATGTTGTCCAGGATGCTAGTGCTAAAAAAGTCATTGGGTAGGGTACAAAGAGGTGGGTGAAACAGAGCAGATATTCAACGGAAAGGAGCTCCAGTCACTGGCTTCCCATGTTTAGCTCATTAGTGAGGATGTAGTTCCAGCTTGTTTTGCACAGTCCAAAGCTGTGATGAAATGAATATGATGCATTTCAGGGTAAATATTCTCATCCTTGTCCTCAGCCCACACTGAGCTATTGAAATGAGAATGTGGTATGGAGAAAGCTCAAAGCTCAGCTAGAACACACACCAATAGAAAAGCCCAAAGGAGGAAACTAAACTTGTGCAACTGAATGAGAGGTTTATGCTGATATTAATTAAAGCAACTCCTATACATATACATACATAGATGTAGACACAGACGTAGACATAGACACTCTGGTTTTTACCCTTAAAGATGTAGCTCTAGTCTTGGGTGTTACCAGACTGCCTCTCCTGCTTTTGATTTAAAAATGGCTGAGAGTAGTGGATGTAACCCAGGCAACAAATCTTAGTTTACATTTGGCAGGGCCCATAGAAAGATGTAATATGTCATATCTCCTTAGTTCAGAAGGCAATTAGGAACATAATTCCAATGCAAATGTATGCTGATCTGAACAAAGATACTTCAAATCAGAGTCTTAGTCGTGGCTTGTGAGGTGGTTTTACAGGACCTACCCGTTTTCCAGGCCTTTGAGAGGTGAGAGGGTGGAAATGTTATGCTCATGGAAGAGGAGTTTCATGTGAGAACAGGGCAAGTCGTGACTGATGCCACTTTCACCTGTGTTGAGGTATTAGATATGTAACTGCAATCAAATCATTCTGCAAGCCGTGTGTCAGTGAATCCATTGTTCTCTACTGTTTTCAGTCTAGACTTCTGACTGTTGCTAGAAGATATCTTATTAAAAAACTAAGTTGTTTCCCCACTTTTTTTTGCTTTGTAGGATATCTGGAAAAAATGTTTCCTGTGAAGTAAATGAAATGAACAAAGAGCGTGTTTGTGGCTTTCCAGTACTGGCTGATCAAAAAACCTACAATTTCCTATTAGGTGTCTCCAATCCTATTGGACAAACAGAAGCATCACTTTTGGTTGATATAAGTCAGAGAGGTAAGAGTTATAAAGGGAAAGAGATACGGTTACTGCATGCTAGACATTTGTTTGTTTGAGGTTTGGAAGAAATCTGACATTGTCTGCTTGTGATTATTTTGCTTTGTTGTCACAAGTATTCTGCTTTGTTAGGTAATATGAACTTAAAAAAAAGAAAAGAAAGCTTAGGACATGTCCTGAGGCAAGATTAGGTGTACAAGGAGATTCCAGTACTCCCCAACAGTGCCACCAGATTGGATACAATGCTGTATGGATAAATGCTGCTAGTGATCTAATAATGAGCAACTGCTGTTTATGTGCTGCTTCATACTCTATTATGCATTAATAATTAAAATATAGACATAAGTTTATGAACTGTGAGTGACCCTGTATTTCAGTGTCTGCTTATAAGGCAAAGTATTATTCGGGTTTACATCAGAAGCATTTGAAGCATAAAGAAGTGGATGTAAAAGAAAACAGCAGAAGCATTACCTGCTGTTGATAATAGTCTGATCATCTGCAGTTGTGAACTTACTTCATTGCACACTCAGTATAATCAAGGAGAGGGAGAAGATGACCACCTTTCTGGTGCTGACTCTCTTCCCCATCCTTTTCTGTCTCCACAACCACAGCTTAGTATTCAAGGGTTCACAATACTTACAGCGTTCAGCCAACTTATCTGAAAAACTGAATTTGCAGTTCAAGTTTGTGCATTTTTTTGTTTATCTCCTAACAACAACTACCTTGAAACTGCAATTGTCAGAGTAAATTGGCAGGTCAATTTAGCATGGAGGGAGTTTGGGACAAGGAAAGTTCATCCAGGAGTCCTTCCCTGTCCTAGTCTGCAGATTTTAAGTTCTAACTTGCTGGGTGAATTTCACATGTCACTGTGGTCTTCTGAAATAGCCTGCGTTTCACTGTCATGATGAAATAAGTAGAAGATGAAATGCTTTTCTGCACCTCCGGCTCCTTATCACGCATGCCCATAACATGCAGCTTAAGTAAATTTGTTTTCACATTTGATAACTAAGAAGCGTTTTAGGAATGAGGCTGCTTGCAGCTGTCTTTGAAGCACCAGCTATTCTAGGTGCTAATCAAATAATTTATTTATTCTTCTGATTCTCTTCAATCTTTTAAAAACTTTTTTTTTCTAAACTGAAATGATTTTTTCTTACAATAAGTGTTTTTTGTTTTGTTGTTTGTATTTTGTTAATTTTTAAGTTCATCCAAAAACTCCGGAAAAGTTAACTGTTTCTGGGAACAGCTCTACAAGCGTCCGTCTGCGTTGGTTTATAAATGGCAGTTTTGCTGAGATCAGGCTTCTGTGTCAAATTGAAATTAGCAATGGTCACTCTGAGCAAAAACTGGTAAGTGTTGTTTTTACTGATTTATTTTTTTTGGCTCAGATATTGATCTTTTTCAGAGCTTCATTATGGTCATCTTATTAAATGATGAATACAGTAATGACTAGGAGTTCATCTAGTAAAATCAGAAAAAGTTGTCCTTGTCTCCATTGTTGCCTGCTTTCCTTATGTTGGTTGTTTTTAGGTAGTTTAGGGGAAGGTCAGTTTAACCATGGTATTGTTTGGTATTTTGAGAAGGTGTATTCATACCTTCATGCACAGTACTTTATGCTGACCCTTTAGACAACAGTCTTTGCCAACTGTGCAGACTGTCCTTCCTGTTGCAAGCTGTATTAACATGCATTCATTCCAGGTTTTGCTGCTGCCCTGCAGACTTCCACAGTGGTTGTTTCTGATTGCCTCTAGCAACCTTTAGTTGGTTTAGTCTTTTTCCCCCATTTTCCTCAGAGAACATTTCATTTGCTTGCTGTCAGCACTTGGCATGTATGTGGCTGTAATACAGAGTTGCTAAACCTACTTGTGTGTCAGTGATGTAGAGGCGGGATAGGGAAGGATTCTCCCACTGGTGTATCAGTAGGTAAATCCCTGGTGAGGACCTCTGGGTAGGAGGTGGTGGTTTTGGGTGGGGTTCAGATTCCTAGTGTTTGGGTTTCCGGCTGCTGCCCAGTGTTGGTGCTCTGTCTCACTGGCTGGAGCCCTTCATCCTTATTTCCTAACTTAGCACGTGGCTGATCTGTGTCAGTGGGAAAGCCTAATGGCAAAACTGCCTGTTCAGCTATCCTGAGGTTTACCCCCAAATTTTTTGTTCGTGTGTTCAGATGGAGTGTCTCTGACCAGCTCAGGTAGGCGGATGCTGAATTACACAGTCTCAGTGCACAGAGCCTGAATTTATAATATGAGCACATTAACCTCAGAGGTTGCTTTTCAACAATGCTTATTCCTCAGGTCGATCTTTAGCAGGGGTATTTTCTTACCCAATTGCACTTAATTGCACAGCCTTGAATGAAGTCAGTCAAGCCACAGAAGTGATGCAGCTAACACTGAACATAATTGTTATATACGTTGTCCCTAAAATAACAGGGTGGTAGCAAATGCATGCTTTATAAGAGCATTTTTAAAAAGCTTTTAAAGCATTTTCAGAGTGTGGAAGCCTTAAGCTTTTGTATTTGCTCTGTAATGATGTGCTAAGTAGTACTCAGAGACTAGGCACTGCAGAGAAAATCATAGATATCGGGAATTACCAGAGGAAGAAACTGGCTTTTACATGTAAGTAACAGCTCTGACAGCTCTGTTGTGTTGGATTTTGGTGTGGTAGTGAGATATCCTCACTCACAGTTGTCTGTGTTTCTCTGCTCCCAACAGTTACTGCTTCTGGAGCAGTCAGCAGTGGAAACAAATGCTTGAGCATCACCCACCCCCAACTCAGCTCAAAATCAAAAAAAAAAAAAAAAAAAAAAAAAAGTAGTTTTACATAGTTCTGTTTAGCCTGAATTGCACTGCTTGAAGCCTGGGGTGCATAATTGCTTATGAGCACTGCTATGAGGTCAGTAATCTGGAGCAGTGAGTGATGATAAGGTCATCTGCTACAAACTTTAAAGTTTGCTGCACCTGCACCAGAGCCCTAAGTTACAGATATTTTGAAACATCACACACAGCTTGGTAGAAGCTTTTACAGCATTGTTACATTGTCTTTGGTTGCTTAATAAAAAACCTCCAAGTGTCCTCTGTAATAAAAAAGTAGCTGTGAAATTGTTATGGGTTTTTACATGGCATTTTGAGGATGTTTTCAGAAGCTTCTCCATCCATATGAGAGATTGTTGGCCTTTTTATATTTTTCAAGTTGTCGTTTGGCTGTAGAAATGCACAATTAGTTGCAGCTTAAAGTCACTTGGAGTCCAGTTTTTGGCAGCTGTGATGCACATGTGTTATAATTAGAATCAGTAAAATACATTCCCAGGCTTAGGGGTTTTTAAGAAGTCATGAAACTGAAATGTTCTATAGACTTGCACCATTTTAAGAATAACAGGAGAGAGTAGTGCTGTGTTAAGAGCTGTGAATAGAGGTCAGCTGGGTATGACTTGGATACTGTGTTTTGAAGGAAGAAGGTCTGTCTAGTATGAAGGTTGCATGATAAGCTTCTTGTGCAGATGGACTGCCTTTGGCAAGTCTTTTGTCCACCCAGTCTGCTGTTCACACACACAGTGTGAGTGCAGATTCTGAATACCAAAGGTGAAATCCTGGCTTGCCTCATGAGCAGCTTATAGAAGAGAGGGGGACTAGACAAGGTTGGTGGGAAGCTGCAGCTTGCTCCTCTGTGCAGAGTTCATCCTGTTGAAGGCTTACACTTTCAGGGAACAGTTATAGCAGAGAAAATGAAGTCCATGTTCTCTCTCTTTTTCATATTTTATATCTCAGAAGTGTTACTGACTGATATTTCATTTTTCTGTGCTACTTATGACTTCATTTTGACAGACATCTGAGGTGTTTTTCCTTTGTTTAGGGTGACTGCATAGGAAATACTTTCATTTTTCAATAATCTCCAAGCATAGTTGGGTTCTCACACTGCTTCTCTGTATGCTCTGTGTGTCTTTGGAGAGACTGCTTTCTATCAGTTAGACAAGCAACAGCTATGTAGGATTTGACTGCAGCTTTTTTTTTTTTTTTCACACAGTCTGTATTCTTGGGGGAAAATACCACCTTTTTTAGGTGTTGACTTTCAACATAATCTACAAACAAAATAATATATACGTAGCATGTCAAATTCTGTAAATTTTTAACAGCACAATGTCTCCATGCCTGGTGGAAAATCCTCGACTTATACAGCTCAGCTGAACACGCTGCACCCCTATACCAAATACTGGTTCAGGGTACGCTGTTCAGCTGCTGACCACTTCTGGAGATGGAGTGACTGGAGCAGGATAGAGGAGCACACAACACTGGAAGCACGTAAGTTTATTCAATTCTTTGATGATAAAGTGTGGAACTTGTGAAGCCAAGTATTTTTAAAATCAGATATCTAAAAAGCCAGCTTTCTGATAAATATTAAATTGTCTAGTATGCAACTTGGAAAAAAAAATCTTCTTTTTTCTTAGCTCCTGCAAGAGGACCAGATATCTGGAGAGAGAGAAGTCCTTCAGGAAAAAGTCTAAAAATCTTCTGGAAGGTAGATAGGACACTTAAAGTATTAATATATTGTGTAATCTAACTATGTAAATCTATTTTCCTACAGATTTATAAATGAATGAAATTTATAGTAAATAAATCTTTTTTTTTTTTTTAACTTTTTATATAACTATCCACTGAGATAAATATTTCCCCAAACGGGAAGTTACTGAAGTCTTATAATGTAAAGTTTGCATTGAGAAGCATTTTACTGGAACAATTAAATTTTTGATACATCCCAGGGAAAACTAATAAACTTACAAACTTATATATTAATTTCTAAAGTTACACTTGAATAATTGTCTTTTCTGCCTGGTAGTCCTATGCATTCATCAGATATGACTGAGACGTCACATTCATATTATCCTATGCCTTATTTTTGTTTGTTTGTTTGTTTTGTTTGTTTGTTTGTTTTTCCATTTTGATTGTAATGTGCTCTGTGTCTGTTCATAGCCCTTATCCCTTTCTGAAGCCAATGGAAAAATAGTGTCTCATGAAGTTTCCTGCTACCTGCTAGAGAAACCACTGGAGTATAAAGAAGTCACAGAGCCCTCAAACAGTACTGAGATAAAACTTGGAAGAAATGACTGTGTAGTTAGTGTTGTAGCCAAAAATCATGCAGGCTCGTCTCCTCCTTCAAGGATAACAACTGTAGAACTTCCAAGTGGTGAGTACTCCCAGTGGAGAGCTAAGCACCTTCAAAGTTTGGAGAATGTCTTGTTGAGTTTGATGATTGAAAATAAGATGATACTTTCTTTGTTTGTTTGAATTTGGTTTGTGTTTCTTTTTCCCACTCAGTTCTACTGGATGGGAGGAAAAAATTACTGCTTTGTTCTTAGGGTAGTGTCTCTCCAATTAACTGCGCTCTCTGCATAAAAGAAGGGTGATAGTGTGCAGCCTCTGCAGCTATGTTGCACTTTCCTGAAGACCTCCCAGGAACAACAAGGATGAAGCTTCAAAGCATTAGTGTAGTTCTCTGATGTTTATGGAGCTCAATTTATTTCTGTGCGTTCTTGTTGAGACGCTGAAAAGTGTTACGTGCCAAAGAATCAGAATAAGGATTTGGTGATGTTTTGTGCCTTTTTAAGAAGGGAATTCTCGGTTCAGTGCCTCTGAGCTCTGCAGGAGAATATTAATTGGGCTGGCCAGTAAAGTGTTGGCATCCTTGTGCTGGGAGCTGGGGTTTGAAAAGAAGGTAGGACTTCAGATTCCCAATTAAAACACTGCCACTCTTGCTGCGGGCTTTTGTAAAGGAAAGTAGCTGAGCCATATAATGATTTTCTGCTCTTAACACTGAGCTTGTGGAGCAGATAATATCACATATTACTGTTGAGAGTCCATGCTTCCCTGCATGCCAGGAAGAGTGTAATCTCCCAAAGACGAAACCCCTGGCTCCTTTAGCTGGTTTGCCTGGAGGATGTATGGTACTGCTTCTTTTTCCCCACCCAGAGAGCAGATATCGCAGTCACCCTTCTTGCAACTCAGGTTCTGATAAGAAAATGCCATCTCTTGCAGGAAGAAGCATACTTCGAATGAGATTCACAGTGAGAGAAAAACTGAGTTTGTTTTTATGCAAAAGAAAATCATTGCTTTTAATGTTTTTTGTGCTTCTCCAAAACAGCAACACACAAAAATATATTCTCAATCTGCTCTCTGGAGGGAAAAGTAACAGGAACAGATAAAAGGACAGGGCAGATAAGGGAATGAAAATGCTTTTGTAGCTCTCCTTGAGCAAAAAGAGAACTAGACTTTGGGAGCTGGGGAGGTCTCTGTAATAGGTTTGTGGTGTGGGACAGCTGATGGCAGCTGGAGCTTTGCAATCATTTATAGCTTTCTCTTGGAATGAGCACTTGGGTGTCTGAGGTTCTCCTTGGTGTTAGCCAACTTGCACTCGATGAAGGTTTGCTCCCAAGTTGGTATAGGAATTGTCTGAGTCACTGGCTGGAGTCATGAAAGATGACTCATTTACTGAACTGGATGACATTTCTACCCAAACATCTTTTCTGGCTGCTTCCTGTGTGCAGTCTGTAAGTGCTTTTAATGTCTGTAAGAGATCAGTGGCTCTGAAGCTTGAGATCTGTTGAGGTTTTGTGAAAACTGAAAACACAAACAAAGGGTACTCTGCCTTAATTTGTTGCTGTCTCTGCAAAGTGCTGTACAGAATTTGGGGCACATAATCTGGCTGTTACAGGCTCCCCTCCTGCAGTAGTGCTGTAGTGCTGGTAGTTATTTCTACTGCTGTAGATTGCAGCTATAAATACCCCAAAATAAGCAGTACTGTCCTCGGTGAATCTTAGTCTTCTGGCTCAGGAAATAATATTGAATGTGGTATATTTAAGCATTTTAGAGAGTCTGTGCTCACAGTCTGTAAAAAGTCTTTCCTGTAAATAGGAAAATTAAACAGTCTAATTAGAAATATGTTCTTTTCCAGCATCATAGAAGTGTAATTTCATTGGATGTGTAATAGCTTTTAGGGAAAAGTATTGAAAGATTCTGGAGTTGACTTGTCTTTGTTTAAGTATTTGTTTTTCTTGCCATGAGCAAACTAGAAAAGGATTGTACACTTAGCTGTATGCTAAAATTATTTAGAATAAGGCAGTCCTTCAGCATTCACAGCTTGTCTGTGAGAGTGAAGTTTTCACAACATTGCTTCTTAAAAACTGCGCTTCAGCCTTCCATGGTTTATAGCTTTAATGACATGAAATAATAGACTCAATAGGGAGCATAAATGAGAAAAACTCAAACCCTGAGACTGTTTTTGAAGATCTGTTGTGGGGCCACAGCTGTTGTGATGGCCTTTGGAAAACATCCCTTAGCTCTGCAGGGTCTGACAGCCAGCCATGGAGGAAAGCTGCAGGAATCAGAAGTCATTCCCAGATCTGATCAGTTCAAGGGCAGCCAAGCCTTTAATAATCAGAAACAAACAAACAAAAATATGAACTAAAAGCAAAGCAATTTTTGTTTGTTTGTTTACCCTGGTGGTGAAACTGGTATCTCCATAAAACTCACCGGGGACTCAACTTTTTCTGTTGATTCCCAGTGAGTAATTGTTGTCTGTGATTGGGCGAGTGACAGCAAGACAGCCTGAGAGAAACACAAAGCAAACTGTTAGATGAAATAACAGCAGGAATTTATAGCTGCAGGCTCCTGCCAAATTGTTGTCAAGTCAGATTTGAACCTGCCATCTGCTGTAAGTCCTTACCTTGAAAAAGTGCTTTTTTAGCCAGTCCTGAGCTGCAGTACTTCTCGTCATCATACTTAAGACTGGCTGTGGGATTTGCTGCAGGCTACATCTTATTTCCAGCATTTCACAAAGCATAGCTGAGTGCACCGCTTCGAATTTCACAGTATCAGGAGTGCACTTCTTGTTCTTAGAAATGACTGCAGTTTATAAAACCTTTGTGCTGTGGCTGAAAGCCTTTCTTCCAGCTTGGACTACAGATAAGTGTCTAGTCTCTGATGGATTTTTGTGTCGTCTTTGTCGCAGACAATGTCAAAACAGATCGGGCCGTGGCAATGGGGAATGGAATTTATATTTCTTGGAATTCTTACCCCAACATGACCTGTGGCTATATAGTAAAATGGTGTCATTCATCTGGGTCTGAACCCTGCAGTGTGGACTGGCAGAAATTTCCTTCAAATACGACAGATGCAGTGATAAAATCTGGTAAGTCAGAAATCGTTTTTTGTGAGTCTTTCTTGGTCAGAGCCTGAACAGCAAGTGAAATGATAGCAGTACCAATACTATAGATCAAAGATTGTTGCACTGCTGTGTGCTTGTGTATACAAATGAAACTCTTCTTAGCATTGCATTTATTTTAATTTCTTATGTAGCCATGCCAAAGCCAAATACCATCTCATCCTTTGTTTATTAACTATTTTGAAAATTACCTTTTCTAGCTACACTGAACAAATTTTTAATTCATCATAACACATAATGGTTAATCTAGGGTCTGGGGTTTTATTTGCATTCTAAACATAAACAGCCTTGCTCAGGATGGGGGAAAGACTAATCCGTTGTTTTTACATCAGGCAGATTTTTTTAAGTGTGACCTCCATGAGTTGGCTTGCTGTCAGCAATTGAAATTTCCTGGAACAGGGCACATTCCAGGTCTCTAGATGCTGGTGGGCAGATCAGGGAAATGAGACTCAGCTGTGGTGGGACTAGCAGGAGCAGAAGAGGAAAGAGAGGACCCAAGAAAGATGATGGATTTTTCACTGCTCCCTAAAAGGATATATATATTTGCTTTCTGGAAGAGTTCAGCATATAAAGCCTCCATTAGAGAAATCAACTTGGAACTGTGTGCATTGGAAAGTCAGGGTGAGGGTGAATTTTGTCAAGGGGGCAATATGTTTTCCTGCTTATAATTACAATGCAGTGTCCATGTTGTTTTTGTTTGTGCTGACTAGAGCTTGCTTTTTCTAAGCAGACAATACTGTATCTGTCTTAAATGCACTGCTCAACTCCTGAGCTCTTTCCTGGGATGCTTCTTGCAGTGTGGAGCTTCTAGGCTGCAAGGGCAGGGCTCAAGCTGGCACATTTGCCTCTGTGCTTGATCCTGCTGGGAGAATCTCTCCATCGGGACCTAAACTCCTGCAAGATCCACTTGACTTCTGTAGTGGTCCACAGTGGCATCGTGTTTAGAAAAAGATTGATGGAGTCTCAGTGTGAAAATATTGACTTGCAGAAATCACAAGGAGTGGTAAATTATTTATGCAATGTATCAAACACCTATGCCTCCTTCAAAGACATATAAAGTGGAAGTTTGACTCTCTGGGTTTTGTGGAGTCATTCCAGACCTAGAGTTCATTGCTGAAGTGCTTCAGTATCACTTTTGAGAGTTCTCTGATTTTTTTTTGTACTGTTGTTGCAATAGGTCTATGTATTTCAAAATGCATTTTTGTTTCTGAGGAGGAGGTGGGATCTACATGGCTGCTGTGGGTGGAAAGGAAAGAGATTGTTTCTGGTAACTTCGGTTTGTGTTTCCTCATGGAAAGAGCAATTTTTGCAGTTTGAGTAGCTTGTTTTGAATTCTATTTGTTTAGAACCAAAATTTCTCCAAGACCTATATTTGCTTACTGGTCCTAAACTACACCTGACGGCCTCTC
Source organism: Cygnus olor (assembly GCF_009769625.2). Classification (NCBI taxonomy): domain Eukaryota; kingdom Metazoa; phylum Chordata; class Aves; order Anseriformes; family Anatidae; genus Cygnus; species Cygnus olor. Next base: position 13,663,441 of record NC_049198.1, on the reverse strand, counting down.
TTTTATAAGAATTGCAAGTAGGGGTAGTGTTTATACCTAACGCTGTAGCCTAAGACTCATTTTTTATTACATATTTATATAAGTCTGTGCCATACGAAAGTTAAAAGCATCACACTTCATAAGTGACATCTTCTTACTATCGGGTTTTCTCTTACAGCTCTGTTTAGACCTGGAGTGAGATACAACTTTTCACTATATGGTTGCAAATCCAGTGGATATCAGTTACTGAAAAACATAACTGGGTATACAAAAGAGCTGCGTAAGTGCACTTTATCGCTCAGGATCTGTAAAGTGAATTTAGACTGTATCTATTTTTAGCTCAGTGTTGGCAGAAGATTGAGACCAGAATCTCCATACAGTGCTACTGACTTCTGCTCGTTCTCTGTGTATAGTTGCAATATATTTCTTCAGCCACTTCAGCTCCCAGCATGAAATATCCCCCTGTCCTCCAGCGTATATGGTGGCATAGGGTTTGCCACCACAGAGCAGAAGTTTGCTCTGTAGACAGCGGTCTTCAGGGCTGAAGGCACAGTTATAATGTGAACCACAGGGATGTGGTCACCTCTTCAGGAAAGGAGGCAGCTTCTGTTGATTTGTCAAGTCAAAGCACATTTGGAGTAAAAGATGTCCACAACATTTCTGCGTAAAAGAACTTTATAAACCAGAACTAGACCCTAGGGTACAAACCACTCTGAGAATTGCACTTCCCGTACTGAGTTCACCGCTTTCAGCATACTGTGGTTGTGATCCAGAGCAGGGCTTACTTACATCGAGATGCATTAGTGGCTGAATGCTTTTTGTTCCCAGGAATCTGAACTTGTCTTACTCTTTAACAGCTCCTGTGTAAAGAGTATTGTAACTATGGCACGCATTTTCCTTTGAAGTTTGATGTGTTTTCTGCTAGAATACTTTGCTTGGAAAATTTTGCTGCTGAACTAATCTGATCCCTTGAAAATACCATTGTTTATTTCATTCCTAAAGTTGAAGGTGAGAATAAGGCGATTGTACCAGAAACTCAGCTTTCAGCCAGTTACATCTTTGTAAAAATAATGTACGGTCTCCCAAAAGGATTTTCAACGTGCATTCTCAACAGACTTGGAAGCTTTCAAGAAAAAGAGAAAAAGGCTTTTGTGGGAATAAGAATGCATTGGACACATGGAGGAAATTTATTAGAAACTGAGAAATGTATTCACTTTGCACAAGAGTGTAGATTTATTCTAAAACATCAGATTTGCCTTTGGTCAAATAACCATCGAGACAAAATAGATGCATTCGTAAACATGAGTTCAGCACCAGTAGTAACATCAGACTTGAAGTCCTGTTACGTGACCTTACACAACGCCTGCTGTAATACCTGTGGGGTCCAGGAATTGCAGTAAGGACTTGTAATACCCACTAAGCCTAGTTCTTTTAAGCAGAAATAGATTTCCATGGTAGCAATGTGAAGTTTGGAAGACAAGCTATGTGATCACAGAGTTAAAGCCTTTAAAAGCTAGGCAATTTATAACTTCTGAATGTTTATGCAGTCTTCTGGCGTTTGTTGCAGGAAGAAGGGTATTTATGTGTATGGGTCTGTAGCAAGGCGGCCCAAGAAGAGATTTTTCTTTCAGCTGCTGTTAGTAGGTAATATTGCAGTAATTAATAGCAAGGAGAGCAATAAACTTGTATCTTTGTAGTGTCACCTGCTCAGTGTTTTTGTATGTTCTTGAGAGTGAGGGAAAGATATTCAAGAAAAAGCTGAACATGCAAGGCCTGAGATAAAACTGATGCAACACTTACACATATTCAGCATTTAGTGCTAGGGTTTATCTTACTAGCTTTCTCCTTCATAATTCTCCCTGCAGCTCCGAAACGTGCACCAAATTTTACTGTAGAAGAAACTTCTTCAGATTCAATATTGGTAAAATGGGAAGACATGCCTATTGAGGATTGCCAGGGGTTTTTAGAGGGATATCGTCTTTCCTTTGCAAAGGGTGAAAAAGATGCCTTGAAGCCTAGACTTTTGGAATCAGGTAAATTAAATCTATAGATGGTAAATTCCTTGCTTAAGCTTTTTTTTTTCTTCTTCTTTTTCTTAATACTTTAATTTCACTTTTAAAAAAATGTTTTTATCATAATTCAGTTGCATTAGTCACTGGTATAATTGGCCCCTGATATGTGACAAAGGCATTTGAAATAATCAGCTCCTTGTGTGGGTAGCACAGTTGTTTTTTAATATAAGGCAAAAATTGGGGAAAAACACGGTTCACTGAGGCTGCAGAGGTGTGTAGTGACTAAGCAGCAGTGTCACACACTGTCGTGTGTACAGATGCCCCGGATGGACAACATATGGGGGAGGTTACTTGGCTATGTCTAATAGGTTATATTCCTCCAGTACCCATCTTGTGAGCACACTCTGTACAGATCTGAAGCATAACTCACATCAATAGAAGAGGACAAGCATGAGAGTAAAAAACTCAACACAGGCCTGTGCTGTTTGCTGCTGTACAACCAAGCAGCATGACCAGGATTCTCTGTTTCAGTTTTTCTATACACAGACAGTTCTCTGGATTTAGTAAGCTGACTTCAAGAATGTCTTGCTAATGCTGAGGCTGTCCCTCTGAATCCTTTCTTACAAGGTATGCTTTTCTTTTTTCTTCTGAACAAACAGGGAATCCAGAACTTAAAGTTAAGAATATCACTGACCTGACAAAAAAGTCTTTGAAAATACTTGATCTTCAAGGGAAAACAAGTTACCAACTGGATCTACAAGCCTATACGGCTGGTGGGTTGAGCCCTCCTAACAGCCTCTACGTGGTGACAAAGGAAGACTGTAAGTTGAATATTCCTGTTCATTGATGTCCTTTAGCACAGGGGCTGTTCAATGTATATAAAGATGAGTGTGTTTGTTTGTTTTCTGGTCCCTTTATGTACTTTGGGCCTAAAGCCTAATTTTTATTTTAATTTATTTAGTTGCTTATTTTTAAACACAAAAATGTTACAGTTCAGAGTGAGGAAAAAGTAATTTCCTATTACAGCTATCTCATGGTTTTTGGTAACCTATGCAAGAAAAATAACTTCTAAACTACTACTATATGGTGGAGCCTGAATTTACTCTTCTCGAGCAGCTAGTTGTTCTTGTCAAGTTTCCCATGATGAATATCTGCTAATACGTGATGGGAAGAAAGACATCGTGGAAATATTTACCAGTTTCAGAATTATAAACAGATGCCTCTCTGCTTTGAATTCAGATTTATCAATCCCCTGACAGAAACAAACCCAGAAAGACAGTTACAAAAAGATGTTGACTTTGGGGAACAAGAATTAAAAAAAAGTATTCCATGTCGAAGGAAGGATTAAACACTGGGGTGCAACTAAAATACACACAAAAAAAGTCAAATATGAAGGCACTTAACATCCATGAAGAAAGACAGTGGGAATGTATCAGAGAGCAACCCTGGGGAGTAGAAGCACTGTAAACCATTTAAAAGGCAGCACAACTTGTGCAGTGCAGTGCAGTTGGCCTGTAAGAGCCATTACCAGAGATTTGGCCAGCTCAAGTAACCTGAAAGTGCAATGCCAGTGCCTACTGAGAACAGTAGCAATCAGTGGCAATGGAAGCCTTTCACAATTAAGCATCAGAGAGAAGTATCTGCTGATACTGAAGTAGCTATGACTGAGTCAGCTCTATTTACAGATGAACTTTTGCCTTTCCAGCAAAGGTGAAGTTTATGGAATAGGTCACTGTTCGCAGGCCCTGTTGGCTGTTTCCGCTTAGATGAAATGGTCTGTACTCTGTGGGACTGTTAGAAAAGGCATAAACCTTGCTGGCAACTTTGGATAATATCTTTAATGTCTTTTTCTTTTTCTGTCCCCCCAGCTGTAGGACTAATCATTGCAATTCTCATCCCTGTGGCAGTGGTTGTTCTGCTTGGAGTGGTGGCGAGCATCTTTTGCTATAGAAAGAGGGAATGGTAAATGCCTGCATTCAGTTCTGATCTTCTGGTTGTGTTTGCTTCAGTGCTAGAGTTTTCCATTATTTGTGTTACTCTTTGTTTTCTGCAAATACCCAAAGATGTCAGTGGGCTTTTACAGACCTTTGCATAAAAGGGGGTGATAAAAACACCTCATAGAAGGTGAGGAAGAAATTGAAATCAAGTTGGAGGTAAGGGAGAGTTAGGAATGCAAAAAGGTTTTACAGGAGCCTGTCTCCCAGTGAGTACTGTTTATAAATAGTTCCAAAATGGAAATAAGCTGGCAACATATTGTAATTTGTGAGCTACCCACAAACACTCAGGTAGACATCCCATCTCCAGCTTCTCGTAAACATGGCATATCAAGTTCCCTAGTTAAAAAAAAATGGTTTGCTGTTCTTTCCATTAAATACTCAGTGAAAGTATAACACACTAAATTTTTATGCCAGATATCTTCAGTATTCTGAATTAAAGGGAAATGTCCTGACCCCTTCAGTGTATTGGCAGTCTGTTTCAGGGCTTGGTAACTTAAAAGTTCTTTCTTTCCTCCTTAAAGGATTAAAGAAACATTTTATCCAGAGATCCCGAATCCTGAGAACAGTAAGGCACTGCAGTTTCAGAAGAACATCTGTGAGGTAAACCTGATTTTAAATCTAGCATTTTAAACTTCTAAGAGGTATTGTGAGTAAAGAAGACTTTTGCAAGTTTTGAGTCTTCTGCTCCAGTTGTAAAATAACTCTGTGGCAGAGGAGAGCAGGGCAAGACACTGCACGACTTCTGTCAGGCTGTGTCTGGAACTATAATGTATTCCTGTCCTGCCACACTAATGGGAAGTCTCAGTAGATGGGTACATTACTCCGTTAGTTGTTATTTTTGTCACAGTGTTAGAAGTGGAAAGTCTATGTGCCACATCTCCAACCTTCTGGTAGGCACCATAGTTGGAACTGAGTGTAACATTTAAAGAACCTTCTGGAATGGATTATACATAGCTGAGATTTGGGGAAATGGTTCTCAAACACTTACTGCAAGATCTGGAGTCTCTTTAACTTGGCTGAAATGCTTTAACATGAACAGGAATTTGTGATGAGCCAGAAAATGAGAATTAAAACACTTTTTTTAATATTGTACTAATGGCAATGGAATGAATGCAAGCCACAAGCCAGCATACTGGTTTAATGTGGGCAAGCTGTTGCTTTCCGGATGTCCAGGTCTTTTGGTTTAGTCTCTCCCCCTTCTCCTTTTTCTTACTTCAGGGAAATAAGACTCTAAAAACACTGGAAATGAACCCCTGTACACCCAATAGTGTTGAAGTGGTGGAAACACGGTCTGCAGTTCCCAAGATTGAAGATACAGAGATGATGTCCCCGGCAGCAGACACTGTTGTACCTGAAGATGGATCTGACTCAGAAACAGAAAATCATGTGGTAGTGTCTTACTGCCCCCCTATCATTGAAGAGGAAATCTCAAATCCCCCTATGGATGAATCTGTGGGGTCATCTCAGGTGGTTTACATTGACATCCAGTCAATGTATCAGCCTCAAATTAAGCCAGAGGAGGAGTCAGAAATAGACTTAGTGACTACAGCAGGCTATAAGCCACAAATGCAGCTGCCTATCAGTGCTCTGAAAATAGAGGGTCGCTCACCTGCAGAGGAAGAATCAGATAAAACTGCAGGTTACAGACCTCAAGCAAACACAAATGCCTGGAACATGGACACTCCAGACTCTCCTGGATCAGTTGAAAGCAACAATGAAAATGCATCTTTTGGGAGTCCGTGCTCTATTAATTCCCGACAGTTTCTGCTTCCCCCAAAAGATGATGAAGATTCTCCCAAACCCAATAACATAGGATGGTCCTTTACACACTTCTTTCAGAACAAACCAAATGATTAAGTGAGTCCACATTGCACCTGAACCTGCCTTCTAAATAAGCTCTTATTCCTGATGTTGTAAAGAAAGGAGGAAGAAAAGTGCAAAGAGCATGCATTATTCTTGGAGACAGTCAGCAGAGGTTCTAGTAAGCTGAATGTTATCGTGTTTAAGTTAGTGAAAGTGTTGATGTTCCATTTTAACAGAGGCTAAGTGGCCAAAGTTATAGCAATTTAGTTATTACTCTAGTAAAGTATATTGGATATAGGGGGTATTGAGTTTAGATCTCCTGATAAATGTAGTCAAAGAACTCTGCCTACCGTCACATAGTGTTCCAAGATCAATATGGTTTCATACAACTTATAACTTGGAAAGATTGCTTTGCTTTGTTGTAGTTGTTCTCAACCGTGCATACTCAAATAGTGTATCCCAAACAGATTTACTCACTTGAGGGTTTCATTTATCACAAACCTCAGCCTAATGCATGGAAAGGATATGGTTGGAAACTCTTGAGATCTTTCACCTAGTGATAAACTAAGAACAAGTCAAAGTGCTACTTTTTTTTTCTCCCGTACAAAAGGGTATTGTCACTGCTTAACACTTCTGAAGCAATGGCTTTTCAAATCTGTTGCTTTTTAACTAGACACTAGTTTCTGTACCTACTGTATGTTTATTCAATGTTTGACTCAGGGGTACAAACTTGGGAAAAAAGTGTAACACTGATTTAAACCTCAGCAAGAACTGCATGAAGTTTTAAACTTTTTTTTTTAAAAAAAAAACTTTGAATGCTCTATATTTTTTCTATCCTTGGGTTAAGGAATTAATGTTTCCTAATGTATTGCACTAATGCATTTTGTATTTTATAGTTTCAGCTCCAGATCTCCTGCCTCAAAGTGGTACAATACTCCATTCCCCCACAGTATTCAGCAGTCTTTGGACTGTGCAGTAATGTAAGCCATGGGGAAGTCTGTCCACTAACACTAGTTGTCCAAGCAGTTTGACACCAGACATTAGAGGTAGTACTATAGCTCCTTGAGAACAAATTGCTCTTTGGATGGTCTTTATTGCATTAGCTTTGCCACCTGCTGCCTGGCTGTTCTCCACAGTGTCTATACAACAGGACCTTCTCTACAAATCTTATCTAGGAGTACAAAGTGGGATTGCTCCAGTGGCATGGAGAAACCCAAAGAGGTTTTAGTGCCACTACTTCTACCTCTCCTTTACCAGACATGTGAAGCAAAGATAGCTTAAATGATGTAAATTTGTGTGCTTAAAGAAGTGTTCAGAACAATCATCTTTGAAAATTTTTGTTTTCGCATATGCATCTATAAGGCAGCTGTAATTGTAACATTTCACTTTGTAAACTTAAGACTGTGGCATGCTATGAGTTTCACTAGCTTACAAGACAAAGTGCTTTCTAATTTACCTGTTCCTTATTGCTTTACAATAAGTAAAACACAGTGATGAGAGATCAAATGTTTAAATGCTTGATCAGAAAGGGTCTCCATACAGTCCTAACCAAACATTTTATTTTTTTTTTTAAATTTTGATTTCCTGAACTAGATTGTGGCTTTTGGAATAAACAAGATGAGTGGATTTCTAAATGAGATTCCAAACCAAATAAAGAGGTTGAATTGGCTAAGCTGGTAGTTGTAAAGGTGTGTGAGCAGACCAGGAGGATGGCTAGCTTAACAGGTGTTCAGTCTACAAAACCACGTTATCTGGCCATCAAAATAAAACCAAGCATTAGGTTAAACCTAGTCACAGCAAGGGGTGGTGTGGTTTCAGATATTGGAAAGTCTCTGCCATCTCTGTAGAATGAAAATACAGAGGGATTTCAAGACGGACAGAAAGGCAAAACACTAAATAGCTTCCAAATCATCATCAGTAACAACAGCCTGTGCAGGCCTTCTGGAAGAGTGAAATGTGAAGACAGTAAAACCAGATCAGTCTGCCTGAAAGAACTGAAAGTGCAGATAGGATTCTGCTTTTGAGGATGAATCTTGGAATTAACAGAGCTGCAAGTGAAAAGAAAGGCAGTGTGAATAGCTGGTGTCCATCTGTCACCAGGCATCCCTGCAAGAGAAAGTTTCATGCCTAACCTATTACTGCCTATTATTCAGAACACTAAAATAATACAAAAAAGGAAGCAGTTCTGCTCTTTGTGCTTGATAGCTGGGCAGTGGCTGTATCCTAATACTAACCATGTTTTCTTTCTATTCCAAAGCTCACAAGGCTTCATTTAAAGCTGATTTCTTTTCACTAAGGCAGATTTTTCTTAATGTATTTATCTCCTAAGATGAATTTTAGATTGTGCTGCCATATGCTTTTAATTGAAAGCAGAAGATGTCCAGAACAGAGTGCATGGGTAGTGGTTTGTTGTGTTTCTGTTTAATGGAGCCGTTTCTCAGTGCAGAGGAGCAATTACTCTTGTATGGTGATTCGCAGGAAAAAAGAAAACTCTGATCTAGTAGAACTACAGTGCTTTCTTATGGCTGTATATTGAAAGAAGTAACACCAAACTGCAGTTTGGGAGTACTGGCAGATTTTAACTCAGCAGACTAAAAATCAGGGTGAATGCAGAGAACACTCAGAGGTCACAGAAAGCAGCCTAACACCCTGCACAGTGCTCTTAGGAAGAATCAGTTGAACACAACTATCACGTATTCAGGTTTTCCTTCACACTGCTCTTCCTTTTCAGTGAAGCCAAAAGCATTTTCAATTGCTTCGTTTCTGAGCTGGTGGAAAGTTCCCCAAAGGTAGGGTCTGCCTCAGTGCTATCAAGGCACTCTAATGTAATTATCTGTCACTGCCATTTTTAATTTTTTTTAAACTTTGAATATCTGTTTTATTTGTCTGGGGTTCTGACTTCCAGGATGTAGGGCAGAAGAGTCCTGTTAATATCAATGGCTTACCAAATCCTTAATCGTGTATCAGTAGCACTATAGTGGGGCAAACAGGGGAGAGACGCAGGCTTGCACAGCATATGTAGCATTGATTACTGTTGCTTAATGGTTATGAACCAGTGAGCAGTCTTCGTTCCAGCACTAGAAAGGTCAGTTGCTTTCACTATGTGGTTCCTATTGAGCCTATTCAGTGCTAGCAGTGAGGACTCCTTTCAAACGCCTGTCTTAAATCTTCTGCAGCAAATCCATGCACTAGATGGGTGGGGAGAGTATGTGTGCTAATTTAGTAACCAGGTGAAGACACCCTTAGGTGCATGTAGTAGTAATAATGAGTGACAAGGACTGTCAGGGCACAGACTTACTTTTTGAGCCTGAGTGACATGTTAAACCAGTGAAGCATCTTTAAGAATGTCTTCCATACCAAATTCACTTTCAAAGTGTGGTGCTGTTTAGCTTCTAGATGTACTGATATCAATTGTAAGACTAAAACTTTTGGCTTTAAGGGGATCAGACTCCTCGTACTAGTGCCTTTGGACTTCCCAGTGAGCCTCTTCTGTCAAATTAGACGTGAGTAGAATTCCTTCCCCTTGACTTGAAAAAATGTATTAGGAATCTTGAAGTACTGTATTTCATAACAGTAATTTTCTGAAAGATCTTACTCCTTTATTGAACATCTATTTTGTTTTAGTCCTTTTAAATTTTTGCTTTTTTTTTCTAAAAGAATAGATAGTTCTTTTCTCTTTTTTTAATAAAAAGAAGGAAAGGGAAAAAAAAGAGAGAAAACTTCCAGAAGGGATACGAGCAGTAGAGATTGTGTCCAAAACACTGTTACTCCTAACTCAATGTTTCAGTCCTTTGGCTGGATCAGTGTTCAGAGATGCAGGGTGCCAATGTCAAACAATTTCTTTCCAAAGTGAATCATCAGTGCTGCTGTTTTTTTGTTTTGAGCCATGCCTGTCAAATGTGACAGCTGGGTTTGGGTTTTGTAATGGTTTTTTGTACTGTTCACTTCATGCATGGAACAATGGTCATGTTTGATATAATATCATGCACTCTCCTATTTGACGTGTTGGTTATTTTTGCTGTTCTGACTGACATGCAGGGGCTGATCTGGGATCTTGGTTTTGTGTCTTAAATTTGGGAGTTGTAGATTTGAATGTGATATACCTCACAGAACTACTAGTTAATATTTCAACAAAATAGTAAGCTAATATTATGGGCAGGCAGTGAATTATCTTCCCTGCTGTGTGGTGGCTGCATACGCAGACTTAGGACCTAATCACTGACATTTGCTGTTGTAGGTGTCTCTGTTATCCATAGCTGCTGCTTTCATGGGTAAGCTGTTTCCAAAGGGAACCAGTGGTCGTGTTGTCTGTCACGGCACAACTGGCAAGTGTAATGTGTTTCTTCATCTTTGGTTTATGTGGGGGACCAGAGCTTTCCTTTGCTGGGCACAGGGCAGGCAGCAGAGTGCTCCTGCTAAGCTCGAGTTTCAAGCTGCTCTGAAGAGGCACATTCAAGCCTCCTCTCCCTCTCTTTCTCCTTCTCCCTTTTCCTCTCCTTCTCTCCCCCTTTCCCCTCCCTTTTTGATAAGTTCAACTCTGTAAAGTTGAAGCGGAGGACTGTGGGGTTCCCTCTTATGCTGTCCTCCTGGACACTCAGTTGACCGTGAACTGTAGCAAAAATGAAGGCAAGTGGATGCGCTGGAGGGAGGTGGTTGGATATCACTATTAAGAGGCAATGAGAAATTGTGTGGTCTATTTTTAGACAATTGTTTCTTTGTAAATAGAATATTTGTACCTATGAGTAGATAGAAATATATTAAAAGAATTTGAAATGCATAGGAAAAATATGGGTAGTATTTAAAGAATCAGATTGCTAACAAGGTTCTGTACCATAAATATATCAAGAGCTTCCCATGTAAATAGCATCCTCTGCTCTGCCACGACTTTGATGAAGACCTCAGATCAAATGACATTAGTATTTTTAACACTAAGTAAGGTCCTAACTCCTTAGGCAAATACGTGCTTGCAGCATTGTGTAACTAGGTGCGTATTGCAGAAGAAGTTGGCTTACAGTTCCCAAAGCATGTTTTTTTGAGCCCTGTACTTGAATAAATATATGCCTTCGGAGGTGCATTTTCGCCTAGAGGAAATGGTTGCCATCTGCACTCCTCCTATCATCCTACATGGAGTTTGTGCTGCCGTGCATTTAACGGTGACCTGTCTGGCTGATGTTCAGAGACAATGTCTGCAGTTCTAAGGATTCATTGTTGGCTTCTTCATTGACTTGTCCTTAGCAAGCCTGGGAACACAGTCCCAGACCCCAAATGCCAGATACTGAGATTCAGAAACATTGGAGTGTTTAAAAGCTCATTTCCTCATGCTTAGGCCTGTCTTAAATTTGTAAATGCCTTCTTAGAAGCTGGAAAACAGTTTCTTCCATAACAATTTTCTTTCCCCTCCTCTCCTATTTATATAACTCTGGATTTTCCCCAGTGTTTCTAAGATAGCCAGTGTTTATTTCCTTTTTGCATGTTATGCAAACAAACCTCAGATGATATTGGCAGGGTTTTCTGTAACTTTACAAGTTGTCCCAGGGTGCTTAACAATGCTTTTTCCCCACAAAAAAAAAATGTCTATTAAGTTCTTTCTCTTTTTCAACAAAAAAAAGTCTTCAGAGAATATTTGTATTTCAGATGTTGGGGGCTGAGCTTTCAACTGCAGGTGAGCTGGCCTGTGAGCAGGATGCTCTGTGAGGGATGGTGTTAATCCCTTACCAGACTCATCCTGCCCTTGTGCCTGGGTGACTCTGTCGTGAGCCAGAGCAGAAGCCATCCTTATTTCTTAATGTGTTACCTGATGGTATCTCGAGGTAGGATTTTGGACAGTCCCAAAGCTGCACTTCAGATGGAGTTACCTGAAAGCAAGCTGCAGTGGAAATAGATGCACAGCTTCCATGAGCCTGCCACACGTTTCAGTACCTTTGCAACTCACTTTGGTCTAATGTGAAAACCATAGTACCCAGAGAGTAAAGTTTAACCAGAGACTATGTAAAAACTGAAATGTTTTCATTTTCCTTATTTGTGCTGAGCTAAACTCAAAAAGCTCAAATAGGGCAAAGTAAAACAGACACTGGTAAGGTCTCACACTTTTTAGTAGTAATACAAATAAAAAACAATTCTTGAATTTCACTGCAACAGTGTTTCCTTAATGTGATTTTAAGAATGGCTTAGGATGAACAGCACCATATACTTCATAGCCTTTCAGAAACATTTGTAAAGCAGGGAATGGCCAAAACGGAAGATAACTGAATTACCTCTCATCTGAAACCCTACTTGAAGGTAAAGATAGTTTGAACTTTGGTCAGGGTGTGGTACACAAAGCAGTGGAGCTAGTGAAGTCATGCAGGTCACCTGAAGAAAAAAAACAGTTGTACTATAATGCTGTAACTTTCAAAATATATACTGTGAACAGGTTCAATGGTTTTTTAACTCTTTTTATACCATATTTTTTACAGCATAAGTAATTTGTTTAGAGATGTTTTTATGTTATGTTTTTACAAAGATTTTAATGGACTTTTGTTGAATACTAGTGAAAATGTTTCCCAATTTGAAATGGTCATCTATAGAAATTAGTCCTGAGAATAAATCAATAAATCAAACCGACAAAATAGCCAACCTAACACACTAAACCTAATGTCATTTAACATATTTCTGTTGCTGAATGATACCGAAGTTTTCCAGCTTCCAGATCTGTTACGGAAAAAAAGATGTATTTTATGATTTAAACAAAATCATCACAATGCACTTTAATGAAGTTGTAGCATACCAAGTGGAATAGTGATTCAACAACATGTATCAACAAGAAAATCTGTTAGCTAAGCAATTAAACAAATGCATGTTTGAAAATGGAAGCATGGGACTGTGTTGGGGAAATAATATTCCAGTGGGGCAGATGACATGTAAGACTAACCTAACACTAAGATACCAACTTTGCATACATTTTAAGCCTAGTTTGCTTGGCTGTTGTAACTCCTGTTGTATTGCTTGTGTGTCTAAAAATACGCATGTATTTAACAATTTTACCATAGTATTGCCATGGAATTTAATAAATATATTTTCTTACACTCTTACATGTTTTGATATTTCTTGCTTGCATGTTTATTTTTAAGTAAGAAGTAAATTCTGCTCATGCTGTAGCATAAACAGAGATATTTTAACTTTGTGCCAGTGTAAATAACCACAGGATCTGGCAAGCACAGCCTTGGCTTCTTGATCGGCAGAGTAACACAAGTACTCTCTGAGCAGCTTCTCCTAAGCACGGCATTTTGTAGTGCATATGTTCATGGTTCACTGAAGTCCTCCTGGTTCATGTCATGCAATGTGACAAGAAGAAGAAGGGCACTTTCCTTACCCGTGTCCTTGGCACGTGGTTCTAAGACAACGGGGTGAGGGGGGCTGAGCCATGATTTCCCTGCAGGCTTGGGCTGAAGACTTGAAGAAATGACCAGCCAGAGCTCTCTGTGGTGGATGGCTTTGCATGGCAGCCATTCTTATCTGCAGCATGTAGCGATGCAGGAAGAAGGGGTCCAAGCTGCACACCATGGGATTGGTTTGGTTGATATAGGACACTTTCTCACGGTGAGATGATCAGCTTCTATGGTGTCTGTAACGTGGGCTTTATGTTGAAAGCTATTTATGTTACAGCACTTTGCAACTAGCAACAGTCAAGGAATCTTGTGGCTCATTTAACCACAGCATCTGAACCATGAGTGACCCACTGGCTTAGCAGCGTGCAGACAGACAAGTGCCATAACACAGCACATCATAAAAAGCCATGGCTGCATGGCAGCCCTGCTGAGGCAAAGTTGGAGAGTCAATTTGTTGTCTTTGCCATAGTAGATGGCTGGTGCAGGTTGTTGATGTGACATAAACTGTCTAGGATGTGTGAGCTCCACACAATGGTGGGCAGGTAAGGGACCAAGGGGACTAAGTCCTTTAATCAGTACAATGACTGCAACAACAGAGATGTGGAGATGAGGAAAGGTTTTGATTGTTCTAAAGGTGAAATCCCTAAGCTGCTCCAAAGCCCTGCAACTGCTTTGGCCAATGGAGGAATACCAGGGATGAGAGCAAGACAGGTCTCATTCCATCATCTGACCCTATGGCCTCGGGATTAAAAGAAGCAAAGGGGTGATAGCTTTGCAATAATTCCAAACAGTTCAGCAGTTGTTCAGACACAGGACATTCAAACCTTGGCAAAACCAGACTAAGTCTGTTTGGTTCTTAGCACAGCTTGGACAGCTGGGGCTCACCATCCATTCACGCTGAGGTAGCCATGGAACTGCAGCACCAGAGGAACATGGAAGTAGTGGGTTTCTTTGCAGGGCCAGAGCTGAGCCAAGTACATGAAGGACGCAGACCAGCTAGCCTGGGCTGAGCTCTACCGCTACTGAGGCAATTTGGAAGAGCGGCTGAGAGCATTGGCCCTTGAAGACACAAGGTGGTCTCTGTCCTCCTCACAGCCCCCACCACCTCCGCCCCATTACAGGGAGCTCCAATGTGGCAAACAGCCCAGCAATGCTCCTTACTGTGCATATAACATGCCTTCTCTGTGTGAGAGTTCACCTCCAGCGTTGTGTTTGTTTTCTAGTCATGAAGCCAGTACAGATATCAGTTACTAACAATATCCTGTTGGGCTACATTTACAGCCACTATGGAGAAAATATCTCAAGCCAGCTGTGAGCTTGAGCTTTTCATTTTGAGTGCATTTCACACTTTATGAGCTACTTGGGAACTATGAATACAGGCACTTTTAAAAAATAATTAAAAATCACAGAGCCAGGAATATTCTGAGTTTCATATAGTGTTAGGGCCTTCAGAAGAATATGATTTGTGCTGTAACAATACACTGACCAAGTTTGAAGGTTGGGTAGTGATGGAGAGTTGGGATGGTCCATTCTTCACCATGAGGACATGGGTACAGAGAGGGACTCAAGATGTCATTATTTCCTGTCCTCATTCCCATATGTATCATATTCTTTTGCCTAACTATATTTCCTGCTTGCTGTCAGCACTAGCTGCTCCTAACACATCACGGCCTATAGCAGTAGCATCCAGTGTTTCCCTGCATTTCCTGTTGCAAAAAGTTATTCTCAACACATGAATAAAGGCAAGAGTCCATGTGTACAAGTCATTCATTAGTACTAAAAAAAAAAGCAACTGTATTCTGCTTGTTTGAATGAAAGCTGGATGATGAATTGGTGATTTCATTTTGAATTTGGCTTTGTTGATGCCAAAATTAAAAGATGTAGTGAGGGGAAAAAAGTGGAAGTAATAGAAATCGTGAAGAAAATTTTAAATATTACCTCTCGGTGTCTTCAAAAGATGGGAAAATTGAGGGAAACTCTTCTGTGTCCACAAAAAGTGACAACAAAAGTTGCCGCTGTTGCCACTGGAAAATATTTAAGGATCTGCAATACAAACAAAAAGGTTGAAAGCCACTGTCTTGCAAGCCAGCCTGAACTTCTGCTGTCCTGTTTCTTCTACCCGGTCCTCAAACCCAAGGTCTTGTGGCCGCCAGCCCCACAGTGACCCTTGTGACATCCCCGCTTCCCACTCCTGGTGTTTCGCCACCATGTGCAGTGCTGGAAAACGCAGCCGGTGGGGCTGGCATTGAGAGAACGGCACCACTTTTTCCTCAGACAGGAAGAGTGAAGGAAGCTTAAAAAAGACATGGGGAGGAGAGGAACAACGTTGTCTTTGTCCTGTGCACAATAAACAAAGAATAATGCTCCAACAGTGAGGGGAAATACAAGTGAAATGGGGATAATAGGCCTGCAACGCTGCCAGGCACTCTCCATGGTGGGGTTTTATGAGTGGGCAAAGATGAGTTGGGGCTGGCAGAGCTGAGGGGGGTGAAAAAGGGACTTGAAGAGGTGATCTTTTATATCATTTCACACACCACAGCCAGCGCAGGGCCCACCCCAGCCTGCTCGGGGACACAGCTGAGGGCCGTTGCCTGCAGGCCGCTGGGAGCAGCAGGCCCTGGCACCGCTGCCGCTTACTCACCGGTGAGCCTGAGCACGGGGGTGGCAGCTACGTCCTCGCCCCTCCGTGGGGACCGAGGGCACCCGCAGTGACTCAAACCACAGGAAAATGGGAGCGAGTGGGAGGCCTGCCCCCCCCTCCGCCCCTGAAGTAAACTGCTGACAGACAGAAGTGTCCGGCTGATAGGATGGGGCTGCTGATCTCCGTGAGTAAACCACGGCTGCGTTTTTAATCCAATGTTTTAAAGTGTTTTCCCAAAAGCAAAGCCTGGGTAATGAAAAGCGTAACTTTAGCAGTCCCCTCCTCCTCTTCGCCTCAGGGCCAAGCTGGGGGGAGAAGAGCTCCGGGCCCCTCAATTTGACTGCCCAGGACACACCACCACCAAGGCAAGGCTTTGCCTACCACAAAAATTTGACTACCCTGTCCTTAGCAGACTTTGTCCTTGACCTCAGCAGGCCTTTCTGCTGAAGCAGCTGGACCCTGGGGAGGTGGCTCGGGCTGGGTCACAGCGAGGCATGCTGCCCTGTGGGAAGGAAAGGCAGGGAGCAGCTCCCAAAAACAGTCAGTGACTGGTGGGCGTCCTTTCCTCCTGCCACCACCATCCCTTTTCTCCTGAATGCCCCATGTGTTCCAAGGCACAGCCCAGAGCCTGCTTTATCCCATCCAAGGCTGGCACCAAGCAGGGTGTTTACCAATAGAAAGGTGGGTTTTTTTTCCAGGATAAATGTGGAAAATCAAGAAGAAAACTAAGAGTTGAGATTTAGGAAACGGATTGCATTACAAAGAGAGGCACGAGGACTTAGGGATACAAGCTGCATTTCCATGTCTCTTCACTCTTCTGTAGATTTCTTGTTTTTTTGTTTTGTTTTTTTTTTAAACCGTCTGCTCCTTGCCTACCTCTCAGAAGCACACAGAGCCACCACTTGCCTCACAGGTCACTGCAGGGGGACTGGGCACAGCAGGGCCCAGGCATGGACAGCTGTCTCCTGGATGCCACCTCTGCCATGGGGATTTGAAATGTAAAGCAGGACCCAGTAGTGACAAAATCCACCAAAGAGCTACAAACCAGCTCCAAGGGCTTCTGGAACTATCGTACATGTACAAAAGCCCTTGAAGTTGCCACAAATTCAAAAGCCTGTTTTTTGACCCATCAGAAAGTCCTGCCAGAGGTTGGAAATGGTGACCATGTGGTGGGCAGTCTCCATACCCTGCAGTTCACTCCAGAAAAACCAGTCACTTGCAGCAAAAGGACACAGGACTGTCAATGGGTGTGAGTGCATCCTGCTGCAGTGCCAGGGTTGCACTGAATCTCAGATATATACTGGGTGATAAATAATAAGGTTAATAAAGAACGTTGGCGAGCAAGCAACACATCCAAGGCCAGTTCCTGGGAAAATGACTAAGTGCTCTGCCATGCAGCCTCCCCTTTTCCCCTCTCCTGCCCTAGCCTGGTTCCAGGGGTGGCTGAGCCTCTGTACCTGGTCAGATGCTCCTGAGCTCCTGGCACCAGTGTTCTGCCCAGCCTGCCGAGTGCTGGAAGCCTGGGGGCATGGCCAAACTTTGCCAGGGAAACCACAAATGCACGTGCAGGGATGCTCCCCATCTGGAATTTTCTCAGGCTCTCTCTAAAAAGTCCCAGAAAACACTACTTTTTTTTTTTTCTTTTTTTCTTTTTGAAGGAATCAAGCCTCACACCATCCTTGCTATTCGCCCCCCGCCGGCGCTGTGCAGCTGTGTCACTCATGCTCAGCCTGCGCTGCGGCGGGGCGATGCCGCCAGCACCAAATTCCCGTGCGGTGATACACACATTTGGGAAGAGGCGTTTGCAGAGCTGCAGCTTGCTGCTTTTCCTTTTCCACAACAACAACAGAGGTATTTCCTACCAGCTGCCCCCCTCCCTGCATTTCAAAGAGTAGCTTTTGTTCTGGAGAAATATTGCCTTGTACCAAAACATCAGCTACACTGCAGTAAATCTTAAAATAGAGATCTCTCCCACCAGGTGTTTGCCTTGGAACTGCTCTCCAAACCCTGCAACAGAAATGAAAGGATGGAAATGGAGAGGCTCACTTGACAGAGCAGGGAGTGATGCAGTTTTGGGACTGGCGCTGTCCCTGTCACCGGCATCACAGTGGTCCCGAGGACAAGGGGTCTGGCTGGCCAGATCTCTTTGCCTTGTGTTGGAATGGGTCAGGTCTTTGCTGCTTGGGAAAACCCACGTGCACATAAAACACAACTCTTTCCTCTCCAGCAGCCAGCAAGCCTCCACAGTTTTTCATTTTTACCCCATTTCTAATTCCTAGCACTTATCCTGTTTATATCCAACAGCATCAAATTCCACTTACCTCCAGTTTAAAGCCATGTCCTGGCCATGTACTTCAGTGACACTTAATGCATACATTATCCTGCTTTTTTCCGACCACACATACACCATACATTCATGACCATACACCTCTGTCCTTATGGGGTTCCCCAAACCAAAAAAAAAGACACTTTGTTTCTCCTGGGACAAAAGCCATGTGTGTCTCCAGCTCATCTGCCATCTGCTTATTTCTTCTGCAGTTTTTCTGCAGTGCTATTTCAACAGGGGACGGAGCACAGGTGCACATGTTACATGCTGGCACCACCATATATTTTTCTGTTTCTTTCTGTTTCTAACAACTCCTAGCATCTCTTTTTGGCCACTGCTGCCAGGTCTGCATGGAGCACAAGATCTTTACCCCAAGCAGTCAGGGTCTCCCTTCCAGAACATAAAAGAGGGGCTGTGGTCTCCTTGGCAGCTATTTCACATGTGCTCACATCTAGCACCACCTACCATTTGTTCACTCCAGCCTGCAGCTGTTCAAAGCCAGCTCTAGATGGGATGAGACTCAGAAACGTGTTTTGGTTCCCAGGGAGTACCCTGGGCACAGTGAAAAAGCAGCCAAATGATCCTGTTGCCCATTGCTTTTGCCACATCAGGTCCTCAGAGCACGTTGTCATTCAAGTGAGCCCATGCTGGCACAGAAGTCAGTGGTTCTCTGGCACCTCTGCCCCTTGACAGCCCATGGCTCTACTTCAGACAAAGAGTTAACAAACCCAGAAATCTCTAAACTATGAAATTCTGGATCATTTCCTTACTGTCTCAACAGCACTCTTTTCGCCTGCTTAAATTACAGTTTGGCAATCAAGGTTGCACAAGTGTTGGTCCAGTGCCTAGAAAACATTTTATTTTAAGAGGTCTGTGACCTACCGAGGTCTCTTGCACATCTCTTTTCTCGTTTTTCAGCATTAAAAATTGTGATTTAAAATACCACAGCAGCAAGAGTTTGTACTTTTTTCCTCCTAATCTTTTAATCTGTTTAAGCCAGGAAAACTTCATAATGTACATTTCGAACTGTCAAAATTTACAAAACAACAACAAAAAAAAAGATTTAAAACTGGTTATAACTCACAAATATCTCCACCAAAACTGTATAATACAGACACTGAGCCTTCTGTATAACCAACTGAACCCACAGGTCACTTTGCTATTTTCAGGAAAGTGTGCAAAGAGCTAATTGTATAGTACACCTAAATGTCAAAAGTTATATCATGTAAGCAGGTCTGCTGCTGCTATAAAAAATATACAAGTATAAAATTACTCCTATAAAATTGGTTCGTTGATTTTTGTTGCTTGTAGTAAAAAAGTAGACTTTAAGAACTTTCCTCCTCAACAAACAACAACATTTTGAAACCAGTCACTGCAGCTGTTATTTACACAGGATGAAACATAACTTAGCTAAATCAGAGCGGTGAGAAGAACTGCGGTTTTGGGGACATACATTTGAATGCATAGATACGTTGCCTGCTCTTGTATCTGTTGCACAATACAGTCGTTGTACCATTGCAAAGTAGAAGGTGGAATGAATGCAGGTGTTTAAAGACTGCCCTTTTTGACATTAAAAAAGACAACCTATGGACCACAACACAGCCACTGAGCTACTCGTAACACCACACAGTTCTCTGCTGTTTGCACTGACGCACGACCTTTAGCGCTTACTAAACACGCAGCGGGTAAAGGGGACGGCTCCTACACAAAATACTCAGTTTGGTTTGGTCAGCAGAGGAAAGGAGAGGGAAAATATTCTTTTTTTCAGGGTTTCCCTTTGGCTCTGTCATCTTCTGATGGCGACCATGGTCCGGCTGTGGAGGGCTGCAGCAGCCAGCTCGCTTTCATCTGCACAAGCAAGCGCAGGATGGGTCCTCAGCTCCGGGGCTCCTCTCTTGTCACTTGGTCCCACACATGTTAATGTTCTTCCCATCAGCTGCATCCTCCACCAGCGAGATGTGGTAGTCGGTGGACAGCGTGAGGTGCGAAATGCAGCCCACCAGCCCTCGCAGGTACTGCCTGTTGGTGTGCAGGGCGATCTCCTTCATGCCACCTGGGGAAAAGGCAGCGATGAGAAACTCTTCACCAACATGTGCTCCTGCTCAGCCCACTGCATGCCCGACAATGCGACACAGCTTCCTAGCAAACCTCACAGGTGAATTTTAAAGTACAGGTTGTGCTGTGTTTTTAAATACAGCTTTTGGGCACTCAGAGGGAACAAGCAGAAGAGAACATGGATCCTGATTGATTACTTATTCCAGAAACTGTAGCAGCAATAAGCACTGGATAATCTTTTGCCCAGGCTCCCACTAATGTACAGGGTTTGCAGCTAATGTTACTTGCTGGGGATTACAATGAGCACCTCAGTACTGGTCCCTTCTCCTACCACAGTTCCTTTCCCCTCAGAAACCAGGTTGTGGAGGACCAGAGGCTGCTTCATGGAGCCTTCACCTGGAGTCAGATGGAGCTGGGATGCCTTGGTTTGCAGCTTCCCTTGCAAGCACAAAAACACAGTCAGGTGCTGAGCATGGACAGTGAGCACTCACCTACATAGAGATCTCCATTGATGTTTAGCTGCCTCATCTTTCCAGGGGATTTACCAGTCCTGGCTCCGTAATCATCCACAGTTACTTTGCCAGATTGCCCATCCCTGAAATGAAAAACAAACAGCTCTTAGGCATCCAGACCACAACCAGGTAGGAGGAGCAGCATCCTCCTCCTCCTGCCAGGAGGCCAAGGGGATTCAATGCCTGGTGGAGGATGGGACTGATTTTAGGCAGTGACAAGCTATGGCAATCCCAACCCCTCAGGGTGTTTCTTTTCACGGACCTGCAAAGGTGGGGACACATTTCTGGAGGAGAAAGAAACTGGAAAAGAAGTAAGTTGCACACCTAGGGGAGGATGGGCAGGTGCTGATGTGCTTTTTAAAAATCAGCCGTGATATAAAAAGTAAACTGCAGAAGCTTAACCAAGAAGGGTGAGAAAAGGCAAGGTGAGGTAAAACTTAAGTGCCCTGCTCAAATGGCCCCTTTCTTGCTAGAGCTTTTAGGCCACTTCCACTTCATAAATGGTTAATAACTGCTTTGACAGAAAAGCTACTTTGCTGGGCTTTTCTCCTCACTGAATTTGGTGACAAACTGTGCTAACATCAGTCTGTGATTTCCAGGGAACCGACGTCTCATGAGGAGAGAGATGCGGGCTTTCCCCACTGGGCACGCCGGCCTCCCATGAGGTAATGAGTTATAAATATGAGTTACATATACACTGCAAGATGTCTGCACCTCCCCCAAACAGAGAAAGTAGGCATACACGGTCTGTGCTCCAGCCCTTGTGCCAGTCCTCGGAGTGCTCACTAGGGAATTTCAGAATGCAGATGCTAAAGAGAAATGCAGTTAACCCGCATGGTATGGGCTGGAGAGATGGCCTGTCACCGCCTGGGAACAGCCCCGCGTGATGCTGGCAGCCTGCCTGGAGCTGCACTGGCCTTCAGAGCTGGCACCGCCACCTCCAGTACAATGATCTCTGTGTGTGCCCTCCTGCAGCAGCTGAGCTGCTCGCAGCTCTGCCCCGAAGTGATGCAAGAGCACAGAGGGAGCTGCGGTGGCTCCTCTGCGGTGCTGCCCCTGGATGAAGTGGGGACACTTACCGAACGGCCTTGACCCGGTGCCACCGGCCGTCGCTGAACGAGCCGTTCACCACTATGGAAGCAATGCCGCTGCCTAAATTGTAGCTGCAATTAAAAAAAAAGAAACAACACACGCCAAACCACAATGTAAAGTGTTACCACCTCCCTTGCAAAGACCGTCTCACCGCACCCTGATTGAGCACCATTGCTCTGTGCCTCATACATCTGCTCAGCCCCCAGAGCCCACCTTTAGCTCAGATTTTGCAGGTGAATGGTAGCTTCCTTTGGAAACCCAGTGGTGATGCACTTATTTTGGAAAGTCAGGCTCATGGAGGAACACACAAAGCTCCTTCCTGCCCAGGTCAGAGAGGGTACCATCATCACTGGCCCAGGCAGCACAGAGAGGGCTTCTGCATAGCATTTCTTCCCGGAGCCAGGAGGCTGTGATGGTTGGTTACATACAAACCCTTGGCCTAATGGGAGAGAGGTTGCTAAACTCGGTTGCTAAATAAACTATTACCAGTCAAATAAAGCATGCATTACAGAGAAGGCTGAGACCTGTGATGTTGGAAAGGATGAAACCTAACGATATAAATACAGAGATAATCGTGAACCTCATTGGTTCATTTGCAGATCAGTATTTTTTTGCTGCTAATGAAATTACTCAGCAGACATGATGTCCCCATCAGGTTCACACTTCAGGCATCTTAATTTCTGGGTTCCAGATACCTGAGCCTACCTTCACAAAGCGGAGATGATGCTACCTAGAAGCAGGATCATGAGGAAAGATATGGCTTTCAAAAGGCACGAGTCCCATAAAGCACCATGCACAACGTTGCACAGATTCTGCCTAAGTGTCTGCAAGCGTGAAAGCAATTCTGGAGAGCAAGTACAGGAGATCAGCCTGTTTTTCAGTTTCTCAACACTCCCCTGCTTTATTTTTTTGACAATAATATTATTTGTTTCTTAAACAAGTGGTTGTGTTGGTGGTGGCAGTAACAAAACCCAGTGCCAGCTGGTCTTGTTTCACAGGGAGAGTTATTCTGGGGTTTAAGAAGGTGAAAGTCCTGCTCCCATGTACACACCTGATGCCCTACATCTGGTCTACTTAATTGAGATAGCAAAAGCAATGCGGGGAGTTACTGACAGTGCTCCTATCCTTATAGGGTGACTTTTAACAAAATCACAGTAAAAATATGATGTTTTAGGAATTGTTAGGGAGAGAGGAAGAGTGATGTAAAGTTCGCAGCATGTTACTTCAGTTTGTATCCTTTCCCAGACAAGAACTGGATTTATCACTGAACAAAACAAAAGATGGAGGTGTCCCACAGTGCACCAAAGGACAAGCACATTGGATGTGCAGTGGAGGCACCTTCAAGCACTGAGTGCACTGTGCGCAATAAAAATAAAGATGTGATAGTTTACCTGAATATTAATGCTCCTTCTTGAAGGCCTATAGAAATGAAATCACTATTAGGTCGCATGGGACTGTCTCCCCTCCACATCAAAAGACCTTCCTTCATTGTGGTTTTAAACCTCATGAACACATTTGTTCTTGCTCCTGATACCCTGTTTAATGTAAAAGAAGGAAATAATAGTAAAATATTGCACTGAGACAGTCTTCTTTCAAATAAACCTAGAAGATGATGCAGCATTTCTTGTCCCTTAGTCTTACTGGATACTTCCTAGCAATTTGCCTACATTCTGATTTGTGAGGGACTGTGGTTCACAGCCCCATTTCCAGCATTTCAGGGTGGTAGAATTGAAATTAGTTCTCCAGAATCCCAAACACCAGGTTATTCCACACAAGGAAGAGAAAATACTTTTTCTCCCCATCTCATGGGAGACGCAGTCTAACAAGCAGACCTTGAGAACATCTGGTAGGTTGGGTGCCCTGGGAGGTGAGAGGTATGGAGCTGCAGGTGAGGACATTTGGGAAGCCACCCATAAGCAGTGGCTGAAATAGAGGCCGGTATTTGCTGGAATAAAATTTGCTGGAATTTGGGCATCTTTTAGAGAGCAGCCAAATAGAAGTTTGAGGACCTAGAATTTAGTCTAGAGTAAGAGTTTAAATCCTTAGACTAAGGATACAGGATCTGTATGTTCATTCTCTGTTCTCCAAAAGCACACACCAGTCCTCCTCCGTATCAGATGTATGCTGTGAATACCATTTCTTCAAAGGCTACAATATGCTTAGCTATTGTAACAAGCTAAGCCATAAGCATATGAATAAAAAAAATATATTTCCTGAAATATATACAATTATGGCAAAAATAGTTTAAAGCACTCAAATATACAACTTCCTGCCGCAAGAGGCTCCCAACACTATAACAGTGAAGAAGCAGTACAACCACTTATGTTCGCAGGAGATACATTACCTTTTGAGGATATCTGGATTATTGTATATGAGGTAACTACGACCAATAAACTGTGGGATTTCAATTGCTTCTGTAATGGCTGAAAAGTATTTAAAAAAAAATAAAAAATATGTGTGTTAGCTGACATGGAAATAGAAGGGAAAAAAAAAAAAAAAAAGACTGTTTTATTGATTTAGTCCTGCATTGACAGGTACCTGATGGTGGCTAGAACCCAGCTGAACTCACTGACACTGGCTTCTGAAAAGGCGCCATCAGTTTGTACATAAATACAAGGGCAGTAGCTGGGGACTTTTAAACCACTGACTTTATACCATGGGCCTAATGTCTTGTTCCACCAAGTATTGGTAAAATGCTGCTTATTTTTGTTGTTGTTTTAATCACTGTTTTCATATTCCTTGATTCTCCATGGTGCAGTGGTGATTCTAGCACCTCTGGGAAGCATTGCAGGAAGAGGATAGCTCTGGGAAGGACATCCAAGCCACTCTTCATCATTTTAAGTATACTGAAAGCAACCAAGAGCATTCTAAAGGCTGTAGGACAGAGGCCACACGTGCAATGCCTGTTGGCCCATGCATTCAGCACGCACAGCAGTGCTGCCTGGCAGGATAAGTATATCTTGCCCAGACCTCACTGGTGTCCCCCCAGCCCCTTCCCCAGGGACAGCCCCTGGCAGAGCTGCAGTTTGCAGTCCCAGTCCCCACTGGGAGTGCAGCCTGCATTGAGACCAGCACTAGAGCTGGTGTACTGCTTCCCACTGGGAAAAAACATTCGCAAATTAACTCAGACGTGTAATGTAAATCACAGAACATAGTTGACATAGACCCGCTGGCAGCCTGTAAGTGCTGTCCTGAGCAGATTTCCTTTCGAGTGAGCATCCTACAGCTTGCTGCTGAGCTCTCATAACTGCCTGCTGCATTAATATAAGCCAGTTTTATAAATTCCTTGAAATAGCCAACTTCATCCTATTTTCCTATTGAGAACTAATCCCTTCAACCCACAGCTAATCCCATCTATATAGATTTCAAGCTTTTCGGGGCATGGATGTTTGCTCTCTTTGTGCAATACTGAGTCTGGCTGGGCTTTAAGAGCTCACTGTAACACAGATATATAACAATTGCTGTAGTCTGGCAGCCAACAACAGCAATACAAAATTGAGCTTTAAGTGCCAAGAGTGAGAATTTTAGATAGTGACAAATGTCTGTTTCCATCCATAGTGAAATCAGGAAAACTGCCTAATGTGTCTAAAGAAACCACCACAGCCCGCAGCCTGCCAGCACTGCTGGAAGATTGCAAAAGATGCATTGGGCTTGGCCAGACACTGCTCCCTCAGTCTGATGCTTTCTGTGTTGGACAGTCTCTGACCACAGCGGATGGAGGCAGAGGGTGTCAGAGCCTTTTTCCTCCCTGTGCGTGTCCCGTGCTGGCAGCAACACCCAGCTGCTCCTGCCTGTGGCAGAGGAATGGGCTGGTGCCATGCACAGCCCTTGCCCTTTCTCTCTCACTGATTTCCTCTGCAGAGTGACACTTCACGTGCGTTTATCTCTGCTTGCTCTTTGGTGTGCTCCTCACCTGCTGCACAGAAAACCAGGTAAATTTGAGCAGTACCCTTAATGCATGCAGGAGCTTCACAACTGGAAAGGACTAGGGCCGGTAGGGAGATGTTGTACCAAACACCTTCACTCCCTGCTCATTGCTGTTTGGCGGAGAGGCACCAAAGCTCTCATGACAAGCAAGAGCAAAGTCTGAGCAGCTGCAGTGACCTGAAGGAGCATCTACCCCTTCAAAGCACCTGCCTGGCCCCACTGCTTTGCGAATGCAGGGGCCAGCGCTACAGCCACCATGCTGCACTTAGCAGGTGCTCTGGATGCAGTTTCAAATATTGACTGGACAAGGTTGAAGGAAGTACTATAAAATGCCAGAAAATGTTTTGGACTGTTGACAGAAAATTGCCAGACTTAATGGAAATCCAGCATCCAGCTTGCTAGAGCAGACACAGGCGCACAGTGACAGAGCAGTTTTCATATCATTTGCAGTACTTACTGTTGAGGCAGTAGTTTCCACACTCTGCAGTGAGTCAGCACAAAACAAAACAAGAACATTCTGGTTTTATTTTTCTACAACATAAGCATCTCCCATCTACCGACCACCTAGTGGCATGCCCACCTTTCTGCAAACATGTGAACGCCACTTCCCTTTTGTATAGGCAGTTGTAATCAATTATGAAAATAGCACTCAATAGTTTTACCCCATCTATGTATATTTGCCTGCTTAAAACATACAAAGGTGCAGCCAGCACTAAACCTTTCAGCTGTTTTCAAGTACTAGTGACTTATGTGGCTTATGAATGGATCAGCTCTACCCAAGGGAAAGCAATGATTTGCCATTCCACTCTATGTTACAATTAAGTACAACTACTTTTAACACTCACCACAGCTTGGAAAGAAGACACAAAACACAACAATGCCAGCAGAAACTAATGAAATCCTCAGCCAATGATCCATTATGGTGTCAATCGATAGCTCATATCACATACCAGAATCATTTAAGTTGAATTTTTGTAAGTGCATGTATAATTTTGGAGAAGGAGGTGTAGTCCCACACAAGCAATTTATTTTTTTTTTCTGTGCCTGGGGTTACAGCCACCCACCAGCAAGCAGGATGGTGGCTGCACCTCCAGCCCCTCCCAAACCAGCTGAGTGCACTAACCAAGCCCTGTGCCAAAGTAGCAGCATCCATACACATGCATCCTGCTTTATCTGTGTCTACACACTACTGACAAGATACAAGTAATGATTATTTTGAGAAATCTGCTCTGGGCTCATCAGGGCTGTCCTGAATGAGGTGCAGAAGGAGAGACATCCATGCTATCTGCCCATCCGTGAACACTCAAGCTGCGAAGCATTCACTTGCCTCAACCCGCCCTAGAGACCTGGGTACTGCTGCAGATGCTGCCTCAAAGCCAGGAGCACAGCACCCTGCAAAATCACAATTCCTCCCCACTGAGAAGTCAGGATAAATGACGTTCCTTCTGCTATTACTTTGACCACAATAACGTAAGCAGAGCAGTTTCTTGCATTATTTTTTAAGATGTTTTTGTTCTAAGACATTGTCTTTTTTGGAAGAAAAGGCCAATCTATTCATCATGATTTAAACCAAACCACTATTTTTTACTTTGAAGTTTATGCCTGTGATAAATGAAAGAGTGGGTAAAGACAATAATGTCACTCAGCTCTTTTTAACGTTTTTGCTATTACATTGCAACAGTCCCTCAGAGTTTTTCAAAATCAAGCCTAACACAGAAGGGAAACATCTCCATCTAGTGGTAAAACCTATATTCCTTTGTTTAAGGCTTTTCATGCAGTCAGAATACTTTCCTGAGTCTAATGCTGGAAATATTGCAGCGGCTCTGAAGAAAGAAAAACAACACATGCCTGGGCAGGTTTTCCTCCTTGGTGGTCTCCATTGTGGTACCAAGGTGCAGACAATGAAATTACAGAGCAGTAAGAGTCTATAAAAGGATTAGACCTTGCTGTATATGAGACCCAAGTTTGTTGTTAGCTCTACAGAGGATAAAATTACAAGGGTTATCAATCCTCATGCTTCAGGACGTAAGATAATCACTGGCTGAAGGACGCTGGCAGGAATTCCCCCTTTGTACAGCACTGTGTAACCAGGGAGGTATATGAAGCGTGCAGTGCTGTCCACTGTGAGCAACCTGATAGTGGGCTGCTATCTGTGGATCATTGCTCTGTGCTGGGAAAACAGTTATGATATTCGTAAATAACAAAGCAAATTCTTCCCCGGGTAGGTGGACTATGCATGGATGAAAAGGGAGCTCTGACCTCCAGGGTTTCTATTTCAAGGAATGTGTACAACAGTTGTAGTTGCTAAATGTCTGCCATTTTTGCAAAGAACTCTGGATTGAGATGCAGCCATCGTTACCTTTGTGGCAATGCAGCCCATCGAAGCCCAGGGGACAGTCACATTCATAGCTGTCCTTCTTCGGAACGCAGCTGCCTCCGTTTGCACATGGTGAGCTCACACAGGGGTGGGCTGCGTTCGCTAGGTTGACTCCAAAAGTGAAATCATGCGCCACATCAATTGTCCGGTCATTCAAGATAATCTGGGTGTTAAAAACAAAGATATAAAGGGAGGGAAAAAGCATTCCAGGCTATCTGTATTGCTCTGCTAGTCAGAAGACTTCTCTGTGAGACTTCAGAGAAAGTTAACACTCAAAATTTGGCCCACAATCTGTTCCTTGGGATCAGAATGTTTTTGAGGCACAGGTCCAACACACTTACTCTGACCCATTTGTGATGAAATTTCTTTTGTGTTTTGTGACACAGAACTAGACAACCCTATACGGAGAGAAGTGGTGTGGGATTTACCGGTCTGGTCTCTGAACACTAAGCTGTGATCTAGGACTGTAAAATCAGATGAGCACTGCTGAGAAAAAGCATTTCTGAGATCAGGAAAATCCCCAGGAGACCGGTGTTGACAACACAAATATTATGCAGAACAGCTTGTTTTTCACGCTCTTTATTGCTTTCTAGTACCTCATTTTGCCGGAAAGAAGCTGGAGTTAAGAATGGATGAAAAACATAATTAACGACTTCACAAAACTGTCTGCGTACAAACCAAAGAGAATTGTTAGATGTTGGGATTTCTCCAGCGTGTCAGCAGCATATGTTCTCCAATAAAACTGTCATTTTTAAAATCTCAGCCAAGATTCAAAATCTCAGCATAGAAATTACATTTGTGTGTTTAGCTTCTGATCTCAGCTACATCAAAATAAGAAGTCCATTTTCCCAAATAAATAGATTTTAAAGGCAGAAGTGAAAATTGTAACAGTTATGTACCCTGGCTCCCACATAGCTCAGACAATGTACCTTAGGGAGGTTTATGTGGGGAGGGGAGATTGCAAGGAGAGCCTATACTCTGTTTCAGATAGTATTAAGCAACTTCAACAGTAGAAAAACATCCAGTCCTGTCACAAAAATGGATCAGTGAAGAGCCCATTACCTTTCCACCTTCTGTCTAACTTCCAGCTACATTGTGCCACGAGTTAACAAGCCCCCCTCTCATAAAAATGCTTATCTTATTTCTTCACTTAAGCTATTTTCATCCTCCAGCCATTGTTTCACATTGTGCCTTTTTTGCATTGTTTCAGACAAATCCCATCCTCACGTAGAAATTAGCAAACCACAACAAAGTCACTTCTTACCCTTATCTGAGTTGCCTAAATAGATTGAGATCATAGGTCTTCTAAGACCTAAGATTGAGATATTTCTATACTTGGCACGTTTTCCAGGACTTAGTGATGTTTGCGGCTTTATTTCTATAACATCCTCCAACATCCTGCTGTGTTTGAACACAGCAGTCAACTAAGAGTCTCACAGTACCTGAGAGGCAGTCAGTACTCTTCCCCAATATCCCATCCATGTTCTTAACTACACCACAAAAATATGAGTGTATGCTCAGCATTTCCAAATTCTTATCAGTGCCTCTGTACTCTAGGGTACAGCCCCACACCATATAGGTATGACTTAAGTTCTATGTTCCCAGGCTCCCCATCTTGCTCTCCAAGCCACATACTGTTTAGTCAAGCCCATCATTCCAAACAAGTTCGTGTCACTGACCTGTTTCTACCACTATTACAGACTCCCCCAATTTTCTTTTCATGTTTTCTGTTAGATAACTTACAAAGATACTGAAAAAGGTGGACCAAGTGATGAAACCAATTACAATGAATTGCAATTACCTTTCTGTCTTGATCAATTAGATTCACTACTAGGGTTTTTTATTTGTTAATTATATTTCATACAACAATTTGCTAATTTTAAACACCAAAGATTCAAGGCCAAGTTTTGAGCTTTATCCAGATTATTTTAGGCATGCTTAATCTGGGGAGAGAACCTGTTAATTCAGCTTGAACTCTCTTTTGACTACTTATTCAAAATATTACACATTTTTGTATTTTTGCTCTCAAAAATGATTACACCTAGGTAAAGCTGACTGTCCTGGAACATAATCCCTAGAGTTTGCCAACAATGAAAGAGATCTTCCCCATTCATGCACCCCACATAAAAGAGTAAGAGGGGAAGGTGGAGAGAAGAGCTACTCTTGGTTGGTATAAAAATATGCTAGCTGGACTGGAAACCGCTTTAATTTGTACCTCCTTTTCCGCTCATTATTGTACATTTAATCACCTCAGTGTGCACACCTGTAAGTATTTGAGCATCTATTCTGTTCATTTATTCATATATTGTGTTAAAGGGCACTCCAAGGGCTCTAATCTTGACATAGTAATAGGCATATTCCTCTGCTTGCTTCTGTATGGCTTTAGCAAACTCATTAGTACAGAACAGAAATTAATAGGGAGAATGGCAGCAGTAACACTTGCTGGCTATTAAAGTTAGACAAACTTTTCTTTGCGAGTATGTTTAGGCACTTTGTGGAGGGCTCCTGAGATGAAATCCTGGATTATTTTGAATATTGTCAATGCTATAAGGGCAGGTTTTCACCTAAAGTGTACACTGGATAGGATATATGATGAGATGAAAATAAACACATTCAACATGTTACTCTGGGCACACACCTTTTGGATGCTCCCACTGAAGGGCCTGAGGATCCCTGAGTTCTTCTTCACTGTATCGTAACTGGGGACTCCGCCAATAAATATCTCAGAGCTGCACTTAATCTGTGTGAAAGCCCCCTGCAAGAAACATAGCAATAATATTTTATTAGAGTAGCTGGAACCATGCTTGTATCTTCAGACTGGCTTAAATTATATATTATAGTTTACTTCAATGCCTCATTACTTCTGTTAATTGCATTCCTTTTGCAGTTCTCTCAAGAAATCCACCACAGGACACTCTCTACTGCCTGTGCTTTATCCTTAGCCAAGCTAGCTGCAAAAACCCAAGTATTTCAAAATGGGAAAACTGAAGGAATAGAGGAAGGAGAGTTCTGAAACAATAGTAAATTTCTTCTCTCCTTACTTACTAGTCAATTCTCATTCTGATTGCTGTCTGCACACCTAAATATTTGCAAAAAGTTGAGGTACATGGATGCAAATCCAGGACCCAAATGAGACTCATGAAGTTAAAATCAAATCAAGGTCCATGCAACCGAGACTCATTTAATGTTTCCAACACCTGAAAAGCAAATTCACAGGAAGATACAAGGCTGAATGGAAGAAACATTGGGCTTACATTAGCTACTAGAAGTAGTTGCTCAAGATATCTGATAGGTCTACTCAGCTTCATAGTATGAATGGAAAGTAGTTTAATATCTAAAGACAGGATAACTGTGCAATCCCAGATCCAATTTCATTGTTGGCAGCTCCCAGCCAACCTCCTTCTGCAGCTGCACTGCAGCACTTACAGAAGAAAAAAGTGCCCTTACCTTTACCCACCTATCTAGAGGCATCTCTACTGCTCTGCTTGAACATTTGCCACTCAACCTGCTCCTTGACCAAAAATGGGCATTTCAATTAATTTAAATTTTTAAAGAAAAGTCTTTCCTTTAACTAATTTCCCAGTTTGCCGAAAAAAAAAAAAAAAAGTAAAAAAAAGTAAAAAAAAAAAAAAAAGTAAAAAAAAAAGGAGATCCTTCTGCTAAAGGAATTTGGACTTTGTTTTTCTGACCAGACTTTCCATTACGAAAGAATAAAAGATATTTTCTAAGAAGTTCTAGTCTGAGGTTGTTGGGATTAAAAAAAAAAAAAAAAAAAAAAAAAGTACTTCTATATGCACAATTGAGTGCATCTGCTTTGAGTGAAATACCCTGCCTGGGTTCTTGCAAGCAGCATTTCATCTTATTAAAACTCTCTATGAACTCTAGGTTAGGGAAGAATAAAATGCAAGTCATCAACAATGTCAGTAGTCCAGCCTTTACTCTACCCTGAAAACTACTTTTGCAAGGACAAGACAAGGAAATAATTTTCTTTTGGCTTATCTATCCAGCATAATATTCAGAGAGAAGAAAAAAAACAGGACTTTGTGCACATAATTTTCTGTTTCATCCTTCTCCAGATGATGCATTTCATGGCGCACAACTTGTGTGACAGACTTAGCCAGAAACAGTAAGTACCAAGAATAGAATCTCAAGAACATGTATGAACTTCCAAAAACGTGAGTTCAGCTACATAGTAAAAGAAGGTAAGGCCATGATTTCAGCTGCTTTTGTAGGATCCCTGTCCTAAGAGGGAAGACATCATGTGCAAATTTCCCTCTTTGGGCTTAAGAAAATATTGCCCTGACGTGTACTTTTTTGAACTCATAATTTTGACAGCAGCCTGTGAAGCTTACCATTCATTCATTTTATAAACTAACACCTGTATTCATATATATACTTAGGTATATATTAATGACAACTCATGCTATATGCTCACCTCTGCCATCCCTTCCACTGGCTTTTGTTTGTCCACTTGTACGATACCGTTCTTCGCTGTACGAGACACTCGCAGCTCATGCCATTGACCCAGACTGACAGGTTCTTCACTCCTATTTTAAAGGGAAGAAGAATTTTAAGTGTTTTACACTTCTGTCTTTCTGATAGTTTCAAATATCACTGCTATGTTAATAGGTCAGTTCCTCTTGAAGTGACTTTCTAAAAAACCCAAGAACAAACCAACAAAAAATCCACTGTTTCTTTACTTACAAGGAAGCAATATACTGTCTGAACCCTTCCAGCAAATGAAAATAAGATCATGTTCCTACACTGAACAATAAACACTCTAGTTTGTTTATAAAGGAAACATTTCAATAATCAGAATGCACTTCATCTACCTCTGAGCTACTTTTTCTGCTCAGTCATTTATAAGGCATAAAGGCAAATTTTTGGCTCAGCTATACATCCTCATTTCATAATGCCATAAGCCTACAGATAAAATTTTCCACTTAATGGTCAGTTTAGCCCCACATTCTCCACACCCCCTTTTAAAACAGAAGTACTTTGTGATGGCTTATCAGCTCTAATTATGCAGCCTGTTACAGCGACATCTACACGCATACACACGCAGCCTGGCTGCCGTACATTAAGGGGAAGTAACTAAAATATGATACTAATGATGTGATGAGATGCTAAATAGGAACAATAATCCCCATTTGTGTAAAGCATTCACCAGCCAGCCTCAATGGAAGCCTTTGAAGACTGTTCTTACAATCCTTACTAGCTCAGAACTAATATGAATAGCAGCATAACTGGTAGGCAAAAACGCATCTTCCTTTAGCAGTTATACAGAACTTCGCATATTATTTTCAAGCATGCATTATTTATTACACCAGTTAAAACATTTTACATCTAAATGTTATCTTGCAGACTTTCTTCCAGGAGCTATGAAAACTTGTGTTTGATTCACTGGTCAAGCTGGAAAAATCAGAAACAGTGTTATTTGGGACACCTGAAGACTTTCTAGCTTTCTCTCCGTGAAAAAAAAAATATATAAAATTACTTTAGGTAAAATAATGTTTTGTATTTTCAGGCTGACATAAATGCTAATTTTAAAAGGCGTATCATTTTGAAAATATGAAAATAACAATTTAATTTTTTCTTTTTTTTTTTTTCTTTTCAATGAGTTTCAGTTTAAAAATATTTTTATTGTATTTATGTTGATCCTTCAAATTTTCTCAAAGTCCATTTTCATCTGTCGAGAAGACACTGGCAATATTACTTTGACAACCTCAATAAAAAAATATCATTCACTGAGCAATGTCTTCTCTGGTAGCATTTACGGTTTAGTTACCTTGAGTAAATCAATACCTAACAGAACTTCATCACCTTGAAGAGGGGTGTGTGTACACACACACATACGCATGCACACACACACACACACACACACACACCCCTTGCAAAGTCACTTGAGACTTACAAGCTATTTCTTGGATTCACAGGCCTTTTGAAACTAGTATGAGTTTGGTAGTGCTTGCTGCAGGCATTGGAACTTCTGTTTTTTCATGTACTATGGGGATAATGATCACTTTTTCCCAATCACACTGAACCTTACAAAATATTCCAGATGATGAAGTTCTTGACTCTGCAATGTCTGGCCATGGGAAATCCCAGGAGACGGCAAATTCTCCTTTGACAAATTCTCTCATCTTGGTGAATAGCTCAGTGTCTGCATTCAGCTGTCCACTCAGCAGCCCTGCTCCTCCTGGAGCCTGCTGCACACCCTGTGCTTCTTCCAGCCTAGCTCATCTGTGGCAAAATGCAGCCTTCACCAAGGTCAGCTTGCCTGCTGCTACTGCTGATGTACTGAAATGAGCTTGCTTCATCCTTAATTATAAAGCCATTATGGCTGCATTCCCATTATATTCTAATATTTAACAGTCTGATTGTATGAAAGATATTCAGGATGACCAGAGCTGTACCTCCACTTAGGCCAAAAGGTTAGGTGTGAAGCATTATGACCAAGATCAAGGCAGACTTTTAAGTGGCGATTGCCTAAACAGGCAAGAAAAACAGGGAATCTACTTAACTTATTTAAGCACTGACAGAGCTGATGACAGGGTGCAAGTTGCCCACATTATGCAGAAAAAGGAGCTGAACTGGAGACAGAGCTATGTGCAAAGAGGTGTATAGTCCATGAGGAAGTGAGTGGGTCCAGCAGCTGAGATTCGGTTAATTACACCAGGATAAATGGTAACCTGATGTGCGTCAGCCAGGGCAAGTTTACTACAACATTCATAGTCAGTGCCTGAGCCAAAAATGTTACTGCCCTGCCTGAAGCTTGAATGTGTGCTTGGGAGTGGGATGGGAGGGAGAGAGGTGGCAGCCAGTTGGTGGGAGTGACGCCATGTAAAGGACATAATCAATTCCGTGCAAGACGAACCAGGATCCATGTATTTTGTTTTACATATATAGGCTCAGAAGGATTGCACTGTGTGTCAGCACTGTGCCTCCTCAATATTACCTTGCTAAAAAAGACCAAAGCAATGGAACCACTGTAAAAAACAATGGTGCACAAGCAACCAGAAGCTTGGCATTTCCTCATCTCTGTGCTTGGCCTTGCAACCTGCATAATATTCACCAAATGCAGGTGTATTTATGTTATTGTTTAACAACATCTCTGGGGTGTGCAGCAATCCTGACGACTTTCAGCTAAGCTTGTCAGCCTCATGAGTCCCCCACATTACCCAGCCATCACACCACACTCCTTCTTAATGCACATGACCCAAGTATTAATTGGCGTCCTGCTCTCTCTTGTGCTTCCCAACAGAAAGGGGCAGTTTCCACCCTCAAACCCATGCTTGTAGCTCTTGCTGCATTTTAAAAGCCCCATACATCTTGTCTGAACTTTAGTCCAAGGTGTTCTGCACCACTACAGTATTCTTCAGGGAGTAAAACAAACAAACAAACAAACAAACAAACAAACAAAAGACTCTATAGTTGCCAGTAATAGGAATTAGACAGATGTAATCAGGAAGAGATTGAAGGCTGTTGTAAGAAGAGCCATTATTTTGGGTTGGAGCAAAGGTCTCTGACATAAGCTATTTCTGATGGTTTTCGGCCAGAGAAAAGAACAGGGTAAGTTTGGAGTGATACTCCCCTTGATGTATCCTCCCAGCTTCTGGCAACTTGTCATTTAGCAATTTCCTGAGTCAGAGGCTGCATCCGTACAAATGTGTTTGATCTCTCTCAATGGATCTTTCTTCAAAATTGTCTATTATTTTTTAACCTATTTATAGTTCTGGCATATGTAACATGCTGTGACAATTAATTTCCACAACTTATTTATGTACTGTCTGGGAGAGAAAAAAAAAAGTCTTATTTTCGTTTATATCATTTGTTTTGCAGTTTTACTGGGCTCCTTCTAATTTTCACATATTGAAAAAATGCAGAATAATCATTCCTTATTCTTCTCCATGTCATTCATAATTTAAAAATCTAAATCATACTTCCACCAAACTGTTTTCCAAGTTGGAGGGTCCTGCTGCACTTGTGGAATTTGTTTCTCTCCCTTCTCTGGATATCAATGCTATTCTTCTTTTTTTAATTTTGCTTATTTCTTACAAAATGATGTGACCAGAACTGCAGGAAGTTTTCAAGACTGTGGAGCATGGATTTTTGCAGAGGCATTTTTCTTTATTCCATTCCTAAGAATTCTCTGCACCATACTTGCAGTTTCGTATTTGTCTCCAGGCAGCTAGGAGTTGCTTGCACATGGCTATCCATGATAACTCCAGGATCTTTATCTGACAATACAGCATCACCACAGCTGTGTATTGTTAGGATTGTACATTATTTTGCATTTGTCCTCTAGAAATTTCATCTCTCAGTTTATAATCTGAATGGGCTTGTTTGCATGAGTCCTCATTCAGTGGAAAAATCAGGATATTTCTCCCAATCACAGTATAGCCAAAATTCTGGTGTCCACATGAAACATATGGTATGCAAGAGTTGCAGGCAGTGTATACATTTTTCATGAGCTTTATATAGATTATTTCTATATATTAAATCAACCTGGTCAAACTGGCAGCCTCTTGGACTATACCCAAGATACTGAATGCCTCTGTTCAGATCATTGCCTTTTCTGCAGAGCACAGGGAACAATTGTCCAGGGACTAGGCACTCACATACACAGACAGAGAAAAGCTCTTCTTGAGGCATCTCATTGCTCCTGTCCTAGGATTTTATTCTAGGTCAGGATGAATCATGCCCAGGAGGTCTGTCTTTGGAAGCCTGGATGACTCATTTAAACCAGGTATTTACCTTTAAGACTGCTAAACCTAAGTAAATTGGATATTACTCTTAGATCATCTGAAAAACAGCACTATGAGGAAAGAGGGGACCTGGAGCTTCTTGTGACACTTCCAGTCCAGTACCTACTGCCCAGAACTGGAGACCAGGGAGGATATGTTCACAAAAGTGCCACTGTACAATTCTGTGGCTAGAAAGTGCAAGTATGTGTATAAAATAGTTATGGATCCCCTAATTAGCTGTGGCAAAACGTCACAGAGGTGTACAAGGAATTTCAGTAATACCATGCAGAAATAAAAACATCTGCAGTAAGATGGTGTCATGACATGGTAGCACTGACAACAATGCTTTGAAACAAACTGTTGGAGGAAGAAGATCCTGTCGCCTTGAGTACAGTGATAGTGTTTCTGTGCCTCCTTACATGAAGCAGGCACTAGAGAGATGGATGGGCTCCCATTCATCATTACAGGACATTCCTCTCTCCAGTTTACTCCTTTCTGGATATGCACTCTGGCATCATTGGAAGACAAATACAAGAAATGCCGTTTTACCTGATGACAGCCGTTCCTGAGCCACAGTCAAATCTGAATTCCACGTAACCAGCCACCATGTTGATGGAGAGGAAGTCCTTGCTGTCTGTGTCATAGCTGTACAAAAGGACACCAGTCTCTAAATCTGGACGAAATGTCATCTCAAACTCCATGAAGGAAAGGTAATTCTGCAGTTCCAAGGGCCAGGGTGTGCTAGCAAATGATCTTAAGGATTCGTTGAACTGAGGTATAGCCAAGGTGAGTGCTGAAAATCCAGAATACACAAGCAAGTCACTTGAAGCTCAAAGGTAAGGGAGCAACTAACCTACCAACCAGTGTCAGTTCCCTCTCTTTTGTACTTAAGGTAACACTAAGGAAAACAACCAAGGAATTTCATCATTTAAATTAGAAATATTTTTTATTGTAACCTACATCGCTTATCTCCTTAATCCCTCTTTTTTCCAAGGTTGTCCATGTATTAAAAAACTTTCCGGTTTGCTATAACCACTACTCTGTAGTGATTTGCTGTTGTGTTTTTCAAGGTAGCAAGCATGCTACAATGGGTTGTGTCATGAAAAGCAATGTTCATGGTGTGTATTTGACAATTTCTTTGTATGTCTACAATTTCAACATGAAATTGATTTTTTATCCTTCATACTTTAAAATAAACAGCTGACACTTGTTTAGAGGAAAAGGTGTTTTTTTGTTTTTTTTTTTTTTTTTAATGTTAAAGTGCGGCTGTGGAGTGGTATGTTAGTGTTACTTCTGAAAAGCGAGTTTGGGAAGCTTAATTATAGTTAACTGAAATAAGAAGATAAGTATGAAAATCACTGATTGTATAGGAGCTGGATGTAGCCCCAAACTGATTGATGGGATAGGGTTTCACCATGTGATTTTAATAAGGTGAAATAATAACAAGTACTTGTCTTCTGTCACTGTAATAGCATAAGACCTTCTTGGATGTCACTATTTGGAAAACACACTGAAAGCTAAAAAAAAAAAACATAAAAAGAAATATAAGCAATCCAGCTTCCTCTTACCTTCTTCACAGTGGTGACCTTTAAACCCAAGAGGGCAAAGGCAAATGTACGAATCCGCTTTGCTTGCAGTGCAGGTACCACTGTTGATGCAGGATGCCTCGTCACAGATTCCACTGCTGCACTCACCTAAACACAGTGCCACAACATTGATTTATCAGAGGAGGTTGTCAAAGAAGATTGATTTGGCTTTTGATCATTGCAAGTAACCAACGCAATTTGCTTTCCTAGCTAGGTTCTTTCCCTATTTGTCAGACCATGCACCGTTCAGACAAAGTAGGTTGCTTTTAAGCACTGGCTTTGTACCAGACCAGGAAGAAACATTTAAAACAGCAGAAATTAGCCCTCACTAACAAACCATGACAGTCGTACCTTCCAATCATTATTTTTCTTCTGCCCTCATTCCTATCTTTATTTTCACTTAAGCGTTAATTGAAAACTCTCTGGATTGTTTAGATGTGCTGTGGCTTGTTTTATTTCAGTCACCATAAGTGCTTCTTTATTTACCGTAAATTCTTGCCTTGGTAGGCTTAGGAGGTGTTAATCATCAGCAGCTAATCTTATTAACTAAAATGAGGTTGTGAGCCCTCCTCTCAGCACTACAAGGAATCCATATCATTAGCATATGAGCTTCTTAATAAGTATTTCTACTGTTCTGGCACATTACCTGAAATAACAAATAAATTATTTGTTCTTGCTGGAGTTACACTGGAATTGTCATAGAATAAATAATTTACTTATTTTCTTCTGAAAACCACTGTCTATAAAGTTAGATTTGTCACTGGTCGTGTGTACATCTGATAAAGTACTAGTTGATTTTATCTTCTCCTTTATTTTAGATAGTTTCTGCTTACATATTTCGCCCTTTATTGATAGTTATGTACTGATCTTAAATGTTAAGAAAGCCCACATAGTACACTCATGGTGCACATGTGTAAGTACATCATTTGGAAGGGTAAAGTGCTTATGACGAACTATGAACTGCACATTTATTTTGAGGCTGAACTATCACCTCCAGGATGACACAGGTGTGCTAAGGAAATGCTAACAATAAGCACTGGGGAATAGTTTTGTTATCTGAAGTGACTCAGGAAAATCTTACAAAACATCTACAAGTAGGGATTATATCCTTTTTATTTTGTTTAGTGTAAATACAGTACTCTGATTGCAAAGATAATTTCCAGACCAGGACCTTACAAAACTTCAGTAAGGTACTAGTATCAGTACGGCATCAGCGTTCC
This sequence comes from Cygnus olor, assembly GCF_009769625.2. Taxonomy (NCBI): domain Eukaryota; kingdom Metazoa; phylum Chordata; class Aves; order Anseriformes; family Anatidae; genus Cygnus; species Cygnus olor. Next base: position 13,623,800 of record NC_049198.1, on the reverse strand, counting down.
CATCCTATATTCAGGAAGGAAAGCACAGTGGCATAGTGAAGGATCTCGTGTTAGTGGATGAGGCACTGGCTCATCCCTACTACTGCCGCCTGAGGTGGAAGATCACCTTTCCCCACTGACTTGCAAAGGCAGGAATAACTCCCAGGACATCTGGTGTGGCTCATTGCCCAAACAGACCTGTCTCGTATCACTCAGGTACAAATCCCCTGCCAGACCCGTGTCTTACTGCAGAGAGAAGGTCTGCGTGTGGCACACATGACGCAAGGCTCCAGGGCTCACACAAGGAGAACGACCAAAGCATACCAGTCCTCTGGAAGGAAACTAATTCTCCTTCAGCATGGAATTACCCCTTCAAATGGCTGCCCTGCATCCAACTGCAGGATCACAGGTGCTCACAATGCTCATTTCCCTTTCTAAGCTGCCACAGTGAAATGGGGCAGGAGGGGAATGGGCATCTTGTCACCGTTTTTTACCTAACTACTCTAGTGGAATTTAAAAGACAGTTTCTACAGGGTTTAAATTAACCTTCCGTATATAAATCCTATTTTCAGGTTAATTACAAAACAGAGAACGCTTTAAGACAATAATCTGCACCTTTCCTCAAGGTCCTCTCCAGCCCTACTGATGAAGTTTTCCATGGCTACAAACAGGGATCTGGTCCAGGAGGTCCCTCCTGTACTCATCACTTATCGTGATGGCAACATTAACAAGCAGCACCAGCTCAGTTTTACAGATGGTGAAATCAAGCCAAGGCACTTGCGTGAACTAGAGAAGCACTGAGTCTAAGATGTGAGCAGAAAACTTAGATGATGCTAATCTTTAGAGCAACTGCTGTAATAACAATGTTGGTAGTATTTTCAAAAAGACCAAAGTTAAAATCTTTAAGAACTAGAAGAGGACTAGGACGATAAGAACAGCTGGAAAAGCTGCAGACACCCTGGTTTGAGGGACAGCTTGAGCTGTAGCTCCCTGGTATGCAAGGACAGGCTGCTCTCACGGCATCATGCCCTGGGAGGCTTCTCATGAACAGAGACAGTATGGGACCCTCTCCTGCCCACCCACAGTCCTGTGGTCGACGTACCACAGCATCCCTGATTTATACACTGTACCAATGGGAAAGAAACAAAAGACTAGCTAGGAAAAAACATCCCTAAACCCTAGCAGAGTTCATTTATAATTATTTATTTCAAGTTTAACATGTCACATGTTGTTTGCAAACCTCTGCTGGTACAGTATCATATAAAGTGTGTGCAGACACGTAAGGATAGTAAGGCTCTACTGCTCAGTTTTGAGTCACACATGGCAGACCACAGCATTTATTTTCAGTGATGCTGATTGTTAATGCAGTAGTATGTGGAGCATTCATGGATAGGAATGAAGCCAGCTGTGTCCCAAGAGGCAATAGAGATTAGGGCTCGGAGAATTTTAGCGAGGTTTTTATCTATCTATATAAATTCCATAGATTCTCACTCTATCGTGAAATTACTCTCTGCCTCCAAAGTCTTATTCTTTTCAGCATCTATTTCTTGGGCTGCTCTGTTCCCCTCCTTGTATGCCATAGAAGTTTGGTCATGCTATCTAGAGAATACAGGGCAATTGTTAGGAAGTTTCTCATTAATCACTTCCTTCTTGGGATGCCAAATGCAAAGCTATAGAGGAGAAGAAAGATGACTTTGTGGCTGAGGCATGGCATGGAGAGTTAAGCGATATGGGATCTATTTCCTGCTTTTACCACTCACATTCTGACTCGGGGTTTAGTCTTCCCTTTAAACTGTTTAGACTGGGAGGTCATTAAAGCAAGGATTTTGTTGCCCTTTTTTCTGAGTGCCCGTTACATGAAGCAGAGATGAATAAATACATATAGAAGATGGGCCCAGTTAATTAACTCACCTTTCCATCTGTGAAGGGAGACAATGTTATAATACCACCCCACAAAGATGTTGAAAGAATTGATACCACTTTTTTTTTTCTTTAAACATACTGTGATTCTGGAAATGGAAACAATGGATGGTCGACAGGCCTATGGATGGTCAATAGATGGTCAACTGGACTGAAGGCTTATTTGCCTCAGCAGTAATGGGGTTTCACAGGAAAAGCTCTTTCAATGGCCACAGCACTGCTCTGAAAGATCCCTGTGTTGCTTTGGACAAGTGCAATGGTGCCTGTAGGCAAAACACATTTTGTTGTGTCCCAACTGTTTTACAAAAACACAGCATGCATACTATTGACTTCTGATGATGACTGCATCAGTCAGGAGCATGGAGAGGTAGCCTGAAAGACACTGGCAGAAACACTGGTGCAGACATAATTATATCAGCAACACTGAGTTTCCTGTTTGCTCATGGGAGCTGCTTTTACAATTGTGTTTGACAACTGTATCCACAAGGGTTTTTGGTATACCACATTGATATTTACATGCACAGTGTGATAAAACCTCCCTACTACAGACACAGCTACAGCAATGCACAAAGGCACAGAGACATATCACCCCATAAGTCAAGACCACACCTCCCCCTCTCAGACATGGACCATTGCCCAATTTTTTCTATCATGCAAAAAAAAAAAAAAAAAAAAAAGTGGTTTAGCACTGATTAAAGTGCTAAGCCCCACACCACTACACTTACCCACATCGGCACCACTGAGAGCCTTCCCTAATGGCCAGGGTCTCATATCAATCATCTTCCCATTGACGCTGAGCAACTGAACGCAGCCCTGAAATCCTTGGTTGGTGCCTGTGGCTCTGACCAGCCAGTACATGCTGGGGGCACCGCCGACATAGAAGGGAGTCCGGAAGGTAATTTTACTGTATTGGCCCTAAAGGGAAAACAGAGTACAGCATGATGTAGAACAGACATAACAGAGGATAACTAATTAAGCCACATTGTGCATAATCAATTATTTTCTCCATGAAGACTTGTCCCAGGGGATATGAAGGCTGCTCATTGGTAATTCCTTTCCATTGCTCATTCCTCTGCTCCGTCTATCATCTTAAATGTTACTTTTTGTGCCAGCAGCCATCATGATAACATGAGCTATTTAATGCAAAATAAAAAGCTTAAAAATCACTGTCTTCTAAGGAGGCATTGTGGATATATGTTTTCTGCTGCAATTTCTTCTATTGCTTTGGCCAAAATTGTTGTCTTCTCAACTCAGCCCTGGAGGACACACAACAATGTAGTACTGCTTTTTGGACAGAACTCAGCAAATGCCAAGGGTTGAAAAATAATAAAATGACAAAAGAGAACAGTAAAAACAATACAAGAAAAAAGCTGATACAGCTACAACTTTAGTGGGATTCTGCTCACTTTGCCAGCACTAAATTTACTCCCACTGTTTTTTTATTTGACCTTAATCTGCTATGGAAACCTACACATACAACTTTACTATTACCACTACAGTGCACAGGAAGGAACAATGTAACTAAACAAAACTTTTTTGATCACTGAATCAAACCTCTTCCTAATGTGGGCAGCTGAGTCATAATTCCTTTCATAAATTGATCAAAATATGTCTTTTGCCTCCTACTCAAATGCTGTTTCAAAACCTCAGTCCCCTTTAGAAGAAAACATTTACAATTCCTGCTTTTATTCATGGCGATATTTTTATTTTATTTTTTTTTTTACCAATGTGCCCTTCAACAATGATGACCATTATGCCAAACGCTTTCTGGATTTTTCACCACTGCCCTGTCTCCATGATATTTTATAACAATAAATCTTCATAAATAACAGTAAAGTCCCACAGGCTCTATTTGGCCAGACTAAGTGAGCCAAGGTTATTAAGTCTGTGGGTGTTAACTGCACAGTGCACTGCAGAAATAGATCAAATAGATCTACATTTCAGCATGAAATAATCTAGGTGGGGCCTGTGGCTAAAGAGAGTTTAGACATCCGCATGGTTTCATGGTGGACATATCCCAGGGCACACAGCCCTCCAGCCTGCCTCTAGCTGACTGCCATCTCCAATTGCCTTCAATGTTCCTGCCCACCTTGGTCTGCCGAGTTCCACTTCTTGTTTAGGCTCTCTCTAACGTCTTCAAGTTAAAATGAACGAGGTCAGAAAAAGCTATCATTTGCTGATACTAATCCAGGTCATTTTAACTAGGAAGTTCTGGTGAAGAGTAATACCTGGAGCAATTAACTATTTTTCTGGTGTAATTGCAGCTAGAAAAGTGTGTGTTCACTGTTAGAATCCTCTTGCAGCAGACTCTTAGACCATAATCCACCTTCTTGCACCTCTTCTTGATCAACTTTTTGATCGAACCTACTTCGGGTATGGGTGATCACAGCTCTGCATAACCATATGCAATCACACCAAAGTGTTACAAAAACAGCATTAGTCTCTACTGGACAGATCTCCTGTTTCTCTGTGAATCATATTTGCCTTTTGCATGGCCTCACAGCACTGGTAACACATAGTGACATGTGACAGACATTAAAATCCTTCTCCTCTATCATTTCCAGCTGATGAGCACACAAAGTGCAGCAGAAGTTCTTGCCATTAGGCCCCAAGCACACAGCATTTAAGCTGACAGGCTTCACCCCCTTCCTATTACTCAGGTCCTCAAGATTATTTTTTTTCCCTTTCAGAGCCTGCACATAAAAGTGTAAAGTAATAAGATGTTTGAAGCCACTTTTTTCAAGGCCAGGGATGGCATGCTAATAGTGGTTATCAAAGAGAAGAGGAAAGACATCCAAACCAATTTGCAATTGTCTTTTTTTCAGTACCTTAATTTCATTTCTGTTCTCTGGTTTGGTAACAGATGAGCAAGTCAAAACATCTCCCTCTATTATATTTTGGTCTCAAATGAAATTGTTGATGTTACCATAAGTCAGGACAGAATGTCTATCTCCATTACTGTTCTTAGATCTATGTACATGGTATACATTTGATTACACTTTTTTATGCAAATTTTGTGTGGCTGTATGTATATTGTACATAAATATATATACATAAACACATATGAGTAGTCTTCATCTGGCTGAGGGAGTGGAGAAGCTGAGACTTGCAAAAGAAAGCAATCAGACAGCAGCTGTAAAACCTGGCAAACTTCTCACAGCAGCTTATATGTGAGACCAGCAAAGTGCAGCAGGAGGGTGCAGAGCAAGGAGGGAGCATGACAGAGGAACCTGGATGGGATTCAGCATTGGGATATTTACCTATGTGATTTCTAGATTACGTATGTAGAAAAGTAATCTGTACTTTCATTCTGGTTCACTAAATGCCCCAATGCTGATAAATAAAAGCAAATCTTTTAAATCTGATCAAACTTCTACGGGCAAGAAAAAAAACCTCATCGCAATATTGAGAGAGCCCCAGGTCGAGCTGCAAGTGCAGGATTACCTACCCGAGATTTTCCTGTGACCGGAGCATCATTGTCCATCCTGAGCCAGCCATTCAGCCCGTCTCTGAACAGTGTGACACTATGCCAGTTCCCCAGCTTTATTTTATTTTCACTTGTTATAACCGCAGGTCCAGTGCCACAGTTAAACCTGGCAGCAGGAAACAGAGAGGGCACGGTTACAATTTTTCATTAACCAAATACTGAATGTTTTCAGACTCTGAATATTCCCTTCACTCCTGGGAATCTCTCCTTTTCTCGATGCATATTAACAAGCAACAGGCAATTAGACAGCAGGTCTAAGTATGATCTATTACATGTTTCCAATTTTATTATTCCCCTTTCTCCCATGGAGAAAGTTTTGCATCCTCTGGCTATATCACATGCATTGCAAAGCTTGCCCACAGCTAAAATTGTTTCAAGATGCAGGGTATTACAATACAAGTTCCTGCTATCACAGTAATTTCTCTTGGCAATTTCTCTGGCTCCCTAGTGAAAGGCAGAGCTGTATTAAAAACTCTGGGATTCTGTATGAAACTCGTGTCTTTCAGTGCTGACTGACAAGGAGAACTCCTGGAGAGTCTCTGTGGATCTGGCCTTGCACAAAACGTGCCATTTTCTCTAGTTGCTGTTCAGTGCAGGAGGTGAACAGAAACAGAGCCAGGGCACGTCACCACTCTGGTTTTCCCCACTTTCTAAGGACTCAGCTTCCCAAATAAGGAGAGCCTTGAGATACTCCCTCACACACTTAGTATCCACAGCAATGCAGAAACCCCCTCCATTGTCACATAAAAAAATCTGCAACTCCCACCTAAACAAGAGGTATGGGATGAAGCTCCAGGCCCTTTGGCGGCATGGAGTCCTTTATTTTGCTACATGATTTGCTCCTTTTGCTGTGAAGCAAAAACACTAACTATGCACAGCTTGACACAGCATAAGCTCAACAAGTGCAGTGGCTCACTGGCATATGTGGTGACATAGCAAAGAGTCCCAGACCAATACCCCAAAGAAAACTGATCGTTTTGCCTTTACACCAAGGTCTGAGTAAAATGAGTTCAGAAGGTCACTTGTCAACACACTGAGGATGAGAGAAGAAAATATTGAAGAACTGTTCCATGAAGTGATACTACCCATTCTGAGCACTACACGGTGCAAAAGTCAAAGACACAACAGATATTCATCACCAAAAGCAGCCCCTTCTCTTTAAATCAGATTTAGTGTGGAGGTGAGCCTGGTAGAAATCAATGTTTTACCTGAACTGGATGCTCCGTCGGATGATTGCCAGTGACATAAAATCACCACGGCCATGTTCATTTTCTCCACAGTATAGCAGCAAACCATCTTCTGATTCAGCCTGCAATGATGACGTAAATATGAAAAAATCAAAGTCTAAGCCTCACAGTGACAGATAAATGCAAGTAGCACTGGGGGACTATTCTCCAGAAAAGGTACAAGATCTTTCAGATAAAGTTTTAAACTTGCTAAATCAGAAACTGATTGATCCATTATGAATCCTGCATTTGAAGAGCATAAAAAATATTGTCGTTATGCTTAAATGGTTTATGAACATCTGTTTACAGTATGATACCATCAGATCTAGCAACAAGCTTGAAAGAATAAAACTGTTAGACATGGAAAGCTGTGCAGAGGAAAAGGCTCTGGGGGTGCTGGTCAATGCTTGCCTGAACATGAGCCAGCAGTGTGCCCACGTGGCCAAGAAGGCCAACGGCATCCTGGCTTGGATCAGGAATAGTCCAGCCAGCAGGAGCAGGGAGGTGATCGTCCCCCTGTACTCTGCTCTGGCGAGGCCGCACCTCGAGTGCTGTGTTCAGTTTTGGGTCCCTCAGTACAAGAAGGACATCGAGGCCCTGGACCATGTCCAAGGGCTACGAAGCTGGTGAAGGGCCTGGAACACAAGCCCTGTGAGGAGCAGCTGAGGGAACTGGGGTTGTTTTGTCTGAAGAAGAGGAGGCTCAGGGGAGTCCTTATTGCTTTCTACAGCTCCCTGAAAGGAAGGTGTGGGGAGCTGGGGGTCGGCCTCTTCTCACAGGTAGCTAGTGATAGGACTAGAGGGAATGGTGTCAAGTTGCACCAGGGGAAGTTTAGGTTGGAAATGAGGAGACATTTCTTCTCAGAAAGAGCAGTCAGGCATTGGAACGGGTTGCCCAGGGAGGTGGTGGAGTGACCGTCCCTGGGGGTGTTTAAGGAAAGGTTGGACATGATGCTTAGGGACATGGTTTATTGGGTGACTGGTGGTTGGGGGATGGTTGGACCAGATGCTCTTGGAGGTCTTTTCCAACCTTAATGATTCTATGATTCAATGTCCCATGTGAAAACTCTGAGCACAAAGTCTAGCAAGGACATCCTATCCTAGCAAGCCTACTAAGCATAGAGACATTAGACTTACTGCACATGAATACACACACCCTATTTCACATGTTCAATGAGCCTCACACTTTTCAGGCTGAACAACCTGTGCAGGCAACATTTATGCATATGAGCGTAACAGCAGACGCAGTGGCTTTTTACAGCAATCCTACAATTTGAGCTGACAAATTGCATGAAGAGCGTTGGATCACCACATGAGGCAACAGATCGCTTACTGCTCTAGTGAAATGCTCATATCTAGGCTGTGATGCTGGCCAGTCTGCCTTGCATGGCAGGAGGGGTGCAGCTGAGAGCTCACCTACAATGTGTGCTGGCCCACCTTCACTACAAGCAGCCCTAATCAGCTCTGTCCTAATACACACACACACCAACACAAGCCTGTGTGGGATATACCCTACTGTAGTCAGTTTACATGGCAAGGTTTTGGTAGTGGGGGGCTGCAGGGGTGGCCTCTGTGAGAAGAATCCAGAAGCTGCCCCATGCTACGTAAGGGCCAGTTTCAGCCAGCTCCAAAGGGACCTGCCACAGCACAGAGCAAAGCCAAGCCAATAAGTGATATTATTTGCACCTCTTTGAGAGCATATTTAAGAAAGGGGGAAAAAAAAATAAAAAAAAAAAATACCTGCTGCGCAACAGCTACTGTGAGAGTGAGGAGTGAAAAACAGCCCTGCAGCCCCCCCCAGGTCAGTGCAGCAGGAGGGCAGGAGGTGCTCCAGGCATGCAGTAGAGGTTTCCCTGCGGCCTGTGGAGAGGCCCCTGGTGGAGCAGGCTGTCCCCCTGCAGCCCATGGGTCCCACATGGAGCAGATCTCCACGCTGCAGCCCATGGAGGAGCCCCCGGTGGAGCAGGGGGATGTGGCCTGGAGGAGGCTGCGGCCCATGGAGAGCCCCCGCAGGCGCAGGCCCTGGGCCAGAGCTGCAGCCCGTGGAGAGGAGCCCACGCAGGAGCACGGGGTCTGAGGGGAGCTGCCACCCGTGGAGGACCCGTGCTGGAGCAGTTTGCTCCTGGGGGATGGATGGACCCTGTGGTATGGAGCCATGTGGGAGCAGTTCTTGAAGAGCTGCTGACTGAGGGACCCCAAGTGGAGCAAGGGCAGAGAGTGACCATGAAGGAGCGGCAGAGACAAAGCGTCAGGGACTGACCACAGCCCCCATTCCCCTGCTCTGCTCAGGGCGATGAGGTGGAAGAGGGTAGGTGAGGGGAAGGTGTTTTTAGTTTCTTTTCTTTGTTTCTCGCTTCTCTAGCATGTTAGTAATAGGTAATACTTTTTTCAATTCTCCCTATGCTGAGTCTGTTTTGCCCATGACTATAATTGGCGAGTGATCTCCCCGTCCTTAACTCTCCAGCCCCCCACCATCATATTTTCTCCCCCTTTCCCTTTGAGGGGTGGGGAAATGAGAGACCAGTTGTGGTGGAGTTCAGCTGCCCAGCTGGGTTAAGCCACCACACCTACCACATAAGACTTATAGCTCAAGCAGCCCAGCATCTTGCAGGTGTCCCAAACTTCGGAGGTGGAAAATACTGCCTACTTATGTACTGCAGCTTAGGAAAGGAACTCTGGACAGAAGGCAGTCTTTTGCTTAGTACAAGAAGATTACCCAGGTGTACTTCAGCCTGTAGATCATTCACATAGCTACAGACCTGCCAATGTTCATTGCCACTACTCTGTAATGCCCGATATCACTAGTCTCAGGGACTCTCTCATGCGCTAACCATTAATAATGGGCACAAACATTTTAGCTCAGATTACCAAATTAATTTGCATTCATTGGATGTGAAGCCAGATCTTTAGAGATGAAGTTTACATGTAGACTCACCACAATTGCATTATAAGTTATAGTGAAGCTAAGTTACCATTCCACTGTCAGTAATATCAGAATAAGACAGTAAAATTTGGAGCTTCTAACTGAGCTTGAAATTGCTTAAACTTACCCTGAATTCAAGGGTGATTTGAAATGTCTGATAGGAGTTTTTCAGTGGTTCAAATGTGATGTATGAGTAGCCATAGAACTGAGGATACTGGATAATAATATCTGAAAAGCAAAGACAGAAATGTGGTTTAGCAGTTTTCTCCTATATAAAAATCGATATACGCATTTAGCACTAAATAACATCAGGTGAAAATGCAAGGCAGAGTTTCTCCAGAGACAGCCATTAGTCAGTAGCAGTCAACAATCAGTTAACCTATTGCCTTGTCCTCCCACCACCATTCACAACTAACTCCTTTATTCCCAAGGATCTGGTGAACTTGGAAAGAAACAGGATACTAAGGGCCAAATACTGCTCAACAGTTTAATCATTGGCTTCAGTGGAACTTTCTCCAGATTTTCGTCTCTGTTAGAGAAGACAGAATCTGTCTACTTTACTACTATATTTATCTCCTTTTCAGAATTCATTTATTACAGAGACAATAAAGTAATTTTCTGTTTTGCAGGATTACAAAAACATATGTGGGAAATGTGCACTGGGCCAGGCTCCACGCCTCATTAGTCACTGCCGCTCCATAGCTGCTGTGTCCAGCATCCAGAGAATCCTTGGGTGGCTCCGAGGAGCCTAGCAGCTCCCATTCAGCTCAGAGCAGACAGTCCAGAGAGGGGTGGGGAAAAGGGGGTCCCTGCAGGCATCTCTCCATCCTTGGATGAAGCAGTGCCCCTTCATATTGATTGTCAGCTGGCATCATCAACCCTCAGCCTTTGCTATCTTATGTTACAACACCATCCCAGCTCCAGCACAGAAGAAAAACAACAGAGAGGTCTTACTGCTACCTTTGTAGCTCATTTTCCTAATAAACATAGAGGACAGATGCAGTTTCAGGCCTGAATTTTTGCCATGGATATAAGTCTAATGAGGCAGGAAGGATGAGGAGACTTATTCCTCTTTGCTATTTGAATATTCAGTGGATTATACTTGCATATTTGTATCTGGATACAGTTCTTTCAGCTTTTTTGTTATTAAGACAAACAAATAAAGTACTTTTGAGACTGAGGTGGAGAGAATTGGTGCTATAAACCTGAATGCAACCATAAGCAGACAGGATTAACTCATGTCCTGATCATAAACAGCACTGACTGGACCAGAGAGCCACACAGCTGTTGATTGTAAAGAAAAGTCTGTTTTCATTCAGATTTATATAGTATTTAACAATACTGGCTGCTGTGGAGAAATAGGGTACAAGGCAGTATTGGTACGTGATGCTACTGCTTACCAAGGAATAAAAAACTCCCTTGTGAAAAATGGTGGGTTTGGACTCACATTAACAAACCAGTTCTACAGGCTGTATACAGTTATGTCAGTTCAAATACATCCTTGACTTTTCATACTTGATCAAGGCCAAAAATCACATCTGCAGCTGTTCCATGTGGCTGAGTCACAACAGATTGTTTTCAGAATGAGCTCTGTCTACTCCAGCACTGGGAGACGAAGCTCAAATACCCCAAGTGCCTGTACCTCTGATGCACAATATGGCACATCAGCAATGTTCTGCATTGAGCCTGCAGAAGAAATGCATGTTCTTTTCTTCCTTAGCTGGTGGGATGGCACTACCACCAGTAACAGGACAGATCCTCAGCACTGTCTGCATTCATCTCTGACAATAACACACAAGTCATGCCACCATCCCGATAGAAAGGGTATCATTTCGCCATCATTCTCCTCATTTACTTTTTTGCTAGTTACCACCATTGATTGCAACCTTCTGTTGTGACTTTTAGCACCTGCTATCAAGAGTTTGACATCTGATGGGGAAGTGATGCCTGGGATACTGTGTGGCAGAGAAGGTAAGCCCACCACTTTGAAGGGCCATGATGAGTCAACTCAGCCACCTCATGTAGCTGCCCCTTTAGGGCTGAGCAGATCTAGGAGGCACGGCAAAGGTAGGTGCCTCTTTCTTCCTTCCCCTGCACAGCCACACCTCTTGTTTTCCACAAGCTCTAGCATTCATCTGACCCCTTGGTCACCAAAGCAGCAGAAAAATAACTCCAGGGGAAAAATAAACCACTGAGATTTGTTTCTGGCCAGCTAAGTGAGCTGAACAGGCTCATTAGATGATGAGCTGATGTCAGACCTGGCAAAAAGGAGAGGTTAGGTCTCCAAGAGGGCTGAATGCCCCTGCTGAAAGCTGGGGAAGACATGTGTGGACATTGCCAGGCCTGGGTGTCTACCACCATGTCTTGCTCCTTCTACCTCCCACTCCCATATGGGGGAAGGAGAATTAAACTCCCCCTGCACAGCTACATGGGGTCTGCATTAATCTTTCCCCGCTTTATTAGAGTGATTTCTTCAAACTTACTTGAGGAAAGAAAAACAAGGGGATTGGTCTGAACTGGGACATGGAAGCTGCTGTTGTCCTTAGGGATCCATTAAACCCATCCAGCTATCCCAAAAATATACTTTTGTTGTTTTACCTCACAGCTGCTCCTTTCCTCAGACAAACAGAAGCCAGCAGGGGAGCAGAAATCCACCTCCAGCTGGTCTGCACCAGCCTGGGCCACAGCCTGAGCCACAGCCAGGCCCTCCTGAATGCTGCTGTCACTGCATGAAGGCCACGGATACTTGGTCAGCCAAACCTGGAGGGACACTTTGTCTGGAAGCCAATAAGGAAGGACACCACACAGACTGTCAGACGAGGAGCTCGGCATGCAGAAACCTACCTTCTGTGCATGTCTCTCCTCCTTTCCCCAAGTTGCAGTGGCAGCGCGAGCCTCCCCAGTCATAGTCGTTGACACAAAAGCTGTCTGCAGAGCAGATGGTCTCATCGCAGGAGAGATCAAAGAGGCGCAGTGCAGAAGACACGCCACCCCTTCTCGTGGCCCTGGCTGTAGTCGCCCTCACTGTTGTAGAAGGTCGAGTGGTGATGGGAGTGGAAGTGGTGGGCTCAGAAGTGGTTATAAGGAGCCGTGACAGGAGCCTGGAACTAGACCCTGATGTGACCTTGGTTTCAACCAGAAATTTTCTGTTGCCTCCTTTGATAGCAGGGAGAGGTCTGAGCTGAAGGGAAAGAAACGAACAGAAATTCAGTAAAACTTATGTTTCTACGTGGAAATGAATTGAATGCTTTCCAAGACATGGATCTGAAGTAACAAATTCATCCTCACTGAAGAAAAAGAAGCAACCACATTATAATATCTGAGTATATAATATCTGTCTGACAAGACCAGACACTTTAAAAGACTAAAAAGAAAACAGAAATGTCAAACTGGAGTCTTGAAATTTACCTCTTCTATGTAAATGTCATAGTCTGAGTCATCAACATCAAATCCATCATCATCACCAGTGACTGCCTCTGTGATATACCGATGCCCATAGTTTCCGCTTCCTAACTCCTCGGAGCCTGAAAAGACACAACTAATATACTCAGTTCATATGTTTTTTCTGTTTACATACAGCAACTCAAATCTTACTTCCCCCTGGCTCAGCACACTGAAATCAGAAATGGTGTTAATATTCATTCCATATAGGCGATGCATGTGTCAACCAGAAGATGGGATGTGTTGCATGAGTGATACACACACAACAAACCAAGTGAAGACCTCCATTTAATCACTTCTTGTGTTTCTTTAACGAAGCGGGAAAAACTCAGTTCTCCCACTGCAAACTGACTTTTATCTATCATTCCTCCAGGAGAAAGGCTCTGAATGTTTTTCAGCATGAACCACACTTTAATAACTGTACTGTTTTTAGACCAAACCTTTCGCTTTTATACATACACAGTCCGCTGTTCACCCTACTGCCAACCAAGTACTGGAACACCACAGGAGGTACAGCTAGTTGGGGCTTTTCTGGCACACTCTGCTTTATCTGCTTACACTGGCTTCGATGCTTCTGAAATTAATACTCTAAGTGTATTTTTAGATTGTATTTTAAAATGCAATGTAGCACCTGGAAAACAAGAAAGGTGCACAAACACCACTTGCTTTTTGTGTGCACAATCTGCCTCTCCCTGGAGTGCTGAGCAGCTCTGTGAAGGACTTCATGCTAGGAACTGCCATTTAAAAACGTAATATGATCGATGCAGAAAATATCTGTGTTCTTCTGCACTTTACACAACAGATCTGTTTAAACATTGCTTTTTAGCTAGTAAAATTTACCTGAAGTCATGAGGAAATATAATAAGGGTAACTGCATCACTACCATTCCTTGACATTTCAGTAAGGTTAACAACATAAAACATATAGTAACCAGTGAAACAACGGACTTCATACATATGCCTTTTCCATAAAATATGCTGCAGTCACTTAAAAACAGCACAGGTAATCCTTGCTTTACAGAGCCTCTGTATGGGCTGACCGCGTGTACTTGCTTATTTTAGCAGCCACAAGCTGCCCAAGTTTTCCTGAGAGTTATCAGGTCCTTCCCACCACAAGAGGCAGAGACACAAAGTCCTGCTGGGCCAGGGCTGTCTACAGGAAGGAGACCTGACAGCCCAAAAACACCAGCAAACCACTTGGTGGTAGTGAGAGCTCCACTACTACCACTGAACAACCTGATGGAGCCAGCAAAAGATAACGAGGCTCAGCAGACTTTTTGGACAGTTATGTAATCAAGCATATGCACACCAGATATGAGTGCGCACCCTGGCTGGCTCATTGGCCACCTACCATATGCTCCTGCAGAGCTACTCAGCAATGGAGTTCACATGTTACATCAGCACAAACAAAAATGCAGAGCCAAACAAGCAGATGTAATGAGGCGCACACGTTTCCAAGCAAAGCAGCATGCTAGACCAGGAAAGAATATGTATAAGCCTCTGCACTCTAACATGTATACCTAATCATCTGTAAATAATACAATTTAACTGTATATTAAGTAGAGGTACAGAGCATAGAGTCCTACTAATGGAGATAAGCAGAGAATTCATAATGTTACGGCTGGTGATGAGATGAGGCCAATTGGACAAACTACAGATGGATTATTTTTCCTAGTGACTGTGAATGCACAGGCAAAGAATGACTATAAGGGAAACCGGCTGCAAATTTACAAACTCATCCCAGTCCTGCAATCATTATGGAAAGAAATGGGTATTAGCAAAACATGGGCACACTTCATATTCCCAGTATTCACTTGAAAAGTCGCTAAGACTAATTAGTACCACCAGATAATTTTACTCCAGGTAGTCAAGATGGCCACTTCTTTTCCATCCATCACTGCATCAGAATCTCTTTCTCTGGCAAATGCAGTTTTATATGACATTAATTTCTACAAAAGAATTTCAATATGTCCAAACAGAAACCTTATAAATGAGACTTACAGTTTACTGGAAAGTATGTTAATGAAGCGGAGCCCAGCACTAACTCCACTCTTAGCAGATGCAGCAATTTTCAGCTCACTGGAATACTCTTCCTTTTAAGTCAGGTCTGTAATATTACTTCTTGCTTTTCTAAGTAGAGTGCTCACATTGCATGTCTGTATTTCAGTACTAATTCAGTTCTAATGGATGAAACTAATTTACTTAAGAGCAACAGAAGTAATAAAACTAAGTTGGGAAAAAAAGAAAAAAAATGCACATTACTGATCAATCATATGTCAAGGAAAACAAACTACTCTGTATTCAGGCTGTGATACATAACCTCAATTTTCTAATTTAAAGGCATAAGCTACAAAATAAACATCTGTTTTAGTCCAAATTTTGCACATTTTTTTCTCTTCTCAAGCAAATTTTCTATTAGCTTAATGGATTTATGTTCACTAAGGAGGATAGGGATGATATAATACAGACAATGAAGTATCTGTATATTCACATGTACAAAAATATTTGTTCTTAGTTTTGCATTCAGATATGCAGACTAGCTTAAATGTATAATACATGATTTTAATGCCATGCTGTTTTGCTCAAGTGTAACTCTCCTGTTTTGAGTGAAGTTATCACTGAACTACACCAATAGCCACCAGCACACAATGAGACTTTGTAACTTAGGAGACATGGGCAGTTCCCCAAGCAGAAGGTGTGCCTCTTTCACCTGGTAGACTAAGATGTATCATGCTTTTCCAACGGAAGACCCTGGGGACAGCGTATACCCACAATTTTAAGATAGACAGTGATTTCTTTTACTCTATTGAACTGGCAAAATATTCACATTCTTGAGAGAGCAAAGAAGGTACATCTTATTGTGTCTTGATAGAAAGGATTGATCTGAGGCCCTTCTCCAAAGACCTTCAGAATTTAAGTTTGGCATCACCAGCAAAAGTATAACTTAAGAAGGTGCCCTAATATTCATAGATCTCTAACATGGCCTAAAATCCCCCCTTCCCAGCTCCATCTAAGTTTCAGCCAGCACATGCTACATTACTCTACCTGCCAACATGAAAGCAGTTTTGGTAACATATATTGCATTTGGGAGCAAGGAAGGCAAAGAAGTTTGCTCCTACCTATGTCTGAACACATACAGATCAATGGACACAAAAACAATGAGACTATCAAACAACCCACTGTCTTCTCAATGGCTTTGGTCTGCCTTGCATTCGGTGTTGGCTCATTGGATGTGACATGATACCCACATGCAAGGTTGCAACAAAACTACAAAACAAACAGAAAGCAGAGAAGCCAGCAGCACTTGCTGCAGACAAGCCTCCTTGCCAGCCCACTTCTTGAGAGCACTGCATAGCTTTGGTGGTGAGCTCACCTGATAATGGGTGGCAAATAAACGAAAATAAAGCAAAGTGGTACACTGAAAATGCTGAAACAACTCCAGAGATTGTGTACGCCATATTTCATTAAATCAGTGTTTCAGTGTACAAGAAGATGAAGTCTGTTTAAGACTCTCTACCAGGTCTTATAATCCCGTTTTATAATTAATTGGAAAACTAGTGGGGGGGTCCTGAACTGAAGTCAGCTTCTTTCCAAATAATCGGGGGCTAAGTTATACCAAAGGTATCTTTTTCAAAACAAAGAGAAAGCCATACAAACTTCTGTTTTGCCAATTAGGTGGCCACTGACATTCCGATCAGGAGACATACTGATCAGGAGATACAGAAGAGAGTAGGAGGTAGGCCAGAGCAAGCAGATTGAATGAAATGTTAACACACTGATCGCCCTCACACATAAGACGTAACAGGTTTAAGTCCAGAATACATCAGGGCATTTTTATCTGAGTTTTGTCCCTGCCAGCAACTCAGAGTGAAGCACTGTATATCGCTTGGCCTGTCTCTTGCTCTTTGTTCCTGCTTGTATAACGGAAACAATAAATACAAATACAGCCTTTGTAAAGCCTTCGGAGATCTGTGGGAAACAGTTGTGTAGAAAACCATCTCCATCCACTATCTTCAGGACACATCACCATCACTTAAATCAAGGTTTGGGCCTGAGGGACTGCTCTTTTCCTGTGCCTGAGCCTCAGCAGACACGTCCAAGCAGTGTGCAGAACATTTAAGCACCTGTGCCAATGCCTTTTTCAGCATGAGCCAGAGCGTATGGATGCCCCCATTTGTAAGAAGCCAGGCAGTGATGGCCAGGCCCAAAGGAAGGGATGTACCTGAATTAAGCATCCACTTCTGTCACGTTAGCTGCAGAGACAATCAGGAAGGTATTTTTAACAGAAGATGCTTCCTCTGTGGGTCTGGCAAAGCTCAAGGCTGGTGACCTTCCAGGCACAGTGCAAAGCCCATCTGTTTCCCCAGGAGATGAAGGGTATTTAAGTGATGCAGGTGAGGACACTTTGTTTGATTCTTTGGGACATTTCATTACTTTTGTTATTACTGAACTTGATATATGAAAACTTTTGTTTTCAAGTAAAGTGTTTGTGACACTTTGAAAGATTTGATATAGCAAAAAAAAAAAAACAACCGTGTAAGTGAAGTAACTATAACCTGTGTCTGCAATTAAGAAAAGCAACAACAAGTTGATTTATTACATCATTTCCTTCTATTAAAAAAATGAAAACAAATCATAAATAAATGAGAACCCTTGGGGAAACTTGCCCTCCCTTTCCTCTGTGGAAATGGATCAATGTAACATAAACCAACCATTCGTTTTTTTACTAGGTAAAGGGGTAACGGCTGATAATCAAGGACACATGTTGTACTTGCAAGGATCTTGGGAGGTCTGTCACATTAGGTGATAGTAAGCAACCCTTCAGAGGAACGTTTTAGCAAGCAAAGCCAACAGTTTCCTATGCTGACCTGAAACAATGTAGTCAGGAGTACTACAAATCCAGCCATCTTTGAAACCAAAGTAAGAGAACAACACATGAGAATGAGATAAGCACCAGCAGGAAAAATGCCCAGGTAGCATGGACCCAGTGTCTGTAGGACTCATTGCTGTCACAGCCCACCTGGAAGAGCCACAAGAGACTACACCATGCAACACGAATTCTGAAGGTGCACTGTGTTTGAGTTAATGCTGGGCATTTTTTCTGCAGTTAAAATGAGCATCAGAAGGTTACTAATTATTTTAAAACAAGCAAAACATTCAGGATGCGCAAAGATAAAGCTACAATTTTTTAAAGTCCAAACACACTAGACACCTGGTCACCAGCACTATATAGACAAAGTGCAGTACAAAGGACCCAGACATTGTATGGATTTCTGACAGCTCCCTAAGATATTTCAGGTATTTCTGAAGAATACCAAGACAGTCAGAAAATAGCACCAAATATGTGTGGCATGTTTCACTGCTTACATAGTAAGAGGAGCCACAGTAATAATGAAGGTAGTAATTCCTACAACAGGCACCCTGAAGAGCAAAGATGCTCCAATTTCAGACATGCCGACGTCGGTCTGACACCTTTCCAACAACAGTAGGTGACTAAGAGCTATCTGCTGGCACTTTGGGAGGTTCAGCCATCTGTTGCCATCTGAGATGCATTACGGTAAGCGAGGTATCCCCAGAGGACTGCAGGTGTCTGGGAGAGGTATGGGAGGCACATGCCCTCCTGCAGTGACAGCCGAAAACCAGCCAATATAACCCAGAGGATCTCAAATACACCAAATGTCAATATCTGAGCAACTGAATTGAATGATTAAATAGGCCAAAGAAGGTAACTATTGCCCTTCTGGCTACTAGAAGGGGGAAGGTATTTTAGTACCTGAAGAAAATATGAACTAGGAGTGAGTATTACCTGATTATTCTTGAACTGAATGTGCATTTTTCTGTCACATTAAATTTTCAGCTTTTTAAATCACATTAGGTTTTTGTTTGTTTGTTTTGAGGGAAAAATAAATGATCAGGCTATGCACTGCTTTAGTCAAGAACATTTTTTTCAGAGCAAAAGTTTAGCTTTTCTACTAATATATAATGTACTCCTGTGTCTGGTTAACATCAAACCATTTTCTTACGCAGACGTCAGGTACTAAAGCCAAATGAGAGCTTTATACTTTATACTTCCTGAAAGATGCAGAACTTATTTCCAAGGGCATGCATCCTTTGCCACCTTTGAACACCATTTCTCGCTCTGCGAAAAGAAGGCTGTTGTGAAGAGAGTTACCCAGAAAAACATAGCACCAGCTTTAAGGCAGGGTGGCTGTTTTGAAGCCTATTTGTAAAGTCTGTCCTGGAAACCAATACTAGACTGAGAAAGCAGCCAGATTTGCATTCTCCAGAGGGACCAGGGCTTGCCAAAGAAACCCTGAGTTTAAGTGGCCAGGTGTAGGGCTGAATGTGGGTGCAGGACCTGAAGGACATGCAGCAGCTCTGGGATGTGGGAGCTCTGCCTGTTTGTGAAGGTCTTCCCCAAGCACTGTCAGCCCTGTGGTGCAGGAGACCAACCTCCTGGTCTCTGACTCATCCGTGCACCTACCACAGACCAGCAAAGAGTTTCTGAGCCTGTTCATGGAGCTGTGCAACATCTACAGCATGGTAATTCTTCAGATCTGATCCAGACACACTAGTCAAGCTCATGCCCAGTATGAACCTCTCCAGAAATCAGCATTTACATACAGTAGGTGTGAGTCTGACCCTAAGCCCTGCTGACAAAAATCCTTGGCTTAGAGCCATCTTGACTGGCTTCTGCAGAACAGGCAGATTCCAATTTTCAAACTTGAAAAGCGCCTTTCCTAGAGCACTACAGTAATAAGTGCAGTACAAAGACCATTCCACGCTTATTAGCTTTATCTTTTCTGACCAAAGAATGCAGACACTCACTTCCAGATATAAACAGGATACTAAAGAGCACGTAAGTGTGGTTGAGGCAGAGGGAGCTGAACCTTGAGGATCAGAAGCCAAGGAATCCCACAACACACTGCACCTTCATCATTTTTATAAACATTTGCTTCAGAAGTTAAACTGAGAGTTCAGCTGCCACTATAAACTTCATGCAGATCGTTCAAGGGATTCAAAGCATGGCAGAGGGGAAGAGCAGATGAAAAATGCCTTAAAGGGTCAATGAAGACAAGGGATTTCAATATAGGAAGGTAATCTAGATATAAATCCTGGTTAAATGGATCATTAAAGATGCAGTCCACATTTTTGCAGTATGCGAATTGTTCTTGCTGAGTTCACAATCCCACCTGAATATCAGCTGCTCATTTTCTACCGGTTAATTAAAGATGATTTGCAACTGGGTGTACAGGTGAGAAAAGAAAAAAGCCAATCTTGTAGCTCCTTTTTAGAGTTCATTAATGTGGTAAAACTATACCCAGGCATTTTCTTGCCTTAGTGTTCTATCCCCTGTAAATACCTTCAAAACTGGGGCTTGCAATACTGAATCCTTTTAAATGCAATAAAAAGAAAGTTTAGAAAAATTAAGGATATAATCTTGTTAGTCCACATTACCTACCATCTTCATAGCCTCCTGTATGGACTCTGCTTTGCCATACTGGTCTTGGATGTGGTCTATGTCAGCTTGGTTAGGATGCTCACGCACAGCTACAGCTCTGGGGGAGATGATGAGCAACAGCAACTCCAAGACAGCCCACAGAGATACGATCACTGGCAAAGGATTAGACCCTAAGAAGGCCATCAGGAGATACGCACAGGACCTACTCATTGCAGTGTGCATGGCCTGCATGGCTGCAAAATTTGCATGTAAATGCAAATTTTGAATGCACTTCCACTTAATATTTTCCTACATGGCTTCTGATAAAAAAGGAATGGTTACCTGTTATATCATTATTTTCATGGTTATGCTTAGTAGTATAACAGCCTTACTACTCAGAAAACCGAATACATTTGCTTTGGTCAGAGTTGTTTAAATTACACATGTAATATATACAGTTCAAAGAACTGAATAAAAAAGATGAACAATAGACTTGTCTTGCTCATTTCTCCCCATGATATTCACTTGTAAGTTCTGCATGAAGACGGCACAAAAGTCAGTAAGCAGCGATCCAAAAATATCTAGCAATGACCCCCAGAACAGGGAAACAGCATGAGAGCTTCACAGATCTTTGCTTGCAGCTCAGTCTTCACAGGATGCTGCAAGTGCTGTGGACAGGAACAAGACCAGGTGTTGGACCAGGGGTGCATGTGCACCCTTGGCTTGGAGAAGGAATCTTTCCCCAGCTGTCCACTACAGGCTGCCCCCAATACAGAGCTTTAATTAGAAAATGGTGGCTCTACTCACTGAATGTTTGGACAACATCGCTCGGTGCACTGGAGGGGCTGGATCCGTAGGAGTTAGCTGCTCGGATGGCGAACTGATACTTGGTATTTGGGAGAAGTCCCTTGAGAACCATGGACTCCATCTGGATCTGCTCTCTTATTACAGTCCAATTGCTGTCAAGGTCTGGCCTTCAGGATTAAAATAGAAAAAATAAAAAAAAAATAAAAATAAAAAAGAAAGACCATAAATAATTAAGGTTAGCTGTATAAATTCATTGCCTTTAAACTTTCCAGGGAAATACACAAAATAAATGAGGTATAACGTTGCTAAATCTTGACTGAAATCCTTCGTTCTTCAGGGGCCAGACTGTGCAACCACAAAAGCCTGTGAGATGGAAACATTGCACTACACAGTGATACAAAAACAATTTTCTGATTTTGCTTATAAACCCAAGGAGGTGTTTTAGAGGACAGTTTGAAAATCAAGTTCTGTTTGTCTGTTTTTATGGATTCAGAGTTCACAGTTTTCGAGTGGAGGTACATCACCAGCAGATCCCAATCTCCTCTTTGGCTGTGTAATGCAATACTTTGAAATAGAGGGAAAGATTCTGCTTTATTTCTAAAAGGTTGTGCTCTAATACCACTGAGTCCCTTCAAACATACACAAGCACTAGCAGGATGAGAATTTAGCATTTGATTTCCCAGGAGACTAGGTTAATCTACCCACACTGGAAAATCTGGATCCAGACCCTTCTTCCCAGAAATGGAAAAAGTACTGACCAATAATGCAGAGAACCTGGTCTATCTATGTGCAATCTGAAAATAAATAAATAAACAAACAAACAAACAAACGAATGAATAAATAAATATTAATTAATTAATCCCATAGCCTTTGGGCTATGCCTGCTTATATGCTGATCCATACTGGAAGCAAGCTGCCGATAAACGCCTGCTCTCTGCGCCACTACCATCCAGCTGACATCAGTACAACCATTCACATGGCAATTTCATCTCAACACCAACGCAGGGAAACTAGAAATGCCGAAGTTCAACTGCAGAGGAATATGTGAAAGGGAAAGACTACTTCAAATACTTTGAGAGAGCATCCTGATGCTTTCACACCATTTCTGCTCTCACTAGAAGTGGTCTCATCCAGGAGGAACATGGAATGAGAAGGCAAATGAATGTAAACAAAATCAAAAAGTAAACATTAAATCCAGGCCACCCAAAATATTTAAATTGAAGCTTATTATAGTAAAAAAGGGATAGAAATGACCTTTCAGAGAAAATTATTCTAGTGTCCTTTTCTAAGATAGCCTTGTGGTATTTATTACAGGAAATAACCTCGAAGTGCTCCCTGATGCTACTGATGTTTACATAGGACTAGCTGCAAATGTCTCCAACGGTCTCCCAACAAAAATTATAGCACAGGGCAGGCATTTCGTATTTGTTTATTTGCAGCTGGAAGGAAACGCCAAAGGCAATGTATGTTTTCTTTTATCAGTCAATACAAGATTTATTGATCACCGAGGTTTCATTTCTTTGTGCCAGCACGCCAAACACACTGACAAAGTTGTAGCTCCCAGCTGCCTGGCTTCTATGCAATGGCACACAGGATGCGAATATTGCATTCTCTCACTAAAAATAAAATCAGACAAAAGAACAAGATGCAATGACAACTAAACAGACCATCTTCAGTCACCTTCCATCACCATTTCCTGGTAGACAGGAGGGCATTTATTTTGGCTGCTTTTTCATTGTTCCCCTCCCAAGTTTTTGATGCCCAGGCCAAAATGAAAATGTATAAGTGTTTTTCAAATGAAAGCTGTTAACGTTGCTTCCATCCACATGCTTGCTTAGCAGCATGTTCTCAGTTTTGCTACATACATCTTTTTTGGCTCTAATTACAATCCAAAGAATTCCTACTCACTCAAAAGGGCCTTACAGTGGCTTTGCTACAGAGCCTGCCAACATCAGTGCCCAACAGTGAGGGACCCAAAGGAGGCGTTACTCCCTGCAGACATTTAGGAGAAAGCATCACGACTCCACAAACCACAGGCTAGTCTTCAACTTCACCGCCAATCACAAGACTTCCTTCTACAGAAATGAGTAACAGAGGAAATGTCTGTGAATGTGTAAGTGTCTGCAGCTGAAGGAGAGGGAAAAAGAGATTTATCGCTTGACCTTTGCTATTTCTCCAGAACGTTCCCTGTGCGAACAAATCGGTACAAGGCGATAAAATGGCAAACAGATGGGGAGAGGAACACAATGAACTCAGCTGGTGAATATGCTCGGGGCAGCCAACTCCTGTGTTTCCTAAGCTCAGAACATTTCGTTGAATTCCACTTCATGTCACCTTTTACACTAGAAGGCTCATTTTGATGCCACTTTTCTCATCTTCTCACAGAACCACCTTCCCTGGACCAAGTACAGGTTTGCCTCCAGCTGGGACTGTGCAGGGCTGCTCCAGAGAACAAGGCATTTTCCGCTGTAGAAGTCACAGCTGTGCATCTCCATGCAGAAATGTTATGCAGTAAGAATCTGAACAGTGACAGTCAGTGTTTTTAAAATAATAAATATGGGGTAAAGTTGATAGGACTGGACAGATAAAAACCAAGAGTAGAATTCTGCCCCAAATCTGCCCCAAACATTTGGATTATTACTTTATGTTGTGATCTGGGGAAACATTCAGCTCAAGAAGGGAAATCTTTCTGATGTGGATAACAACAATTTTATACTTGCTTGAACTTCCTTTTAAAAATCACGTGGAAATGATTTAAGAGTAAAGCACCTGCTAATAATCAATTTTTAAAAGGTATTTGATTGCTCTTTTGTGGCGTGTTTTTACTCATCTAAGTTCAGCTCTGCAAAATATTTTTTAAGATATGCCTACAAATAACAAATGCAGTGACAAGTACTTATTTGGTGTGGAAAATACTGAATGTAGAAAATAATGCACTATAGGATATTATTTTTAGTTACTATTACTGTTTAGCTTTATTGTGATGGTTTCTACAAAATATCCCAACTAATATACTAGGTCAACAGAGGAAAAGTAGACTATCTTTTAAACATATTCTTCTGTTAAATCTTATACTGATAGTAACATTTTTTAAATATTTCCTTAATTTCTGTATCTAATTCTCCTCTTTCTTCATTAATTAACTTTTCAGGGATTTAACCCTTCCAAACAGTGAGGTAAGTGTTGAAACAGATATATCTGTTCCATGAATTCATCAGGAAAACTGTATATAAGGTGGTTTTTTTTTTTTTTTTTGGTCTTTAGGAGGTCTTCTCTAGGTGGTCTTTAGGAGGTGTCTTCTCCATCAGAACCATTGCTTTGGGTTCATTGCAAATGAAGGCAAACATCAAACCACTACCAGCACTCATGGTCTGAAAGTTCACAGCTGACTTACTGAAAAATTACAATTCCTATCCTACATGAAAGTGTAACTTTTCTGTGTTGAGCTTTTTTCCAGCTCTGGGATGAAAACTGGTACATTCAAATGATTTCTACTGGGAAAGAGACAAACTTTTCTTTAGATGGTTTGACCACATTTCAGCATGAGATATTCAAATATGACTGTCTGATTCAGCACAGCACCAGTGACAAATAGCTCAACACAAAATGGATTCAAGGATAAATCTTTTTTGGAGTGCAGACATGAAGCCAATCAAGAAATCTGCCCATGCCACTATGCTGAGTCTCCTCCATCCTAATCAAAATACTGATAAATCTCTCCTGTTTTATCGGCAGAAGCTGCCTAGTTCATGGCAGCAGAAGGCTCATGTCACTACTGAGATGTTGAAAAGATTTTCCCATATGTCAAAATTAACAATGAAAATCATTGACTCTATCAGCAGATAAAAAGAAAGCAACCTACTCCTTTTAAGGGATATGCTGCTGAAACACTTGTGGTTCTGTAGAAGACAACAAAAAATTGAATAAATTTGTCCCCAAGTTTAGAAGACTGGTAGGCATTCAATAGATTAGACATCTGGGTATTCAGGTGAAAATACCTAGGGCATTTTTGAGAAGGTGTTTTCTTAATTTGTATATATTAATTATATTTATATATATATATATATATATATATATATATATATATATATATATAAATACCATTTATTAATATATATATTAATTATATTAATATATATATATATATATATATATATATATATATATTAATATCTTGCAGATAAAAACCTAAGCTAAACCAAAGTCCGGGATGTTGTTATAGGGACTTCCATAAGAATGTTGTTTGCCGTAAAAGATCTCTCGGCATAAACCAATAGACCATTCACTCTGTGTCTGCAAGCTTCCAAAGACATGATGAGTTATTTCAAATTCAAAGTGTTTTTTTTTATGGATTCTGTATGAACTGTGCTGATAGCAGTGAGACCTACACTCATCATCCTGATTTTATGCACTTAACCAAACTGTGAGTGCAGAGCCTGAGTTATCCCAGCCTACCATATACCTGACATCACCCATGGCCTTCCACTGCCTACACCAAACCAAGAGCTCCCAAGAGCTCCCAAGGGAAACCATGGTAGTGCCTAAGTAAGCGCCCAAATTCAGACCTTGAGAAGTAGGAGACAGCAGGTTAGCTCTGGTTCTGATGACAATCTGGTATGTGCAAACAATTAATGTATTGAATGTCCATGAGGTTCTAGTCCCTGATATTACAGCTGAAAAAATAAGAGTGTTTTTCCCTCATCTCAGTCTCCCAGCATTTTTTCTAGGGTAAAAGTAATAAAAGTTAGTTCTAAGGGGAGCAAAATGATTCAATGTCATAGTTTCTAGAGATTTGTGCTGTGCTCAAGAGAAATTACAGATTTGCATAAGACAGTTATTAATTTTGCAAAAGCTCAGTATCAGAATTGTATTTCTTTGACATAAAAGGACTTATTTCTAAACTTGCTTACACTGTTTTGTTTTGGTGTCACATTGGTTTAATTTCAACAGCTTTATCTTGTGTTAATACACTTCACAGTAATTAAAACTGTATGCAGCAAAAGACAATGAAGCTTAAAGTTAAATCTTTACCGCTAACTGCCATTAGGGCTTATGGCTCATTGAACTTTCTCCAAATATATACTCAAGCTTCCAAATCTAAGAGAGTATAATCCCAAATTTAACAAATATACTTCAAGATTAGCTTTAAATCTCAAACTAAACAGTGTAATCAAAACATTGTGCTGTTAGCAAATTCTTTCCCAAAGTCTAAAAACAACAAAACACTGAAATTTCAATTACTCGTATCTCTTGAGTTAAACAGTGAAAGCACCTTCCTACTCTCTGGTTGAAAAAATAAAAATAATAATAATAAAAAAAAAGGTGCACTTCTGACATGCCAGGTGGAAATGACAATGACCACTTCTTCCATTAGCGGGCCCCTGGTGTCAAGAAGACATGTATGTAAACCTGCAGGCTCCATTTTCTGGCAAGAGCACACAAGCAACAGATGTGCCATCAATCAGAACCCAACAATATCCCTTTTCTATCCACTGAGTAAATGAAAGTTAAGAAATAGGGAGAAGAGAGAAATACTCAGATAATGATTATGCTGGAAAAATAGATATTGAAGAAATTGCATGATAATTCTACATCAGAGTTTACATTATGGCCATAATGTATCTTCAGCCCTCGTGTCCTGCCTCCCAGTGCAGTGAACGTTGGATGGCTTCCCACTAAATATGGGGCATTTCAATTCAAACACAAAGTGCAACGTAAGTTCACAAGCAGGCTTTCAGCCTGGGAATTCTTTCCATTGTATCAATATCTCCTAGATTGTAATTGTACTTTAAGCACTGAAAACCAATAGTTCTTTCTGTCTGTTTTTACAACAACTAATCTTTTTAAAAATGAATGTGTTTTTCTGAAGAGCGACTTTTTGACCTTTACAGCTTAGAGTAGTTAAAGAAGCAATTCTCTCTTCTTATCCAGGAACCTCACCTAAAACCTGTCACGATGTGTTCACCCAAAGGATTAAACTTCCCAAAGCTGAATTTTGCACTCACAGTAAGGGTAAACAGAGGGGTAAGCACATGAAAATAAATGGCTTTGTATGCAAATATTAGCTTCTACATGCATGGGAACAGCCAGGTACAAATATGTCTTTGAGCATCCAGATACAATCACCTGCTCCTGACCCTTTATATACATCTTATAAAAGCAACTTGCCTGGCAACTTTTCACCATTTAGGTCTGTTACTGCAAAATTTAAAGGGTTCAACATAAAAGCAAACCCAAACCCAAACAACACAAAACATCCATAGTTCAAAAGAAAGGTCAGTACTTCATGGACACTTGATCAGCATTAGAATAAAACAAGTCTGAGTCCTGCAAGCTCAAGACTCAAAAGGCTTTTGTCAGTTAAAACCATCCAACATACTGCATACTGTGTTTGCACTCCCTGAATTTTTCCCTATAGCAGCCAAGGGCACATCTGCTCATGGGGACTGCTCTGCCATAGACCCTTTTCTCACAGCATAATTCAACAGCAGTTGATGACAGAAGAAACGTAAAACTTTATTTATCCATGCTATTTTTAGAGGGAACAGATTAAATCAGGTGTTTTTTTCTTCAATCAGAAGGCAGGACTTACTGGTGATTTTACATCAGTTTTCTTTGTCTTTAAAATTTCATGGTAATTCAACACACATTGAGAGTGAAACTTGGTGTACTGTGTACTGTAAGTAAATAACTAATGAGAAGTAACTATACCCAGTTTGATAGTGCAGCTTAGGAAAAAAAAAAAAAAAAAAAAGAAAGAAAACAAATGTAGTACACTGACACCAAAGTTCAGACTCCACTGGGAAACTTGCCTGATAAACTCCACTACGTAGTACTGGATGGGTGAGCTTCCTTCACTGGCCCCAGGCTTCCAGGATAATGCAACTTCTGAATCAGAGACAACAACGATCTGTGGCTGATAGGGTGGTGCAGGGGGCATGCAGTTATCTATGCCAGAAGAAACAAAACAGCATTACAGGTGCGGATGGACAAATACACACAGAAACCCAACATTCAAAAACTTAGGAATCAAATCTATAGGCTTCTTCCTTCCCCTGTTGCCCCTCTAAAACCCCACATCTGTAGAAAAATAGTTCTGCTCATGACAGGGATTTCTATGTGCATGTCCTGCTTTGTTAAAGAAGTGATACATGCTGGGGTAAAAAGGTTTTCTCAAATGGTCTAGCAGAAATTTATAAAAGATTCATAAGGCATCCCAAACATCAGATGGCTGCTGTCCTTTTAAAATATTGATAATGACAGGATCACCTAGGTTGAAGAAGACCTTCAAGATCACCAAGTCCAATTGTCAGCCTGACCTACTGAGTCCCATCACCACACCATGTCCGTCAGTGCCACAACTACACATCTCTTCGATACTTCCAGGGATGGGGACATGTTTCTGATCACTGCTATCACAGATATATCCTGCCCTCTGCTCACCCATGGCTTTGGGCAAATTGAGGTTATAACACAGTCTGTATTTATCTGCCAGTGTTGTGAAATGCCTGCACTGACCCTGCCCTGCCAGCTTTGCAATAGAAAGTCATGTAGAGAGGCTTTACCTTGCGATAAGGTTGTCACATCTCTGGGCATGCTGGACCGTCCTTTCCCTGCCCAGCCATAGGCGCCAACGCTAACGCGATGTGGGGTACCAGGCTTCAAATTCCCAATAACAACTTCCTACCAGAGCCAGGAGAAAACAAGACAAAAAACATTGTGAAAGCTCTTCCACACAACTGTGAGCAGCACTGGGATCTGACATGGTATTTTCCATTCAGCCTTCTGGGAGGATTTTCCACCTTCCAGCCCAGCTTGGAGACAACCACCACAAACACCACCACGTGCTTCCTTGCAAGCTGCAGCTCCCCAGGGGAATCCATGGGGCTGAGCTGGACCCGTTTCTCTGCATAATTCACAAGGTTGAAGAGAGTTTGCATTCTCTGTCATGCTTTTGCTGATGGAGTTGAAGTCACGTACTGTTCCCTCCCTTGAGCCAGTTGCTGGGCTTTGTAATCAGCGTAATCGGGTGTTTTTTTGTTCTTTTCTTTTAAATGCAGAGACCATAGGAGCTACTGAAAATGAAGCAGCTTGCAGCCATGTCATCTGATGATCTTTAATTTCTCATAGAGCAGAGACAAATCCCATTACCTCTCATGATATTCCTAGCCTGCAATCCTCTTCATGCTACCAGCCTCGACCTGAAGCAACCACTTCTTTTATTTGTCCTTCTGCCATAAACATGGAAATATTAACACATAGCCAACTACTGTAGGGAAGGCAATGCTAACCTCCACATGAAGAGCTTGTTCTGCAGAATATTTTTTAGAGAAGCCTGCTCAAATCTTCCAGAAATAGCAAACGTCACCAAAAAAATAAATAAATTTCATTAGTGACTGTTTGACATACCATGGATCAGCTTCAGATGTTGAGATTTGGCCTTTAATGGAGCATGAGCACGTGTGTATAAAAAATTAGACTTCTTTACCTGTAATCTCTCTACAGATAGAAATCCTATTTTTATTATTTCTGACAGCATATGCAAGTAAACAGAAATACCAGGTTCTACGCCACAGACTGCTATGGTGTGAAAAAATGCATTTATAGAAAATTGTTGCACAGAGATTTTTTTATTTGGTTGTTTTTTGTTCTTTGATATTAAAAACATTACTCACAGTGCATGTGAAAATGCAGAGACCTCCTTTCTCTTCAAGCTGGAACAGACTCTAAACCTACATTTCCAGTTGCAGTAAAATAGTAAACAATCCTAAAATTTTATTATCTGCTAAACGTCCTTATGACGGTCTTTTGGACAAACTCTCCCTTTCTGTTCTTTGGGGAACATATTTCATCACTACAACATCATTTAACAACACCCTGCCATCTGTCATTTCTCTAGCCATGGTTTTGGAGCTCCGTCACTGATTTCCTATTAACATGGACTGCCTGACCATTATTCTGTTTTTCCATCCTTCACTCTCTATCTGCTTCAATGATTTGGATTCATCTGAGAGAGATGATAACAGTGCTGAAAAAGTAACTGCCCAGAAAGAGGCAGCAAGAACACTCAAACCAAAATATTTATCTGCTTTCAGTCTCACAGCTGAGGTAACTGAGATCTTTCAAAACGTGATCTGAAATGACAGCTGCTGAAAACCCAGCACCTCTCCTGTTGACAATACTGATGATCCTGCTCCTGACACTCCACCTGCCATGCCACATATACTGTCCATCTGTATTCAAATTGTGTGCATTTGTTCCTGCAAGCATCCCTCTTTATTACACTAATTCTTCTAAGAAAAATCTTTCATCATGTGTCTGACTGTCTGATTGCTTTCACACTTGGCTATCAACTTGGCCTCAGCAAATAGTATGGTATTGATGTATTTGCCCCTTAACTATTACCTCTCAACTCAAGACCACAACAAACTAAAAAGAATGAACCTCATTGACTGCAAAGCCAATCAAAATTGAAGTCCTATTGAGATATTTAAGTTCAGCATGTTTATCCTCAAAACCTCAGTAAACTGCTCTCTTGCCTAACACATGCTGAACTACCTGCCTCTTTCTTCCAGCAAAGTCCTCTCCGTGAACAGAGCTGTTTGATGTACAGAGGCTGTCTTTGAGATCAAGCATCCTGTAAGCTTCTAAAATCGAGACATCAGTGAATGGGTAAAGGTTTAGGACATCATCAAGCTACCCTGACCTGTGGCAATCTCAGGGTATTTCCAGATCACACCAGGGCAGTTTCAAACGAGATTCTGGAGAAGAAACATATCCCCAGTTACCCCACTGCCCAGGGGCCTGAGAGTCCACTTTTCATCTCTTTTTCTGCTTGTATTTATGAAAAGGGTCTTAAAACCAAGTTTTTGTCATACCTGGGGAGAGAGCATCACCACAGATAGGGAAATTTAGGTGCTATATTGAAGGTTTACTAGCACAAACTGCAATATCTTGTCTTACACAACACCCTTTATAAAACCCTGCAAATTGACATCTGATATTCTCATTACAGATCTCACATTCTTGAACGGGGTGAAGCAGTGTGATATCTTTTCTGCAGTACAGGAATCAGGTGTAGGCAGGAACTGTGTATCCCTCCCTGCCTTGTTGCACAGCCTGTGCTCCCTCCAGCTGTGCTGAAACTTTTTGTGAGGCTATGCAGTAAGCCGCCTCACAGAAACCTGGTTTGCAAGATATTTTCCAGAGAACCCATTTTCCATTTTGTTTTGTTTTAATAAAAATAATAATATTAATAATAAAAACCCACAACCACAAACATAAAAGCATCTGGATTACAACACAGGTGTAGAAGCAGAGCTGTTTGTAATGCCACTTGACCCCTTAACCACTCTTTCCCTGGTCTCAGCTGGTCACTTTCCATTTTGTATCTTTGTGTTTGGTGATCTGATAGGGAGCATGTTGTTTTCTACAGCTCTGTGCCAGACCTAAAACCTCCCACTTTTTAACTTTGCTAATTTTTCTTGCCCTTTTTTTTTTTTTTGTATATATATATATTTGTGCTGAACTTCACAAATATTTGCAAATTAGGACAAGAGCCTTAGCAAATGGTACTGCTTCTGTGTTTCTCCAGGCTGCTCTCATGTACGTGTACTATATTAAAATATGATGTAATACAGATATGAGACACTATCCACTTTGCTAACGCCCAGGCACATGCGCATACACATGCGCAGGAACAGGGCACCTTGCTATGACAGCCTTGCAGGTTCCAGAGAAGCTTCTGAGAAAGCAGCAGGGTCATACCCACACAGGCAGAGGAGGCTTAGTGATGGAAACACAAATTATGCAGACTTAACCACAAAGCTATTGCAGATTTCTGTTGTGTTTGGTATGAATATAACAGAAAGCATTTCAGCAAGAACACCACTTCCTGAGGATTAATGACAGCTGGGAGCTGATTAATTCCAGTCAGTCATACTTCTCCACATGTTCTCACAAGTGTTATTTTTATCAAGCAGAAAAAAGGGCCCAGCGTGGAACCTCAGCTCCAAAATGCCATAATCCAAACTCTTCTCTGCTGGGATTGAACCAGGCAGTCCTGTTTCAAGTGCATCCTGAGGTCTCATCTGGGCATCAGCCTCTTACAGACCAAACCTCCCCTAGTTCTGACAGTGAAAGCTGTGCTGGATCCACCAAATTCACAGGATTTCTCCACTTTTCAAGCATCTCAGGAAAAAAAAGTAGTCTGTAAGAGGCTGTTGATGAAAGATTTCAGTTAAACACCAAAATCACTTCCCTTACCCTACCCCAAGGCGAGCACGTCCTCTTTGCTTCCTCCCTCACAATAGGCCCGATCTGATGACTGCTCATAGGAGTCAGAATGGACAGGGCTGGAAATAATTAATGTGAATAATTCTGCAGCTGCAAACCCATTTCAGACCTATTTTACAAGAGCTTTTGGTCACCCACTCCCTCCTGCTGGGCATTGCTGCCCTCTCCCCGTGCTCCTCCTCGTCTCCTCCCACTGGACTGGCTCAGACTTCTTCCTCTCCGTCTCATCTCCCACAGCCATGCTGCTTTACTCTTCCCCATCCCCGTGTGTCTGCCTACCTAGCTGTCCCTGTTCCCTCTAAGTCTTCACCACCTGAATACAGCTCGCTTTTTCTGCTCAAGCCATCTATAAACACTTCTGCAGAAAAGTTTACCCATCTCTAAAAAGGGAGCTGCTGTACCTATACGTGTCCCCTTTCTTTACCTCTGGATTTTGAGCTTTAGCCACTATTTGTCACATTCTGACTACAAAAGATCGTGTCTAAGTGCTAAGTAGAAACAACATTGGAGATCAACAAGGAGACGTTTTTGAGTGTGAATCTGTGGAAAGTCCAGATCAGAGAAGTTCAGCCTTATTTTAAATCACAGCTGTGACTGAGCCTCATGTGAAGCAATACTTACAAAAATTGCTTGTCCTTCAAGCTGACCCTGGCAAAAAGAGAAATAGGACTTGTTAATGAAGTAACATACTAAAAAGTGATGGTAAATACAGATAAATAATGGGTCAGTGAAGAAAAACAAGGCTAATGCTGCATCGTACTGTATTCTTTGAGACTGTTATTAATCTCTGTGAGTACAGGGATGCAGACTCTGTTCTCCCAGTGAGAAAGAATTACTGTTGTCAGGATTAAGACAAAACAACAATGTACTGTTTGATCTTTGTTGGCACTACCAGCAAGATTTTTTTTTTTTTGGGGGGGGGGGGGGGGATGAAAAAAGCAAGTAAGAAATACAGAGGTAAAGACCAGAAGAGAGAAATTAATGCATATATAAAGAAATAACATATCATGGCAATGAGGTGCTTTCATTCACCATGATCTCAGAAACCTACAGGGGTCAGAACCAAAACTGGGTGACCGAAAATTGCAGGAAATCATCGCATCCCTCTCACCCATGCTTCCTACAGGGAAGGCTTCTGAGCAGTGCCCAGCATGGGTCAGAAAGTACCAGTGAATGCACATCATTGAACAGCAGAAGGGAAGGCTAAGGAAAGAGAGGTGAGAAAATAAAGAAGAAGGATGATGAGCAGAATAGAATGGAGAAAAAAAAATCAAATTGTGAAGAAGGATCACAAAATAAAGATCGCAGAAGCCTGCAATGCTCTGTGTGCACACATCAGCTTTTGATTCCTGTGCTGGAGGCATTACTGTCTTATGGGCAGACTCTGCTCTTTGCAGAGCGCAATATGAAAGTGCTCCCTCACAGCACCCACCCCAAGACACTCCTTCACCCTCTGTCCAAGCAGAAGCTGGAAAATCACTGATTCTGCCTTGCTGAACTCAAAGAGCAGGTTCCCCCCCGACAAGATGCCTGTGTGTTTCAAGAACACCCTTTAAGAGCAGACAGTATTAAAACTACCCAGAAGCATCGAGGCATTGCTTTCATCTTGGCATTAATTGCTAAGCAATGCAGCAGAAGAGGACAGGCAGCATTTGTACACGAGTGGAGAAGGAAGGTGGGACTGGACAGAGAAAGGGAAGGAGGAGAGAGAAGGAGAGAGGGAAACAAGCAAAGTAAAAGTGTAAAGGACAGATAAAAGGAAAAACATAATTAAATGAAAGGGGAAAAATAGGAAGCAAGGAATATAATAGGAAGTTAGTGCTTGTAAGAACCAAAAAAAAAAAAAAAAAAAAAAAAAGGAAGCAGAGAAAATCTTCTAGGAAGTGGACTTGCACAAATGC
This sequence comes from Cygnus olor, assembly GCF_009769625.2. Taxonomy (NCBI): domain Eukaryota; kingdom Metazoa; phylum Chordata; class Aves; order Anseriformes; family Anatidae; genus Cygnus; species Cygnus olor. The sequence goes on along the minus strand of NC_049198.1, from coordinate 13,589,382 downwards.
AGCTAAAACAGCACAACTGAATTTTAAATTCTGTACTTCAGGAGGCCACAGTCTGACACAGACACAGACATATAAAACAACCACTAAACTATTTGTCCTCTTTAATTTATACACTCAACTCTGTCAGACACCGCAATGCACTGATATTTGGGTTTCTTGCTGTGCATAACAGCAGAGCTGTGCAAATCCCCTTCCATGTGTAGAGGCTGTTCACTGAAAAAGGACATTCACAAAATTTTCAGTAGATGCCAGAGGTCAGTGTTAGTAAGATGCTAGCAACTTCCCAAAGTTTTACATGATAAATTAGTCAGACAATGAGGAGCAAAAGTGTATCACAGCTTTCTGCGTGGATTACTGAAAAGCTTTGTGATTTCCTTTCTGCTCCATGCCCAGAGCAGATCTCAGTGTAATTCACAAGCCAGCAGCAACCAGAAAGCTGCATTTTCCCACTTGCAAGCTCCACTTCTGGTGCACTTACTGCTGATGAAAAGAAACACTCACCATGCTCAGCATATCCAGACTCAGGGGAACATCATGTGAGAGCTGCTTAACTGCTTTGTCACCTTCAACCTCTGAGTAGAAGACCTTGTGAAGAAGATACAATCAAGCCAGTTAAAGCAATACTACAATGCTTCACAATGATTTAAAAACAAGTGCAATGTTATCACATTGTGGACAGCATTTAAGCCTGTGATCCTCTTTTCAAATGCATGAAAAGTTAACACCCTTTAACATTTCCTTCATATTTGTTAGAAATTGTCAGCATGACTAAAAGACACAATCTTGTGGTGTTTATGCTCATCTGATGTGAAACACAGGCCAGCTTTCAGGGCAGACTTGAGCTGACAACTTGAATTGTGCATGATTTGGCTGTGATCAGCTCGGTCAGCTGCAGATTTGAGGGACTGGTCTGCACAAGTTTGGCATTCTATTTCATATAAGGAAGACATTATGTTATTATGCCATTATCAAAATTGCTGTATCACAAATGTCTCTCCTCACGTCTGTTGCTGCATACAGAAGACTCATGAACCAGGGAGAATTTGATTTCCTATCCACAGAGACACTGAAATGCCAGAGGGCCAAAAGCTAACATAAAGTGAAGATGGTTTGGGTATAGCTCAATCAATGCTAGGTTTGTCATTGCTTTAATTATCATACCATGCATGAGCTCAAGAGTTAAAAATAAGCTGAGGCTTGGATATTTGATCCACTAAATGATCAGTGAAAAATACTTACAATTTGTGACTATAAAGCACAGTAACTACTTTGAAAAATATTATGACTCACAGAAACATCACTTAAACTGGTAGAATTTGCAGACAATGTCCCTCTCTTGGAGTGGATACCAAAACTGCTAGCAATATTCCTGTATTCTTATATTCACCATCGCAGTGACATGCAGCGTATTACTGCTCCTCTGCTTTCATACAGAAGAATGAACCCAACTAGATCTAGGGCCTGGCTGAGTGGCAGCAAGTGCTTCTGTGTACAAGCACTTCCATAACAATAAAAGCAACTCTGCAGTTGGGCTGTATTAGTCATCTACGTGACCACGGAATGAAGGGGGATGTGTACCAAAAAATACCAATTTTGGGGAATTTGCTCACTCTTCCAGTCTCTTAGTGAACATTAATGCTAAAGGTAGTCAGGAGTTTTCTGTTCACATCTTTTAAATAAAACTGAGTTTTAGGTTCTGTTTTTTTTTTGTTTGTTTGTTTTTTTTTTTTTTTTTTTTTTTTTGGAGGGGGGGAGCTTTTTGGTTGGTTGGTTGGTTTTTGCTTGTTTGTTTTTGGTAAAGAGGGAAAACAACCCATTCTAGACGATATCACACATCTTTGGTGCTAAGTCCTGTCTAACTTCCATTTGGGGCATGAGTTTCATTGCCATGGAACACCTCTGGAAGGGAAACCTAATAAACACCCCTTTGTCAACAATTGCATGGCGGATTTGTGCTTGCTGTTTTCCTGTGTGCACACTCAAATGGTACCCAATTTAGGCTAGTCACTCTGTTATTCCCAATAGAAGGGAATCAGTGGAGGCCGTACCCAAATTTATCACAGGAATGCTCCTTCCCTGTTCCTGTTGTGTGGCTAGGAAGGTGAAGAGGCACAGTCTGGAATAGTTAGTCCTGCTAAAGAGATCCTCAGACTGGAGGCACGAATTAAAGAGTCCAAGCTGCCCTGAAATCATCATGCACCTCCCTTCATTTGCACAGCATAGTATCGACCTGCTCTGCTGTACTTTACTGCTTTATCAGCTGCAGAGAACACCGAGATGCTTGCATGAAAACCGCTGAAGAAAAGCAATCTATATCCTCTATAGAAGATAGCCTTTGGCATCCAACCCCAATTCCCATCATAGCTTGCTTTTAACACACAAACCACTTGTTTCTTAAAGTTACAGTTCCATCAGTTCAATTCTGCCGTTCCCTGAACGCTTTCTGAACATCGGCATTATTTTCTGAGAATGGGCTCCCCTGCCTGCTTCGCCATGCTCGTGCACAGGCCTGAGGCCAGGCAGAGCACTGCAGTTCCCTGCTAACAGCATGAGGGACCACTTACTGTATATCCCGTGATAGTGTTTGCGTGTTGCTTTGGCATCCTCCATTGCACGCTGAAGGCTGTGCAGTTCAGTGAATCCAGCAGTATGTCCAAAGGAGGCCCCAGTCTATCTGCTAAAAAGAAGAAAACATTACATATCAGAAGCCATGGGACAGAAAAACACTCCTTTGTTCACATGGCACCTAGTACTTGAAGGACAGACGTGCTGACCTCTTTAAAACACTGTGAGACACAGATCACTACTTGTATTTGCACTGCACGTACCTTCTCCTTCTCCTCCCTGCCCCAAGGCAGCAGTGGGAGGGAGGCCAGAAGAGATGGGAGAGGAGGAACAGCCCCTCGGTGGTAAGGAGCTGTTAATCAAATCAGGATACCTCATAGACACCTTACCCCCCACAGCTCCACATCCAACAGAAACGTCTTGGTGTGAGGAAAACCAAACCCAAACCAAACCATGTCTCATCCTCTGCCCTTTGCTGTTTTGGCACAGGATGAGAAGCCTCCTTTACTAGCCACCAAGAAGCCTCCTGATGACCACCAACCTCTGAAGCCTCAATCCCTTCACAACAGCTATAGATGGAAAGGGCAATCACTTAAGTAAGAAGCAAAGTTTAACCCAATGAGAAGAGCACAAAGGACCTCTCACTTCCTGCTGGCCCCGCTCTGGTTGCAGGCTATGGTGATGGGTCCTCTGGTCTTGCCATCACTTTTATGTGGCTATGTTGACCTCACAGTACCACCTCCTTATCTTTCTGTTATACAGGTTGGCCTTTCAGTACAGCGGCTAATTTGGCTGCTTCAAATAAAAAAGTTGGGAAGATGAGAAAACCCTGAGTGCCACATCTCTAGTATCATGTTAGCAATTGTCTGCAAAAGAGGAAGGTGTAGGACCTTGTCTGCTCTACAGCTGGAGCAAATCTCCGGTGCAATAAAAACTTCGCCTTCTTACACAGGGGACCGAGACATTCCTTGGGGAGTTCCCAGTTTTCAAATATGTTCATAGAATATCCCGAGTTGGAAGGGACTCATAAGGATCATGAAGTTCAACTCGTGGCACCGCACAGGTCTACCCAAAAGTTTAGACCATGTGACTAAGAGTACAGTCCAATCGCTTCTTAAATTCGGACAGGCTTGGTGCAGTGACTACTTCACTGGGGAGCCTGTTCCAGTGTGCAACCACCCTCTCCGTGATGAACCTCTTCCTGATGTCCAGCCTAAACTTCCCCTGCCTCAGCTTAACACCATTCCCGCAGGTCCTGTCACTGGTGATAACAGAGAATAGGTCACCTGCCTCTCCACTCCCCCTCACGAGGAAGCTGTAGACTGCGATGAGGTCCCCCCTCAGCCTCCTCTTCTCCAGGCTGAACAGGCCAAGTGACCTCAGCTGCTCCTCATATGTCTTCCCCTCTAGGCCCTTCACCGTCTTCGTCTCCCTCCTCTGGACACTCTCCAACAGTTTAATGTCCTTTTTGTACTGTGGTGCCCAGAATGGTGCCATATGTTTCAAATATGGTGCCCATATGTTTCAAATATGTTTCATATATTTCATTGATGGTCTTAACAAAAACCCTTATCAATTAACTGAGGAATATCATTAGGTTTAGAAAAAGAAAAGCAAGTGTACTTTCTCTAGTAAAATAATGCTGGTTACAAAATGGTCATCCCTCAAAGCGAGCGAGGCTCTGAGAAGAAACTCTTCCATTTCTCAACAGACCTGAGGAACCTGTGCCCAGGGCCTCCCCTGTAACTGCTGTGCAGGCATGGGGCTGGCATCTGCCCTCTGCGGGCAGAACAAATTATGAAGGTGCTGCAAACATGGCATGGGGCGAGCATGAAGCTCTCCCTCGTGGAGAGAGGCAGCAGTGGCAATCGCAGCTCTACTGGCGGAAAGCACTTAGCCCCTTGCTTGGAAGCCTCCATACAACACATCTCATGATCCAAGGCAGTGAACTCCCAGCCAGTGCTCCTGGGCAGTGGGAATCGTACTGGGTGTGACCATGTTTGCATTTTAGGAAAATAACGGAACATAGTTTTCAGCATAAGTTCTCCAAACAGCCATCGTTCATGCTCTTGAAAACAAACCCATATAACAAACAGCTGCAACAGAGTACTGATTAAAATGTTTTAAGAGCAGCTTCATTTTTTTTCTAGGCAATGTTTTTACTATATTTAGGTTTTTTCATTCTCTTACCTATGAAAATTGTAATTAAAGGCAAAGAAAAACGTTTTCTTCCCCACTAGTTCTGACAAAACATCAAGAGCAATCAAGCTACTGTAAAGGTCATTTTGAGATGTGAAGCAAGCCTACATCAGATTTACACTTGTCACTTCCACCAACATATTTGATTTGAAGCTGAATACAAAACTTAGCAGCTTACAAACTCTGCAGTGTATCGATCAACATCAATACCTAAGAAATTAAACCAAGAACAGACCTGATATTCTGTCCCTTTTCAAGGTGATCTTACATATTCCCACTGATAGGAAACCTTTTGTTTCACCACTTTTAAAAATTTCAACAAACAAAGGTGACCAGGTGGGGTCTACGCCTTTCAGTTAACATCAGTCCCTTGTTTTCCTGGTCCTTTCACCTATTTATTTCTCTTTCCCACTACAAGAAGTCCCAGAGAGTGCTACCTGCAATCATGAAAGGATAAGTATAAACAACGTCTAAGAGGGTCAAGATTTTTTCCCTTTTATTCTTTATAACCGAAGCTTCAGCCATTCTTACTTAAAAAAAAAAAAAATCCCTAGGACACCTGGTGACCATGTCCTGGGCAAGACTCTACAAGGACCACATCCAGCGGGCACCTCATCAAGAAGTGTCTTTAAAAAATATATATTTTTCTATCGAAACAATACAGGAAAGGAAAACTAACAAATGATACACCCTCAGAAAAAGGAACGACCAGCTGTATGCTACAGGTTTGCATTTCCTACACACGCCAAGGATCTTGCCTGTCAATTCAGCCTGGAAGAAACCCTGAAAACTAACACACTCTCATAGCATCTTGTGGATGTAATACGACAATGCTGTACAAACATTAAGGAGGGAAAACATGCTTGCTGCTCTAACTGCATGAATTGTTGTTATTCACTAGGACGGTGTAAGCAGCATTAAAGCAAACATTGCAAAGAATTGCAGCCTGTGCTAGCAGAACCTTATTCTGCAAACACAAACCTTCAGAGGCATTCCCAGCCCACATCCCAGCATTTCCCATTTCCCAGGCAGTAAGCAGGGAGCTGCAGCCTCCTTCGGCCTCTTCCCAGGGACAGGTCAGCACCTCCCTTCACCCAGCTCCCCGAGAAGGGACAAGGAGGAGCAAAGCACGTCCTAAACAAACAACCAGCCAGTGCTTCAGGCAATGCAGCTGAGCAACCCACAGGCCTTTAAACTTGTTCCTGAGATGCCAAAAACTAATACATTACTTTCTGGGGAGGTTCGATCAGACAAGTTTGCTGGGAGGCACAGTCTCTGAAATAACAGATTTTAAACATCAGTGGCAAATACTCATATAAAACAGCTTCAGGTTCATATTCTGAACACACTGTAGGCCAATAAAATTATTTACAGAAAGTATTTGATGAATAATTTGGAACAAATAAATTTGAAAAAAAAAATGCAATCCATTTGCAGACTATCTGCAAACACAGAGAGGTAACATCTGTTGGTAAAGAGCTGCACCATGAATTATTCACCCAGCCCTACTAAACACTATTATCTCTAGTTTGCAGATGATCAGAGCATCACAGAGAGCCAAATACTGACCTCAGTTACACCAGCCTGTAAATTGTCACTGCTGGAAATGTCCTTACCTAAGTCAGCGAAAATGAGAGCAAGGGGCCAGAGAAGTCGGTACTTCCATCCTCTTTGCTTGACTCTCCCTAAAAAAAACTCTCCTCATGCTGAGGAATCAGGCATCAGTGCCTTCGGAGCCTGGCACTGCCTCCAGGAGCAGCCCCGGCTGATGGCCAGTGGCTGAGCAATACCTGGGGAGTGTGTGGGATCACCCTGCCCAGCACCCAGCTTCCTCCTGAGTGAACCAGGAGCCAAGAGGAAAAGGTAAACCCAGCCCAGGCAAGGCACAGATGAGTATCTCCTGCTGCCTGGCTGTCCTCACAGCTTTCTGCGGTCACCGTTGCCGACCTTGCAGCTTATTGATGGGCGTCTGGGGATTCAGAGATGCTTCTTGCTTGCCAGAGTCTGAATTTCACACAGCTCCGCAGAAAGCAAAGAATGTCCATTTTTGGATGAACGTTGCCTTTGTAACCATGACAAAGGGGCTGCAGGATCTAACACAAGCAATGTTTATGCCACAGAGATGCAGAAGATGTCAGGGCTTCCAAACAGCCATGCTGCAGCATTATATCAAAGCGTTTTGATCACAACTGCTGCAAAATGTTTTGCTGCTTTACTAACACATTATTGTGAGATAAATGTGTGCCTGAGGTATTTTGTAAGATTTTACAGAACATCAAGTAGTAAGCACGCTAAAAATGACATGAAGGCTAGTCTAAACATTTATGGCTGTATAATACAAAGATCATGCTTAGATTATAAAATACAGTAACAGTTTTCAAGGGTAAAACTCTTGTTGTTTGCAGCTCTCCCTACAGTTCAGGTCAGAAATACCCCTCTTCTCAATATTCGGCATGAAATCTCTGTTAGTTAACCTGGCAGCACCCTGCTCAGTGCAAAACCACAAGGAGCTGCTGGAGGAGAGCCTGCCTGCTGGCTGGCCACCGGCTGTCACCTTGCTGGTGCAACAAGGGGCTGTGGGACACATCTGGAACAAGGCACAAATGTTCATAGGTTCTCCTTGCTCCTGTCCCTCAGACAAGTTCATCTGCCTCAGCTCTTCCCAGACAGAAGGTGTGTCTCAGTGGTGGTCCCCCCTGCAAATGTCCTCTGCAGCTGAATCCCATGAATATCTAAGAAGGCTCTGATCACAAAAAAACAAGGTAACAGTTAATATAGAAATTAAATGAAACACATTCTGTCCAAACACAGTCATTCTCCTTTCCAGCCAGCCAGGCACAGAAAGTTTGACATTGTCCGAAATGCTTTGATGAAACCAGTAATGGAAGCAATGCCTCTGGGACCAAGCAAAAAAGTCATTAACCAAGGGGGAGCACTTGCACACATACTATGACCATATGCTGTAAGAGTATAGCAAATACAAGAAGGACATGAGGACCCAGCTGTAGATGAACTGTGCCGAACTGATAATTTCATATTTACCTCACCATTTACAGCTATTTAGTTTCTTGTTTATAGATCTATTTGTTTTTGTACTTCCAAAAATACACAAAAACAGCTAAAACTGTGAAGAAGTAAGCAAACAAGCTCTTCATGGGAGCTGAAGAATACATAAATCCTCTCCCTTGACTGGAGTTAATTTTACCATTATTTAAATTTCTCCTTCACAAGAGCAACTCTAATTAAAGATGGTTTAAAAAACAAACAAACGAATCACCACCTTATCCCACCTATAGAGGTGTAATTCCTATTGTAGCTCTCTGTGCCCCAGCCCTCATTCGTCTCACCCTGCATTACTGACAGTGGAAACACTCCCGATGAAGTCAATCTCTAGTCAAAGAGCTGACAGATTCCTGGAAGTTTAAGGATGACATGGTCCTCCTGCTCCCTCTCACTTGCCATGGGTGAGAGATGAGGTGCTGGTGGCCTTTCAGAGGGTGCTGACAGGAGGTCAGGATACATCCGTGTAAATCAGTGATGTGCCCAGCAGCACTTTGCTCTCCCCCAGAGGCCAACAGGCATGCTACTTGTCCTCTGCCCATGCATTGAACTCCTACACACCACCATCAGGGTAGCTACCAGAGAAGTGCCTACTGCAGCTACAGCAAGAAAACTGCTAGTGCAGATGGAAAATTTCCTTCCTCCTCCCAGTCACAAGGTGACTCCAAAATCTAACTACAGAGAACAGCTTCTGAGAAAATCTGGTAAAAAATAAGCTTTAAAACAAATACATTTTTCATGTCTACAAGCTTCAATACCAAAGTGCTTCAGCTGAGTTGGATAAAGCTCATCATGTTTTAGTGGACATCTCAAATTTGATTTTCATTCTGAATCAGACTGGAAACTTAGACTGACTGATAACAGTGTTTTTTAAAGTATTCATGAATTGAATATCTGAAAAGATCAGAGTTGTAATATTTTAGTTTAGAATTTTATTATATTTTTTTGACCTTTTCTTTCCTTTTTAGCTTTTATGGTGTTTCAAGACTTGCAGTTAGGCAAAGGTACTTACAGGTCCTGAAATAATATAAAAATAATACAAGCGATACAAGCCACCTGCAATACTGTGCTAACTCATTTAAGGGGAACAAGATGATTCATTTCATCTTTACTAGTTTCCACTTCAGAAAAAAAATAACATCTTTAGACTACGGGTCAATAAAATGAGCTGGTTTCTTCATTATTTTATTTTTCAATCTCTCTGGATAACTCCTAAGAGGTACTGACTGAAGGATTATATTTTCTGGGTTGATGTGCCTCCTATGTGTGTCCCATGAAACAAGATAAATTTGCAATTGAAATGCTGGCTGTCACTACAAACAACGTGAAATAAGGAAACAGGAATAAAAACCTTATGCAAGACAGTTCCAACTAAATCTCCAATGAAGTTTTCAGAACAAATCTTCTCCAGAAGGAGGAATTCCTTTGAATCTCTTTTGTTTCAAACTTCACTTAATTCATTTCATTAATTCATCAAAAAAATGAGTTTTATTGAAATGGTACTTTCCCATAAAAAGTTGTTTTTGAGAAAAAATTCTATCCACTCCTAGTGTTGAAACGAAGTGTATTGTGGCCCATAATACACTCTCCCATTGAAACAATGATAGGGGCTTTTTTTCCTTTCTCTGCTCTTTACAGACTGAACTAGGTTACGTGAACACCACAGCAGCACGAAGACAGCGTGACAGACCAAAAAAGGTCAGGAAATCCTAAATGAAAAAAATGTGCCATCTTTTCATCTCTTTGAAGCATTTTCCAGCTCCCACTGCTGGGTACATAAGAAAGCAAAAATCTCTCAACCACAGTAATTACAAAAGACGACGACTGAAATGGGGGATTCTCAGATGGTCCCTCTTGGTCCTGCTCGTGGTGCATAGAGCAGCAGCATCAACATGGAAAACATCAGGAAATGCAGAAGTCTTGATGGTTGCTGCTCTGCATGAGTCACCTACCAGAGGGCAACGCAGAGGAGATAGATGTTGCACATGGGGCAGAGAGATGCTAGTTCCTTTCCTAGTCACAGTCCTGGCAGAGCCCAGATCAGAGCACAGCACGTATCCTCACACCACTCTTAATCCATTGGATCCTGACATGAGGAGACCCACTGGATCACCTACACATCATCACCATCAGCAGCAGTGCATACACTGCAGATATTATGGCCCTACAGAGGCAGCACGGTTGTTCAGCGATCCAGACCACACTGCACAAACCTTTGGAGTGATGAACCCCATCTCGGTCAGTTCTTGAAAATACTGTAATAAACCCAGCAGAAAACCTCAACTTCATCATAATGAGAGGCTTGGACCCACATGATGTTTTCCTGCTGCAGTATATAGCATCTGTTATCCACCCCAGGTACACCTGAGGTGATGCTTTTGGGAGTATTTATAACCCAAGGAAAAGGAAGGAAGGAGGTAAAGCTTCCAGCAAGCTACAGTGCAACACAGGGAATCCCATTAAAAACAAGAAGGCACAATGTCAGTGGTGACTTCATCACGGCTTTTCCTGGTTTGCCTTGGCCATGAAGACTACAGGAAAGAGGGGCAGAGAGGAGAAGCCCCACTGCCCCCCTGAGCTCCTCCAGCCAGGCTCTGAGGCCAGTAACTCTGCATGGTGCACAGTGACCCAGCCTTCCAGCTGTGAGAAGAATCAGAAACTGTTTTTTTAAAGAATTTCTGAAGACCTAATATAAGAAAAAAAATAATCTACCCATGGTTAGTTATGCACTGGCACAGCTTTGGGGGAATTCCTGGTGCTGAAGGCTAAAAGCAGGGTAAAGCATTATCTCCAAGTAAAGGTCTGGTTTGTACCTATCCTGCCTTTGTGAGGTGGGACAGACAGGGCAATCTCCACATAACTCTTACAACCTTGTGTCTCTGATAATTACTGATGAGAAGCCTAAAATAATTGCATGAACTATAACCGCATGTGAGATACTAATTCAAATAGTTCTCCTAATTGAAGTGTTTCCCACTTCCAGTACAGACATGGTATACACACATTTTAAAAGCCCCACCAAGACACTCAGGATGCATAACCTCAGGTGTACTCCTGGAAGTCTGAGCCAAAATCTAGCACTCATACCCTAAAACCAGGCTTGCACTTCATCTGTCAAAGCCCCAGCACTGGGGCAGGGCTGCCCTAATTCCTGACATCTCTGGTGCACCGGCCTGGCAGACACCTTGCTGCACCCTACCCTTCTTCACTGCCTCGTGTGTCATCTGATGGAACCCAATCCACTTCCATGGAAGAAAAAATGCTGTTCTCTGTTCTCCTGTGGGCTATGTAACTGAGGTGTTAGGAGCATGACCATGGGATGTTTTCCAGAAGCAGAGCAGGGCAAGTGACAGGACACCAGGACATGGGAGGAGACAGCAGGTGGGATGGGGACCCTTTCTAAGCATACATTCTGGTTGAAGACATAGCTTGAGTGCCCACCTCCCCTTCAAGTTACAGGCAATGGGAACCTCTCCACAGGTGCCCACTACTGACTAAATATGCAGAAGATTTAGGAGCTTGATTTAGCAAAACTCTTTCATTAACCCTAAAGATTAAGAATGGATTATGTGCCTAAACTGAGCAGGTCACTCCTCCTGCTGTTATTCTTTCCTTTTGTATCTTATCACAAGAAAATCATACGTCAGTGTTTTAGTAATACACTCATCATCTTACACTGATAATATTCAGTCTGGTTTTGAATAATTCTAAAGATGTTTTCTTCATGTTTATAGAAAGCATGGTATCAACGTTTGCCATAAGCCACACTGAGACATATGGCCCTCCAAACAATATTGGAAGCAGAAACCACAGAACATGAACAAAGTTGATCATTCAGTGCTTAAAGCTCATAACCAACTCTTAGGCATTGCTGGTAAAAATAAACTATACTAAGTAGACTATTCCTGTTCCGAAACAAAATGATAAAAATAAGGATGAAAGTCAGGCTGTTACATTTTTCTGAGTCCTTATGGGTAAATGCATAGGTAACCACATATCAAAGACTATATTAATTATCAAAAAAAAAAAAAAAAAAAAAAAAAAAAAGCTTCATATGTACACATATATATATGTATAAAGGCCTATAAAGCAATAAAAATGCCAAAAAAATAACTTGAAATTTTATTTTCCCATCAACAGATAACACTTAATGGTGTATTTTCTCAGGAGTTTACTATCCAAAGCTTATTATCTTCAATGGGAACCACAGCAAAATTTTCATGCTACTTGAAAAATGCTCTCCTTGATGTCTCTTAATCTCTTTGCTTTATCTGAGACAAATTTCTCTCTCAATGTTCCTTTGATACAAAATGCAAAACTGAACTCTTGAAGGAGTAGTTCACTTTGTACAAGAAACAAAATTCAAGGGGGGCTTCTGGAAAAGTGGAAATTTGTCACAGAGAAAAACCTCACAAGCACAGATGTATAATGTACACACACACAGAGGCACTCATGCACAAAGATTAAGGTATAAAGAGCTCAAAGCTGACCATATGACACACAACAAATGTGCGGGCTGAGGACAGGGCACATCAACCAGGGCTCCCCAGCCAGTCGGCCCCCAGCACATACTGGTGCCCACATGCCAGTTGGTCCTCTCCAGATGCAGGACTTTGCGTTTCCCTTTGTTGAACTCAATGAGGTTCCTGTCATACCATATCTCCAACCTGTTTAGATCCCTCTGAATGGTAGACACCATCAGCCAACTCCTCCCAGTTACGTATCTTCACCAATTTGTGGTGGTCGCACTCTGTCCCACCACCTAGGTCATTCATGAGGATATTTAACGGTTGGTCTTGCCAGCAAAAAGTGAGGTGAAGTCATTGTGCGTCTCAGCCTTTTGCATGCTCTTTGTCACCAGGTCTCCTTCCATCCTCATTTTCCCTACACTTCATTTTGCTGCTGAGACAACTGTAGAAAGTCTTCCTGTTGCCCTTCATGTCCCTTGCCAGGATGGACTTTGGCTTTCCTAACCCCAACACTGCATGCTCAGACACTGTCTGCATTCATCCTGGGCCACCTGACCCTGCTTCCACCTCTTGTATGCTTTCTTTTTATGCAAGTTTCCACCACAATGATGTCCTGTCTGCACTTCCTTACTGGTGTACATACATTTGGGATGGGCCGCATTCCCACCCTATTTTGCTGGTTTCAGGGTCTCACATCTGCTTTGCTTGTCAACCCAACCCTCCACTTCCTCACCTGGCTATGGGGTCGCATCTTCTCTCCCTTGTCATTCTTAGTTTGAAGCCCTACTCATGGGGATGTCCAACCTGCTGGCAAAGATGCTTTAGGGTCATTATGCAGTGATATCTACCTGTGACTTGCTGCCAATGCACAGGAGTTATGGTGTGGGTTTAGTGCCAAAAGTTAGTACCTTATCACTGTGCATTGGCAGCAAGTCATAGGTAGATATCATTGTATAATGATCCTAACATGACTGGAGAAGTCAGCCCCAATGCAACTGTGATTTTATTAAAGGCTACAGGAGGACAGGTCAGGGAGCAAATGTAACATCTTCTCAAGGAGCAGGAAATTATTCTCCAAGTCAGTTCCTCCATAAAATTCAGGACAATTTCACTATCTTCTGCAGACAGCAAGTCTCTCCATAAACTATTTTTATAAGTGAATATGTATATATATTTATATATATATTTATATATTTATATAACATATATATATATATTTATAAAATATATATATTTGAAACTATTAAGTGACTAAAATGGAGTTTGTTGTTGTTGTTGTTGTTTTTATTTTAGCCTGAATCCCTGCACTAATGTAGCATAGGGCACGGCCATATATCAGAAGAACCAGAAACAAAAACTGGTATGTGAAAGCAGGGAGAGTGACTGTGAGAGACAAAACCTTTGCTGCAAGAGACAATCAGACATGGAAATACATCCAAGTGTAAGAGGAGACCAGCACCTCAAGCAAACAGCAAATGACCCATGCACAGCCACAATGCCTACAGAACTAATATCTAATACTCTCAGCTCCTCTCAAAGTGCTCCCTGTTCTGGTGGTTTCCACAACTTTTATACTCAAGTCCTTGGCCCTAAACCTCACCAGAGCAGCTGCCTCTCCACACAAGCTGTGTCCTTCTCTTGGCATTATCTGGTTCAAATGCATCTTTCTTTACCTCTTTCTGATCATTTTAAGCATTGCCCAGTCCTTTGTGACTTTCTTCTCCTAATATATTGCAGATTTCTTTTTTCACCATTCCTATAATCAGTATGCCTTACTACTCCACAGATGTAGATGGCTCAAATTCTCATCTCAGGCTACCAAGCCAAGTCCATTAACCTGTATATGGAGAGAGTTGCAGTTCTTGACCACAGACCTCCCCATACCATACTGCTGCCAGTACGACTGTTCAGTTGAGATGAAAACAGCAGCAACCTGCATGAAATGGGATCACGTAGGAACAGGAATGTCATGAAACAAGAACGTGAGCTAAAAATGCCAGCAGGACACTGGTCTCCACGCACATGGCTGGAGTACCAGCTGCAAAACCACCAGCTCTTAAAATACTTATCTTCGTAAAAAGCCTGCTTATTTTTAGAAAGATGTCGCCTTCTCCTGTGATTATCTAGAAAGCAGGATATGAAACAGAACTAACATTTCTGTTCCAAGTAACAAATCCTGGCTTCTGGTATCTCTGATTATATCACGAAAGTTTGTGTCCTAGACACTAATTTTCAATCATTTGCAGTTTATGGCCTCTGTTCAATTTTTTTTCCTAAAATGATCTTCTAGCTGAAATTTGTCATGTAAGCAGGAATTTAACTTGAGTGAAATTCTCTATAATCTTTGCCCTTAAGGTTTTTGTTTTTTTGTTTTTTTTTTTTTTCTTTCTTTTCAGAAGATTTTTAAGCTCAGCAATACAAAGCTGGTCTCGGTTTATAACTTTATAATGTGCAATAACGCCTCTGACACATCAGAAGAATCGGAATAATTTCTGTATTTGAAAGGTGCATGCTCAACATTCACAACATGCTCATTTCCCCTCATTTTAGAAAGGCAATTCAAATTGCAAGTTCCAAACGTACACAGATGTTGAAATTTGACTGCACCATCATTTTCACAGGTGTCAGAAAATTTAAGTGACTTAAAAAATCGTGAGAGGTGTGCAGGATAATTTGCCTTGGGATTCTTCCAGCCTTGGAGATCTTTCTCTGTGAGTTACATCAGCTTCACTAACCTCTGAGGACACTGGGAAACTCAGTGTTCCCTTTTCAGAGCTATTGCTTTTAACACAACTGTTATCTGCGCTGTTTCAAAGCTGTTTATTAACACCAAGGTATATTAGAAGATAACCTATCAACACTTGGCATGTGAATCACAAAAAGCCAGAATGTGATAGCACCTTGTCATGGTTCATCTCTTCCAGGTCTAAAAATTATCCAGGATAACTTTTGGCAATGCTTGAATGAAAGATCTTCTTAAGAAAACAAAGCCAGTGTCTTTTGATTGTCCAATTACATGTCCAGCAAGTCACTAACAAAAAAAATGGTTTTCCCCACAGCCCACTAGCTGTCCTCTTCCTCTTGGATAAAATGTTCCCTGGGTGAATATTGTGTGGATCTCTTTCATTTCAAAGCCAAAATCTTTAAGAGCATTCCCCACATGCACTCCTTACTCCTGGGTGTAATTACATGGTGCTCTGTAGAAGAGCTGCCATGAACCTGGTGTATTTCACACTACACACTTCTCACCTGGAGGGTTTTATGGATCACCACACGCCATATCATTAGCTAGCTTTGAGTTAGCTAACTGCTTCAATGGAGCTTTCCCCCTAAGCCTCCAATTTTCCGTGGCTTATGCCATCCTGAAGCAGTTTCTTTCAAAGATGAGCTCTGCTGTGATTTTTCTCAGCTCAGAGACCCTGAAAAGTCTGAAAAAAAAAAGAACTTTCACATTTTCTGTGTCTTGGTTGTTCACATTTAGGAGTTATGGGGATTCCATTTTATATGAAAGAACTAGTTTGATTTTCATCTGCAAGTATCTTTACCAAAAATAAAAAGGAAATCAATTCTTGCCTGTTCTTAGCCCAAAGTATTTCCTTTCAGTTGGAATTAATTGTGAAGAACAGGCTTTTGGTTTTGTTTGCTTTTTATTTATTTATTTATTTGTTATTCCCAGAAAGAATGTTTGTTTGCACAGGAAAAAAAAAAATTAGGAAATTTGAATCAGGATCACATAGTTAACATAGTCTCCTGCATGCCTGTGGTTTAGGAAGTCTTTTATTACATAATCACAAACCGTTGCTACACATTCACCAACAAACAGGGGACCAAATTTTGCACTTTAATGTATAAAATAATCAAATTATTAACAACTTCAAGGGGCATATGCCCTCAGTTATAGGCTGAACCCAATATAAGTTTGATCTGAGGAATGGGAAACTCCCAGGAATACTCTGGGCTAACTGATGGGTTTGTGGAGCACTGAAGAGACCTCATCCATTGAAATTTTCTGTGCTAAGACAACAGGGTGTTCTCCTGCTCCTTGGGATCTCTCAGATGACTGGTACTCAGAATCCCTCCCTTTAAGTTTAACCTTAAAAACATGAATCTGAGCATTGTATGCGCTCACTCGTGAAGAGATATACACGGTATATAGTGTGCCCTCCCTAGTCTAGTGTATCTGTTATTAGTGTAATTACCATGCATCCTCCAGAGAAAAAGAGAGTTTTTTTCTGCAAGACACACTGGAAGATATGGAGACACTCACCTACACAATATTAGTAAGGTAATAATATTAATTAAGCCTGTCAGCCTCGACTAAGATTGGGGTACAGCTGTGCTGACCAGCATATAAAAGTCTTCTTACACTTTAATGTGGCATGTCTGGAAAAGGATAAAAGTGCAAAACCAGTATAACTCCACTTTTAAAACAGAAAGCCTAGCCTGAGAAGGACGGGCAAAGCTTCAAAGCAAGTCCCTGGCAGCCTCAGGACAGGATGATTTCCCAAGGCTCGCTGTAGTGCCTTAACTCCAACATCACCCCTCTTCTCCTAAGGTTGGGGGGGAAACTCATCCTCTGGTACAGGTATAATTTCACCAGTTTTAAAAATTCTGTTACTTAATTTTACCTTTCTGAATAGAAGACTGTACAATAGTTTCAGAGGCAGCATCAGCAAAATGCTGCTAAAGAAACACACTTACCAAAAGTTTCCTTTTACAGTAGAAGATAATGATTTCAGGATGGACAGAACTGAACACACTGTGCTGCGAATAAGGCTAACTAAAATCAGAAGGCATAATTCAAAATGAGTGACTAACAGTGGCATACAAAGGAACATGCTAAAGTGAAATAATTTTGTGCTTTCCCAGTTAAAAGGTTATTTTCTTTCCCAGAGGCCATTAAGAGAATGCTGGTAGCTCCCAAAGAAACACCTTCACAAGGCGCTGGTGGGATCGATCAATGTTAGCAAGAATTACCAGAATACAGGCCACAGAGCTACTACTGCAAGTCCAAGCAAAATGAAAATGTCACACCATGTCGTGACACTACTTGTACAAACACGATGAACACTAAATCCATACATAATTACTGTTTGTTTGAATTTATTGATGTTCAAGACATTGAACAGTGTATTCTGATAGCACGTTTTGACCTATGTCTGAAAAAATAAAAGAATGATATTAATCTCCCCGCAGATATATTATTCATGTCTTCTTTATTGTTTGTACCTCACAGATATACACTGTCTCTGTCAGCTCTGCAGCCCTAGCATCAGGAATCATCCCTCTTCAAACTCATTCCTTTTCTTAAAGAGATTTTGGATTCAGCAGTAGGTCAGCCTTATCCTTACATGCTTTACATGCAAGATTTAATAAGATAGAGATTTACAACCCATTCTAATATTGTTCCCCCAAATTTATTATGTTTTAAAAAGTAAAATGAAAACCTTCTTTCCCAAAGACAGATATATTTTCCGTATGTGTAGGCCTGATTTTCAAGGTAGCCTGACCTATTTTGATATCTAAATAGGGCTAGATTTTCAAAAGTGTTCCATATCCAGCAGCTCTTATTATAGCCGGGTTTTCTAAAGAATTCAACTTCTTCAGTGCCAAGTTCTCTGGAAAAAAAGTTGTATATTGTACTGTTGACCTGGGACCTGAGCCCTTTCGAAAATCTGGCCCTGATATTCAATGCTACACTCTTGTAAAGTCTTCTTCAGACTTTAGTAGGTCTGATTCTTGCTGCATTTACACACCTAGTCTACCAGTATGGACATCTGGGAAACTGCTACAAGCTAGGCAATTCAAGCCCGAGCTTTTTTTATATTGATTGGTAAGCATAATAATAACAACAACAACAACATATCCCAAAGCATTAGATATGAATATCTTATCTACTCCATGCAGACCAACTCAAGGATTTTAATACTTTATAGGGCTTTGGAACTTTACACTCTGGTACTAAAGAAGTATTAACACAGCATAGTGCAACAAGTTCATGCAATGAGCATCCATGGGAAGTCACTTAAGGAGTTGGCTCTTTCCCCTATAATTCCCTAAAATCATAGAATCATTAAGATACAATGATATATGTTTATATCAGTAGTAGTGTTACACATTGAAGGCTAGGTTTAGGCTTTTCAGCATTCAGTCAGTTGATTGAAACTTGAAACAGAAAAATCTGTGGCTTTGCAGAAGGCAAAATAAAAAACAAAACAAAACAAAACAACACAAAACAATTTAAAAGCAGCAGCATGAGTGCCAGCTTCTGGGAGAACAAGATTTAGAGAATCCCTGCCTAATCTGTTCCCAACTACGCTGCTCACCACACGGTGTCTAAGGATTTGTTTTAAGCCCTTCCCAAAGTGTCTGGCATACCATTTCCTTGTCTCCACCAAATGTATCATGTAACTGTAAATAAATGTTCAAATGAGTTTAACAGTCATCAGGATGTTTCATATTTGAGCACTACATCTTTTTTTCCTGAAGTTTAATTTAACAAGCTGCATTTATGGCAATTTTCCTATATTATTTATTTTTAACTTCACTAATACATTTCTCACTCTGCTGCTTCCTTGGGATTACAAAATTGATCTTTGTAAGCTGAGCTCTGAATGAAAAATTTGGAAAATGGAGACGCATTAGGCTACCTTTTTTCTTTTGATGCACAAGACCTGCCAGCCAGCTCCCATTATTGGAAATGAACCGGTTTTGTCGCTTCTCTCTCGATATGACCTTTTGCTTGCAACATCAGATACAACTTCTGTGCAAGACCCACTTCCACTGCTATTAAAAAGGCAAAGTGAAAGGGGAACAAGAAACATTTAAAAGAATTTTTTAGTATATTGTCTCTTCTTCATCCACTACTTTTGGATGTGTGAGTAAATGACGGTTCCCTCTTGCTCTTGGCTGTTGAGCGTATGACAAGCTGCAGGAACAAGACAGAGACGTGGGTTACCTTGAGCTACACCTGTTCTCCGTGCTTTGACAACAACATTACACAGCACAGACCCAGCCACGGGATTTAGGGGAGCATGTAATTCCAATAGCCCTTGGCAGAATGCAGAAGGGATTTAAATTATACACTGCTGCACAGAAGCTCTCTGGGAGATTTCCCTCTTCAAATCTTGCTATAAGTGGATCTTAAAATGTTTGCACAGGTTTTGAAAAATGCTTCCAGGTAAAACTGACTACTTCTTATATGGAAAAACAGGTAGAAAATGGATAATTGAATCAATCAAAACCTGAAAGAGCATAAGTTAGGAAAAAAAATAATATGTCGATAACAAAAGTAAGGTACACACAGCGCTGGTGTATTAATTCATCTCCTCCATAGTACTACAACTAATTTGTTTCCAAGCTTTAAACTATTTTAATTTAATGCACAGGAATACAATTCCACCAGTTTTGTCCTGGTGTGAAGCAAGTAGACCAGTATGTTAGAGAAATCTTTAAAAATATTTACACTTTTCCACCCCCAACTCCACAGATCCAGTATTTTAATGCAATCTGCTAATCGTCTCATTCACAGCTACCGTTCACCTAATTTCCTCAAGTACTTAATGGTAGCTATTATGATCACCAAGGATCATGGGACTAGATCCCTAGGAGACAAGGTCAGACCAGTAAAATTAACCATCTGTCCAGTGAGGACTTTAAGCTCAAGGCTGCATTTAAGTATTAAGTTTTCAACTGTACGGGCATATTTTTCCCCTGAAAGCAAGAGAACACACAAATTTGATTCTAAAAAAAAAAAAAAAAAAAAAAAAAAAAAAAAAAAAAGTGCGACAGAAACGTTTTATCACGGAGAGGGGTTCACCCTGCAAACATTCTGACAGCTAAGGCAAAACGTACTAAACTTGTTAAACTTTCCATCGGTCTGCTCCTGCTGAAGGCAGCGACACAAACCAGCGCTGACCCCTAGTTTAGTCCCTGGCGCTGCGCACCGTGACTTTGGGGCGTGCAGAAAGCCCAACTTTCACCACGCTCCGCGTCCCCCCCTCAATTTAACCTCACAGGCTGCAGGCTGCAGGGGCTGTGGCGGCTGCCCAGGGTTCGGGCTTTTCACTTTTGTCCGCCGAGAACCTCGCATCGCCCCGCTGGGATGCGGGACCCCGAGGCGCGGGGTACCTGCAGGTCTGGGTGCACTTCTTGACTCCTTGGCGCTTCCTCCCACTTCTGCCGCTCCCTGCCTCGCATCCTTCGCTACCCACGCCGCAGCCTCGCTGCCCGAGACCGGAGGCTGGCACGGAGGCCAGAGGCAGAGGTCCTGCCCGGTGCTTCACGGACCAGGACGGACAGACGGACGAGCACGAGAAACTTATCCCCGCAGAGCGCTCCCGCCCGGCCCCGCTGGCGTCCCGGCGGGGAGGGTGCTCCGGGGGAGGAAGGATGCTCCGAAGGGGGGGGACTCTGCTTTTAAAAGGTGGCAAAACTTCCCGAAGAAAGCGAGCACCTGGGCAAACAGACACCCCAAATCTGCCCCCCCACCTCCGCCTTACCTTGCCGGCGGGGGATGCTCCTCCGCGGGGCGGCCGCGCAGCCGATGCACGAAGCCAGCAGCAGCAGCAGGGAGGCGAGGCGGCGGCAGGGGCAGAGGCAGGGTCCCGGCACCTCCATGTGCTCCGCAATCCCCCGCCGCCCCCCGGGCCGGGGGCTGGGGACCGGGGCCGGCGTCCCCCTGTGCTCGGCAACCGGGCGGGGAGCGGGGCTGGGGAGGGCGCGGCGGGGCTTTTACCGAGCCGGGAAGGGAAGCGGAGGAGGAGGAGGAGGAGGTGGAGGAGGAGGAGGAAGAGGAGGAGGAGGCGGCGGCTGGGTACGGCGCTTTGATGGGATTACAGCCCCCCCCCACCCCCGGGGCGGGCGGCGGCCCCGGACCGCCCCGAGCCCCCCGCAGGGAGCCCCCGGTGCCGCCCCCACTGGCCCTGCCCTCCCCCTGAGGTTGGGGTATCCTCGGCCCCCTCCCGGCCCCCGGCACCCCGGGATCGGCTGCCCCTTGCCCCGCTGTTGCTGATGCTCGGGTGGAGGGCTCCGGACTCGTTCCCCGGTTCCCCTGGGAGGGACGGCGCAGGGGTGGAATCCAAGCCCGGGGCAAGGCGGGGAGAGGATTCGGTGAGGAAGTTGTTGCTGAGTTAAGAGGATGAAGTGAGTTTAATCCCCGCAGATGGAGGCTGAGACCTATCCCGGCCACTCAGACTAATATAGAAACTCAGTGGAGATTGGAGGGGATGGAGGGAGGAAGGCAAGGGGAAGTCCTGGTATTCGAGGATCCCAGGAAAAAAACAGGAAGGAGCAGCCCAGAGCATCCCTTCAGAGCAATATAACGTTGGTGGGACAAAAACCAAAACCCAGTATCCCTTCTTCGAAATTTAGCAGACAGAGGGAAGGTGCAAGAAACTTCGCATTAGGCAGATGCAGGATTATCTGCCCCCCGCTTTAGGTCTCATCCTAATGTCGGTTAGTTAGAGATCAGTTTAAACCCCGAGACATCAGAGTTGTTATGTCTTCAGGGTTTGTGTGGGCTTTGTTTTGGAAATGAACCCATTTATTTGTTTTGCTCTTTGATAGCTGCGAGTGGTTTTGATGTCCATATAAATTATGCATATTTATACAGACCCTTTCTGAGTGTTATTAAATTCATAACACTAACACTGTTCAGTGCGTTCCATGCTCTAATTTTATGGCATGGAATAGGAAGGGGTGTGTGGGGAGGGGGTGATCAGAAGAAAAACTGTCTCTCTGCAGGAACAATGCTGAGACAGGAAAATATGGAAAGCTGTACCCTCTCAGGGTACGAGAGAAGACAAGGAAATGGTGATGAATGTCCTTTTGGACAAAAGATCAGAGGAAGGGAGTTGGAGCCCATATCCTTTAAAAACACTGTGAGAACCTCAAGAAGTTGTTTAAGGGGGAAATCAAAGTCCTCACCCGAGACAGTGGAGAGGACAGACCTTGTGTCCCCTGGGGCAAAGGCAAGGAGACAGAAACCTGGTCCTGGAAAGGGCAGTCTTGGAAAGATCCCCATAGGGAGAGCATGCTCAAGGCTGTAGGAATTACAGCTGAGGAATAGTTCTGTTAGCGTATTTGAGATGCCAGTGGTTTCTCTCTCACACCCTTATCAGCCTGCCTTGCAGGGCTGAAGGAATCAGTACATGCAGAAGAAGTGCAGGACCCATGGCAGGAATTCCCAGCTTGGTCACAGACTGAAATGTGTTGTGTGTCTGCACTTCACGAGGCAGAGAATGAACTCAGTTAGTGCTCCATATCTGCCCTGACATGGATTGCTAACTTGTTGGTAAAAAGGGCAAAGAGGTCATGGCAAGGCGTAGACAAAAGTTAAGTCTGTCCTTTATATATTGTCCAAGCAGTTGTTTGGCATTTGTACAGTATACTGTCACTGCTACTTCTGTGTTTCTTCTTCCTTGAACTCCATCCATCCTTCTTTCACTCCTCTTTCTCTAGTGTCTTCTTCCCTCTCACCCTCTTCTGGCAGCATTCATATCGGCCACTATTGTAGTTTGTCTTGTTTCTCACATACTCCTACCTACCAAAAGTAATCTGTGATAAAGTAATAGCTGGACATACTGAGGCCAAATTAATTATTACAAAAGTTCATACCTCTGAGTTTCAAGCTGTTGTCAGATTCAGACTGATTTTTTAATTTTAATTACAGCTTTGGAAGATTATCTCTGCAGCCATGCAAGCTGGAAGCTTGCCTTCTAGAAGGAAGTGGGATATTCAGTTTTGGGTTCGTGGACAGTTACTGTTGTGGAAAATCCTTCCAACAAAGGTAATCCACTGCAAGCTTATTGAATTTTCTCTAAAATAGAGAAAGATTCCCAGTGGCTTTCTCAATGGTAAGGTTTTACTCTGTCCTCATTGGCATAGTCACTGGTTGTCTTCCAGTAGCATACATGACTAACACTTGGCATAGATTTGTTATTGCAACCTCTCTCCAGAGGAAGACAAATCTTAGTGCAGTATCTAGAACTAAAACCTGGAATTAGATTTAAAAGATAAATATACACCTTGCTCACCCATCTCAGAGAAGATATGATGAGAGAAGCAAACCATGTACATCTGATGACCCTGAGCTTTGGAAGGAATTCCTTTGCCAGTTTCGAACCAGTTTCTGAGGTATATCACCCACTTACAGACAAAAACTTTGCCTTTACTGTGGAGGATTCTGCTGTGTCAGAGGGGTGCAGCTGTCAGGAATGACACACTGTGGTGGCATCGTTGCTTCTCCTTGTGCTCACCTGAACTTCTGTTTCATCTGAATTCAACTTTAACCAATGGTCTGTGATTGGATCCAGCTTTGGAGCCATCTCCATGACAGTGATGAGATTTTTTTTTTGCCATGAAGAGAATGTAGATGTGTAAACTACTCACTGTGTGCCTGGCTCACCAGTGTTTGCATATAGCTGACAAGGACTGAGACACAACCTTCTGAAGGTCCATAAGCCCAGGATTCTAGTGGTGGGAGTGGAAGTGGTTTTCCGTCATCATCTACTGAACATACTCCACCAAGAAGACTCTAACTAAACTAAGTCAGCACACTGATTTTGGTACATTAGACCTGTGTTCAGGTGAGATATTTCCTTTTTTTGTTCCATGCTGTACGTATGGGAGGGAACCAGGCTCCAGTCTGCATAGTTTCTTATTCTTGGAAGTAAGGGGATAAACACAGTGCACAGAGATTTTTCTCTCATATCTTTTCTCTAAGAGGGAACACATGGCCCATCTCTGTGCCCTAAAGGAACAGGAATGCAAGGAACGATGTCTGACGGAGCCTGAGCAGGCAGAAGAAACACTCATACTTCTGAGTACCCTGATGCTCTCTACATCTAGAACAGCTGACTCGCTTCAGCTTGCAATTGCATTACAGTGGTATGCCACATGTAATTTGCAAGTGCTGAAATCAAGAGACACCCCTGTTCTTTGAAGAAACAATAGATAAAAATAAAATGAACGTAAGGCACCAAATGTTCAAACATGGCAATAGATTCTCTTGCAGTTTTTGAAGGTCTGGAGTAACACGACTTTATTATTTTTGTGAACATCACAGTGGGCACATCAAGTCTCACGATGACAGAAAGTGTTTTTAGCAGTGACCTGGACCATTATTCATTCATAGCAAAATATATATATTAAATATATATATATTGCTATAAATTATATATATGTATACATGATACATATATATACATGATATATATATATACACAAATATATACAATTATTTTCAACAACTAATTTTACAATAAGTCACTGACGAAGCAGTTTGTTGTTAAAGGAACTAAAGCAGGATGTCAACCCGAAAACTATTTGGTAGAAGTGCAGGAAGTTAAGCGAGCTGACTGTGAGCTGCAGAGAATAGGAGTCTGGCCAGTGGGGTTAGCAAGCTTTTCCATTGTGATTCATGGGGAAACAAATATGTCTTTGCTTTAGGGCTTGTCTTCACTTGAAAGATATTTGGGATAAAAGGAGTGTATGAATTTATAGCATTTTCCAGAGTAACTCCATATGTGGACACATTTAGTCTGGAATAAGATTAAAAGAAAATCAGTGAAGAAGTCTTCTGAAATAGAAGTAAAGAAATGGAGGCATCTATGGTGAAATGGGAGATATTTCTAGACATTTTCATTATGGCAATGTAGGGCTAGGCTAAGGAAGTTAAGAATAATGTATGTGTACATTTTCATAATTATGAATTATGGATTTTTTTTCTCTTCAACTGAAGACTCAAAAATTTGGAGTTCTTCCTCTTTTTTTTCTTTTTTTTTCCTTAATAGTCTACAAATTTTGAAAAGATGAATTCTGAATACATAACATTATGTCAATTCAACCACTATATATTTTTGTCAGGAATTTTTCATAGATTCCTCTTAAAAGAAGTACATAAAACCCTCAGAGACCCTAGGAAATATTCACCATGCATACATAGTCTCTTGGACTTTACAAATGATAGAAAGTAAGAAAGGTTAACATAAAGCAAGCCAGTTCAGACACGGTGGCTGCATTTGCTGCTTATAGGTAAACTAGTCATTTATCTCACAGATTTTTTCTCCCATTCCTTCCAAACTGCAGCTTGTCTATTCCTTTTACTTATCTCTCCATTGTGATTAAAGTTTATGAAAGTTGCATTGGAACCTGCCAAATGAAATTCTGAGTGCATCACAATCCAAACAGGATGTTTTTATGTCATTCGCATAGAGATTCCTGTTTAAATTTTACCTCCTGACCTTCCAAGGTCTTCTCAGTATGCCAAGGTCATTGTACCTATTTTACCATTCTGCTACTAATTCCAGGATGAGATATTGACTATATCACCATATGTACATAATGATATATAGAATTATATAGATTTGAGGATCTTTTTATTGACTTTAGCAACTTGGCAAATTTATGGAAAACAGAAGAACCATTAACTTACCATTTTTTCAAATACAAAAATGATAAATGTAAATGTCAGTTAAAACCAGCAAACTTTATTTTAGCAGCTCATGTTTAGTTTTATAGCAATAACAAACAAATCACAGCAATTTGTATCTTATTATAATTCAATTAGAGAACAGTAATGTTTCATGAATATATATATTTGTTGCTTCTACTAATCATTACAATAAATAATTGCCTAACTGGTAAAAAAACAAATAAGTAATTCATTAGTTTGCAATATAATAGCTGTTTACATTTATTATTTCATTTATCACTTACATAATGTCATAGATGTGTGTAGAGTGCATATTACAATATGCCATCTAAAGTCATAACTCTTCGGCGTACAACTTCCCTCTAGCTTAACTAAGTAGCGTGTCTTGAATAGAATGATTTCAGATTTGTGCACAGGATAGCAATTGAGAGTATTTAAGAACACTTTTTGTTGTCCAGGGTACCAGAGAAGTCTCCAAGACATACACAGAGCGCCTCCAAAATTCATTTTTTTTCCAGAGGGGAAAGTGGCACTACAGCCAGCATACGGCTGAACTGTTCAGAAAGGGAGTTCAAGCTACCCTGCAAACTTTAGGAGTGATGGCTGTGGAAACACCAGTTTCCCTGCAGAGATGGTAGGCTTCCTTCTTAGGATATTAGTAGGAAACACATAGAGGCAAATGTAAATTTCAACTACTTTGAAATGGTGAAGGGATGAGTTTATCCTATTAGGTTCTTAACTTCTGACACCATCTACTTATTTTAGATATGGATCTGAACTGAGCCTTCTTGTTCTCTCCCTGATTATTTTCCATAAAACTATGGAGACTAGACTTAGTTAATTTGGGGAAGAAAAAAAGAAAGAAAAGAAAGAGAGAAAGGAAAAAAGGAAAAAAAAAAGAAAGAAAAAAAGAGAGAGAAACAGAGAGAGAGAGAGAGAGAGAGAGAGAGAGAGAGAGAGAAAGAAAGAAAGAAAGAAAGAAAGAAAGAAAGAAAGAAAGAAAGAAAGAAAGAAAGAAAGAAAGAAAGGAAGGAAGGAAGGAAGGAAGGAAGGAAGGAAGGAAGGAAGG
Source organism: Cygnus olor (assembly GCF_009769625.2). Classification (NCBI taxonomy): domain Eukaryota; kingdom Metazoa; phylum Chordata; class Aves; order Anseriformes; family Anatidae; genus Cygnus; species Cygnus olor. The sequence goes on along the minus strand of NC_049198.1, from coordinate 13,562,585 downwards.
AAAGAAAGAAAGAAAAAGAAAGAGAAAGAAAAGAGCACAAACCAAACTCTGCCTGCCATTTTTAATATAAAAATGATTATATATCAGAGACATACTACACTTTTGTAAGTGTTAAATGGTGAACATACAAAAACAAAGAAACATCATTGTTCTGTCTTTCCACTCTTAAATAAATATTTGCCACACATTTACTCACTATACTGGCAGTTTAAGCCCATTATACCTTCCTAGCATTCAGTCTTTCCTTCTTCCATTGCCTCTCATATAGATTGCCTGCGGCATAGCCAGAATTTCAGTTCGTGTGAACATCACATACATTTGCAAGGGATACAGAAAAAGGCTTCTACGGACCACATCTGCATCAGATGAGAGTCTTTACAGTCTTTTGTCCCTTGATTTCTTTATGCTCTCAGCTCTGCCCCCCAGCTTCCCTGCTTCCTACTGTATTCCAGGCTATTCTTATTAATCACATTTCACTGGTTACTTCTACTTTTTCAAGACTTACAAATTACAGCCAACACTGGTAGTTCTAGACACAGAAACAAATAGATAACATAAAAATCCTTGTTGTGCCCAAAACTTTAGACCATGCAGCAAGTAAATGCTGAGAATATGAGGAGCAATGGGAGGATTATGAGCAACAAGATTAATAGTTATAGGCCTGCAGTTACCTGGCCACTATAGGCCATCATGTTCCTTATTATCTCGCTCTTCAGCCCTCACTCCTTTTCAGTTTTTCCCATACACATTAATGATTATCACATTATTGATTATCATGTTATAAAGTGTTCTTTCCTAACATGCTATATATTTTTATTAGTCATAGGATGATGCTTTGCCAAGTATCAATAGTGTATTTATAATTAAGAATTAGTATGCATTATACCGTTAAAACAACAGTATTATACTGAATAAACATTAAATGCTCCTTTCTCCCACTTGTGGCCCCACTTTATTACTTTGTTTATAGTTTTAACTAAATATGATGAGCAGTGAGCACAATCACTCCTTTGTGCTGGGACTCCAAAAGTATGTTGTAGCCTATGTGCTGAAATACTGAAGTTTTATGCTCATTTTTATTATCATTCATTCATTATATCATTCATTATGCATGCTCATTTTTATAAATAGTTCTGTTCATTACTTGTATGGCAAATTATTTTACAGCACTTTGGCCATGGTTTATGATGCCAGTATGCTAAAAATGCTCAAATATAAGCTCCAAACATCTCCCATTCTTAACGAATTTAACCTCAGGATGGGCAGAACAATAAACACAAGGAGATATTTCATTTACAATAAGGCTAGCAACATGAGTAGCTTGTTGTTGTGGTTTAGCCCGGCTGGCAGTCAAACACCACACAGCCGTTCGCTCACCCTCCCCCCTCCCTCTCCGGGATGGGGGAGAGAAACGGGAAAAGTGAAGTCTGTGAGTTGAGATAAAGACAGTTTATTAAGACAGGGAAAAGAATAACAATAATAATAATAATAATAGTATTAATAGTAGTAATGTGTACGAAATAAGTGATGCACAATGCAATTGCTCACCACCCGTTGACCGATGCCCAGCCTATCCCCGAGCAGCCGGCCCCCCCCCTCCACCCCGGCTAGCCACCCCTATATATTGTTCAGCATGACGTCAGATGGTATGGAATACCCCTTTGGCCAGTTTGGGTCAGCTGTCCTGGGTCTGTCCCCTCCCAGCTCCTGCTGCATCCCTAGCCTGCTCGCTAGCAGGACAGAGAGAGGCTGAAAAGTCCTTGGCTTGGTGTAAGCACTGCTCTACAACAGTTAAAACATCAGCATGTTATCAGCACTCTTCTCATTCTAATCCAAAACATAGCACCCTGCCAGCTACTAGGAGGAAAATTAACTCTGTCCTAACTGAAACCAGGACACTTGTAAAAGGCAAATCTTACACTCGTAGTTTATAAGAAAGTTGCTGGGTTATTCTTTCTATCAGTGTTTTTCAAGGATTTATAGGTTCCAGTTTTAATAAGCGTTTTCCTTCTCCTTTTATCTCCTGTTGCTTGGTTTTGGTAAGGTGAAGAATTCATTGTTTTGAGCTCAGAAAACTCTTTATGTTGTCGCTTACTCAGCTCACAAAGAACCAACAGAAGCACAAAGACCCAAATTACAAAAATTTGTCACCTAAGGATCTAAGTATATTGTTATAAATCTCTCTCACCATTTCCTCTCAGGTCAATTATTTACAAGTTATGTTCATTGTGATTTAATGGAGCACATTCTTTTTGTTAGCAAATGAATTCTTGCCAGACTTGAGCCCTATGGTAAATGTAATGAAAAGCATCAGAAAGAAGAAATGAGCTCTTTTACAAACATAAGCATTATTTTAGACACTCACAAAACTTGCTTGCACCAAATATTACACATTCAGTATTTGGAAGTCTGGGAGGCATTGGGCAAATGATGCATTGCCCAATATAGGCTTATTTTCTTCTTTCTTTTCAGTTTATGATGATGATATAAAGAAAGATGAATGATCCACAGTGCTTTGGGGAGTTCAGAACATCATCTTTGCATTTGTTTTCCCATTGCAGTCTTACTGCTGCTCTCAAAAAAATATGACTTCAAAGAGTTACTTTCATTGTTTTTCTATTTAATGTAATATGTATGCTCTTCTTGTCCTCTCATGTGTCAATCTCACAGACCGGTACATAGCTTGTGTTTATAACATAATCTCCTGGGGATGTTTTCTCTGATTTCTTGATCAGGATATCAGAATGAGGAAAGAAAAGACAAATCACAAAGAACCTATCCAGATTTTACAAAGAACACCATAAATCTTTGGACTTGCATAGTTTATTTACAGTTAATAAGGGGAAGAGGTAATGGATTCTGCAGAAACAAGTCATGAGAAGTACCAGAATTCATGGCTTTTTCAAACTGGCTGTTAATTTCCATTCTGTTGGAAGGAGTACCCATACACTAGAGACAAGTGCTCTATTGTCTGCTTCTGCTTTACGTGCAGAAGGAATATCATTCTCATTAATCTCTTCTAGGGAAAAACGAAGATTGAAGGGGAGAATACTGCTCCCATTTTATCACTCCCTTCTTATGCTGATGTCATTTCTTTGAGGCAAAGGGCAGCAAGAACAAATGTATGCAGCTTCATTTTCCTTACTCATTTGTAGGACCTATTCACTAATCCATTGTGCCCCAAGGAATTACCTATTTTCCACTTCATGTTCTGAAATTCACCACTTGGGCTTGCAGGAAAGAGTGGTAATGGGTGAATTTGCAGAAGGAATTATGTTCCTAGCAAGGCCATTGAAGGAGAAATGGAAGACCATAAGATCTTCTGGTCTAGTCTTTTCTCTTCTCTAGAACAGACTCCGGCAGTCTCTTCTGCCCCTTCCACAGGGTGCTGTTGTGCTGGAGGAAATAGACAAAATTTGAAGAAGTTGAATTTTCTTTCTAAGTTGGAGAATCAAGGGAAAAACTTCAAAATGAGCAACAAGTACTTTGTGGGAGCTCAGTCATATTCCTGAAGTCTCCATTTTTGAACATGAGATCAACCCGTATGCAACATACTCCATCACACACCAGCTCACCTCCAAGACCTGACATTAAAAAAAACTTCTAGGCATCACATGGTCTCCCAGCTTGCATGAATGTGAAAGATAAGAGGTCTCCTACTATTTTTTTTTCACTGATTCATCTCAGATGTTCCTCCTATGTCTCTTCCCAAAGATCACTGAGAAGTTTGTTTGCCACAGATTAATTCATTCTGTCAGAAAGACAAAGGGAATACTGTAGAGGTAACTCCAGCCATCTTCAATTTGATAAGCCTTTAAGGAGCTTTTGAAAAATCATAAAACTTTAAAAAGATCCTTAAAAGTAGTTTTTCATGTTTGCCCTAACAGAGTAATAATACTTTAAAAATAGCAGGTAGCAAGATCCAATCAATATGCCATTAAGATACTGGCAGCACTAGGGTAGGATTACACAGTTAAGAAATTAAGAAACCCTTAACTTTTCCAATTTCGGCCAAGCAAACACAAGAAAGTTGCATTATTTATTTCATAAGACTAACTTAAATAATCTTATCCTTCTCTTGGCATCAGAAAAGCCCCTTACATATGTAAATATGAAACTAGTGAGTTAATGATAAGAGATGAGGAGGCTCTAGGGAGGCCTTATTGCTCTCTCCAACTCCCTGAAAGGAAGGTGTGGGGAGCTGGGGGTCGGCCTCTTCACACAGATAACTACTGACAGGACTATAAGGAATGGCCTCAAGTTGCACCAAGGAAAGTTCAGGTTGGAAATTAGGAGACATTTCTTCTCAGAAAGAGCAGTCAGGCATTGGAACGGGTTGCCCAGGGAGGTGGTGGAGTCACCGTCCCTGGGGATGTTTAAGGAAAGGTTGTGGTGCTTAGGGACATGGTTTAGTGGGTAACATTGGTGGTAGGAAGATAGTTGGACCAGATGATCTTGGTGAGGTCTTTTCCAATCCTAATGATTCTATGATTCTATGATAATGAGACACCCAGTTTATCACAAAGTCATGGTTCATATTCTTTGGGCCAAAAGATGTTTTACAAAATATATATAGTACTTCTTCTTGCTTTATCTGCATAGGTTAATACCAATTTCAGCAAATTCCTGAGGGAAAAATTTATATGTGGTTATTAAACGGTTGTTTGCACGCAATTGCTGGCAAATGAACAGACCAGGCTGTTAATATATAGGAGCCAGGAGATTCTTTGTTTCCCGTATAGCATAAGACCACTAACAAACCTTTGAGTAGCCATTTAGCAGAAGATTGTATGGGCTAGGAAAAAACATCATCCAGCTTCACTTTTATTCATAATGACTATGTACTGGATTCATGTTTCAGGTCTCGACAGTTATTAGAAGTTGCAAAACACTATGTGGAAAATGGTGCTGGTCTGTGCACCATTTCCAAAGATCAGGGTACCATTTTGCTAGTTTAATCATAAGTTTGAAGCTGGTTGATGTTTTTGTTTTAGTTTTTGTTTTTGTTTTTTTAACAGACCAGCTGTACTCATATTGTGTGCAATACCCAGTCTAGTGTATTTAAATCTACATGAAGTATTGGTTAGCTGTGCTGCCCTCTGGCCTGTTTGTTTGTCTCAATTTCCTTTGATTCAACCTTTGAAATACAAGGCCAGAGGTTTTCCACCACAGGTGTCTAATGCCAAGGATCAGTTTTGAGGCATGAACTTCTACTCAATTTTCCCATCATGGTGTGGGGTACTGGGGTGTATGACAGTGTGCTACTGCTTCCATATGCATCTTGAGCTCATTTTCCACAAAACCTAACAGCCCAGTTTCACTGTTGAGCTTCCTAATCTTAGCTTCGCTGCTGCCCACTGCTGAGAAACATGGCATGCTAAGTGCAGGGGTACAGTTACTGTGAAAGAGTGGTTTTAAACTCAAAGTTATGTTTGGAATTCCAGAAGAAGAACGTGCAGTCTCTTCCCAGTATCACACTGCTGCCTATCCCTGTCCTGCACAACAGACCATGATGCCACAGAACAGAGCTGAAAACTTTCTCACCAAGTGAAGATATGAGGACAGACATGATAAGCCAGCTGTCCCCTCTTCCGGCTCATCACCTTGAACCTGCTGATTTATTCTCTGAGAGAATGGATATAAACGTATTTTCAGCTTGTACTTTGAACGTCGGTTCTTCCTTTCTCTGAATTAGTATTTGTTATTATTGATCTAATGTGAATAAGACACATTGTTTGTAACTCAGAGCACATAGTTCTGCAGACTTTATTAATGCAATAGCCTTACTGGGCTTGATCCAAAGTTAGTGCAGTCAATGGAAAGACTTGTAGTGACTTCAGTGGACTCTGCATTTGTCAAGTGGATGTTAAGTATTTGGGGCATAATTTATGGCACCCCTCTGACTGTGGCAACATGAAGCTGCAACCGTTCTGCTCCTATTGCAGTTGAAAAGAAAGGGCAGCTGCTGTAATATAGAAACTTCCCTTCCCATTTTCTGATCTATGCACATATGTAGCTACCTAAAAGTATGAAGGTCTCTGAACTACTTTGCTCTCAACACAGCAGCTAGCAAAACTCTGTAGTCTTATTAAGTCCAGAAATCTCACATGGACACTGGAAAAAGAACCAATGAAATTTACTTCCTAATAAAAAGTTAAAGAGCAACAAATTATGCTTCAGCTTATCAAGACGAGAGAGAGAGAGAGAAGAAGAAGAAGCTTATGATCTGAGCTTCTATACACTGCCCAGTTCAGTTCTTCTGGTGTACATGCTACAGATTAATAGGCTCTCCTATACGCTGTAAAATCTGCACAGATATGCAACAAGCACAGTAAAGTCAGCTGAACTAAGTCAGCTGTAATACTGACTAAAATAAAAGATTAAAGGGGATTTTTTTTTTTTTTAAGACTGCATATTACAAGAACTGAGAGGGACTTCCTTACAATATGACACATATTTTCAAAAATACTTTGTTTTACAATACTCAATAATATAATCATTTCATTGGTAATGTTGAATTTTTTTCCATGTGTTCTTTTCAGAAACACATCTGCAGGTGGATTGTGTAGTGCCTGCTTTCTGCTTGTACAAACAGTATGTGTACTAGATGTCATATGGATACTTAATCACAGAATATCCCACTTTGGAAGAGACCCACAAGGAATAACAAGTCCAACTCCTGGCTCCACACGGGAGCACCCAAAAACAAACCAAGTGTCTAAGAGCACTGTCCAAACAGTTCTTGAACTCCGGCAGCTCAGTGCCATGACCACTGACCTGGGAAGCCTGTACCTGTGCCTGACCACCGTCTGGGAGCAGAACCTTTCCCTTACACCCAGCCCGACCCTCTCCTGTCCCAGCTCCATGCCGTTCCCTCGGGTCCTGTCGCTGTCACCAACGAGCAGAGCTCAGCACCTGCACCTCCGCTCCCCTCATGAGGGAGCTGCAGGCTGCCATGAGCCCTCCCCTCAGCCTACTCTTTTTGGGCCTCTGGCAAAGGACCTCAGCCGCTCCTCATACATCCTCCCCTCTAGACCCTTCACCTTTTTCATAGCCCTCCTTTGGACACTCTCTAACTGTTTTCTCTCTTTCTTATACTGTGGCACACAGACCTGCACACAGTACTGGAGGTGAGGCCGCACCAGCGCAGAGCAGAGCAGGACAATCCCTTCCCTTGACCAGCTAGCAATGCTGTGCCTGATGCACCCCAGAGTGCGGTTGGCCCTTATGGATGCCAGGGCACGCTGCTGGCTCACGTTGAACTGTTGACAGGAACCCCCAGACCCCTTTCTGTGGTGCTGCTCTCTAGCTTCTTATCCCCCAGTCTGTATGTATAGCCATGGTTGACCCAACTCAGGAACAGAATCTGACACTTGCTCTTGTTAAACTTCATATTGTTGGTGACTGCTCAGCCCTCTGACTTGTCAAGATCTCCCTGTAAGCCTTCTCTTCCACTGAGGGACTCAACAGCTCCTCCCAGTTCTAGTGTTGTCCACAAACATATCTCATATGCATTTGAGTCCTGTATCCAAGTCATTTATGAAAACATTAAAGACAACTGGCCCCAAAATTGAGCACTGCAGACCACACTAGTGACTACCCACTAGCCTGTTGTTACCCCATTTACTAGAACCCTTTGAACCTGATCCATCAAACAATCATTTACCCATCTTATTATGTATTTTTCTAGCTGTAAGTTCGACATTTTGTCCAGAAGGATACTGTGATACAGTATCGAAAGCTCTGCTAAAATCCAAAAAGATAACATCAGCCTAATCAGATTTTCTGCTAAATTAGAGTTGATACCCAGGAATCCTAGAAAAAGTCAATAAGTTCTTAAATTTTGCCCAGACAAAAGTCCCAGACCGAACAAGAAAATACAGACAGTTGGTTGCCTTAACTATATCTAGTAACAGTCTACTTCACATTTATGTTCTAGTAAGTGATTAGTTCTATCAAAAATTAGATAAATGACCTTCTTTGAAGAAGGAAGTAAATACAGACTTTTACAAAGCTTGAAAAATGAAAATACAACAGCTTATACCCAGAATAATCTATCCATGTCTAACTATGTCGGTGGAGTTATTCTAGATTTACACTACCATTTTTCAGTTCAGAATCAGTCTCAAAAAGAGCAGTGACAAAGAGCATATAAATAACTACAGACTAAGCACAATAAACTGAGCTATTTTTCAGTATTTTAATTACTAAGTGGCAGTATTATACTCTTCTTAATTTTTATTATTTTTATTTTTTACAAAAGGATGCTTCACATAAATGAGTCAAATCTCATGGCCACTGGGTGCAAGAATTCTAAGGATGTTGTTAAGAGGAGATAGTGAGTCACATTTTGCTATATAACTCTCCAGTTCGTGGCTTCATCTAAACCTGCAATAGCAACAAATACCACAGATGTATTTGTTTGGCAGCTACCTTTCCTGATGTCAGCATTGCTGCTGCTGCTGAACAGACAGATGGCCAGTAAGGATATAAGTGTATGTCCTCTGTATATGAACCATGCTGTCTTTTGTAATATATTAACATCTGTTTAACCGGGATTCAGTGCACGCTCTGCAAGTTTGCTTATGACACCAAGCAGTGTGGTGTGACTGACACCGCTGGAGGGAAGGGATGCCATCCAGAGGGACCTGGGCAGGCTTAAGAGGTGGGCCTGAGAACATCATGGAGTTCAACAAGGCTAAGTGCAAAGTCCTGCATCCGGGCTGTGACAATCCCAAGCACAAAGGCTGGGTGAAGAATGGATTGAGACCAGCCCTGAGAAGGACTTGAGGGGTGTTGGTTGATGAGAAGCTCAATGTGAGCTGGCAATGTGCTCTTGTTGCCCAGAAAGCCAATGCTGTCCTGGGCTGCATCAAAAGCAGTATGGCCAGCAGGGCGAGGGAGGGGATTGTTCCCCTCTGCTCTGCTCTTGTGAGACCCCACCTGGAGTCCTGCATCCAGCTCTGGGGCCCCCAGCACAAGAAGGACATGGACCTGTTGGAGCGAGTCCAGAGGAGGGCCATGAGGATGATCAGAGGGCTGGAGCACCTCTCCAGGCTGAGGTAGGTGAGGCTGTTCAGCCTGGAGAAGGGTCTGGAGAGACCTTGTAGGCTCCCTCCGGTACCTAAAGGGGGCTTACAGGAAAGATGGGGAGGGACTCTTTACTGGGGGTGGAGTGATAGAACAAGGGGGAATGGCTTTAAACTAAAGAAGGGTAGACGTAGATTAGATATTTGGAAGAAATTCTTTACTGTGAAGGTGGTGAGGCACTGGCACAAGTTGCCCAGAGAAACTGTGGATGCCCCATCCCTGGGAGTGTTCAAGGCCAGGCTGGATGGGGCCTTGGGTAACATGGTGTAGTGGGAGGTGTCCCTGCCCATGGCAGGGGGGTTGGAATTTGATGATCTTTAAGATCCCTTCCAATGCAAACCATTCAGTGATTCTATGACTCTATGATTAAGCCAGATCCTCTGTAGGTTTATGCCAGGACAGCTCCCTGGAGACCACATCAACTTCAGAAAACAAACAAACAAAGAAACAAACAAACAAAAAAACAGTATTCTGCAGTGACCAGGGGTTTGAACTCAGCACATTAGCCTACAGCAATGTGGGGAGTAGAAATCAACAGCATACACATGAAATAATATTTTGGTGTTTATGTTGCTTGTTTTTTCCAAACTTTTCCTCAAAATCCTCAACGTTTCTTTTCTCAGCTCGTCGAGGTCAAAGGCAATGATGACCATGTCTTCTTAATATTTAAAAGTATTCTAATGTTCTAGTGTGATATTTAACATTACAAACTATTTTGACTTTTTACTTTACAGAGAAAAGATATATGCGTGTTTGTTCTCCCTTCACCTACCTTCAGAAAAAGAGGAATAATTATTTTCAGAAGAAAGAAATACGAACTTAAGCCCATAAAACTTGTCAGATCTTTACAGGCTTCCAGATGCACTTTGTTAACAGAAATAGTAGATAGAGGCTTGCAACCGTTGTATCACATCTGTGAGGCATCATGCTGGTTCTTGGATGAAGCCAATTTAAAATGTATTGAACCCTGTTTTGCTGATGGCATAATGAGGTCTCTTCCCCCAAGAATATTGTTCTACAGCTTTCTGGGAAACATTTTTCTTTACTTCTATTTGTGTAAGTAAGTTGTGCTATTTTCTGTTGAGAGAGACACTTGGATCTGTCTGATGCTGTTCTCTTTACATGCAATAAAATTCCAGTTATTCCAGGGTCACTGTTCTAACCTCCCTGTCCAACAAGCTGTATATGCCTCCCTCTTCCATAGCCTGTCAGTTCCTCCAGATCTTGATTAAACAGATCTGTTGGGTGTTGCCCATGTGGCACATAATTAGGAGCCTAACGTGGTTTCATCTTCATTTGAAGAGGTATTGCATCAATATTTACTGCCGAAAACCAATACTGTAACCTTTCCACTCGCTATTAAGCTGATACTAACTTGAAGCAGACTTTACTTCTAAAATAACTACTATTTTATGTCCAGCTCAACCAGAAAGCTGCAGCAGAAGGAGGGTGTTTACAGTGCCCTGCCTCCTCTGATCTCCCCAGGATGCTCTGGCATTGCACCACCCTTCACTCCAAGCTGCAGCTCATAGCCGTACTGCAACACCACTCGCTGCCAGAGCCCAGAACCCACACCAGAAAACCCACAGCTCGCCCACAAACACATCCACATGATAGTAAACTGTTCTGCAGTCATGCCCCAAACTTTGAAGTAGTTGAGATAGTGTAGACATCTGTAACCACATGGCAGGACTATGACCTTCAAGTGTGATAGACTTGGTGTCACTATGGCTGTGGCAATCCTTCCAGACATGCTCAGCAGCTGGTTATAATCACATGCTGTAACCATTTCTCTTGCTATTTGCAAACCTATTGTTTATGAGTGCTAGAGAAACAAAAAGCAAAATTGTTTTAGGGGATAAAAATATTGTCTAGTTGTCTTCTTCTGAGCAAGAAGGATTTCAAACGAAAAATGGGATGCAGTGGGAGTATGGGCTCATGTACACTTATGTGTACCCAGGCATGTTATAAGCATTTAAATTTGCTACCTATGTTCCATGTACACAAGATAGTTTGTATGTCATGCAGAGCGATTAGTAGTGAAACTATAAACAGAACTTTTCAATTAGCTGCAGCAGGAGCCTCAGAAATCAGAATGCCAGAGTGTGTGGGTCTCTGAAAGCTGGAGGGGATTGTTTCTGTCTATTTATTTTCTGGTGTGACATGCTGCTTGAGAACCAAATCATCACAGCCTCAATTTAGTGGGCCAAGTAAATAAAAAGACATCCTTCTGCTACCATGAAAAGGAAAGTTGTGCCCTGCTTATTTAAGAAAAGTGGCAGCAAGAGAATGGAAGAAAATGAGTTGCTCCCATTCCTGAGCATACCAGCCACTACAGAGTGTTGATGGCAGACAGAGGAAAGAATTACACAGAGAAGATACAGATACATGCTTTTCCAGAACACAGAGAGGAGCAGGAAGTAAGGCTATAGTCTACACTTTGATCTCCACCCAAGGTGCTGCTCCTCCTCCTGTCCAGGTCAGTTCACACTGTAGATTCACAATCCAGCCCTAGGGGACTGCTCTCTTTTCCTGGGTTTGATGGGTCAGCTAGTCTCTGTCATGGAAAATCTTGGAGAGGATCAAAAGGTTGGAAAACTCTGAGGAAATAAACCCCAGAAAATACACAGGACAGCAAGGGAAAATGCAAATGGATAATCAGCAAAATTGTTGGACAGCTGCAGGCACCTGGGACATTTGCCTTTTCAAAAGCAGTTCTCATAAGCAAAGGGACTGACCCATCCACTCGCTCCTATCCATGTAAATAAACTAATGGGTAAAGTTACAGTTTTCCCTCTCCCTTGTGGTCTGGCACCACTGGTAGGTTTAGCTGATGTTGTCTTTCATCCTGACCTCCAGCCCAGATGGATGTGCAACACGCAACCAAGTCTGAGATATAAACTACCCACTGCGATGGCTGCTCCTCCCGTGCTACGGGCAGAGAAAGGATGAGCAGAGATGGGATACCACAGCTAAATTTTCCCTTTTGAACTGAAGGGATTGCTAAAGAGAAATATGTCTATACCAGCAGTGGCAGTAGGGTTCCTCTCTTTCTCCCCAGAACAAGGGAGAACCAGGACTTTGATTAGACATCAATTTAGCCATGTTAATTTTGCCTTACTTGTATGATATCTCACCTGGAAGACAGTCTCCATTTCATCCATTAGAAGTCTGTGTATCTCGATTATTACTGTTTGGTGAAAATGGGTGTATTTTCGGCTGGTGGAGATGTGCAATGGATCACTTCTAGTGACTGAATGACACGATCTTCAATGTAACAAGTTAATCTATTAAATAGTGAAAACTGTCACTGCAAAGCAAGATTAATATGCACAGTTGCTAAAATAGCACATGCACATATGCCTAATTAACGATTTGCATGGCCAATGCACAGTCAAGGTAATTCCATACCCACCATGAATCGCAAGGAGAAAAGAAAATAAAAAATACCAGTGAGGGATGCATGCAAGAAAATGGTTCTAGCATTCACAACATAATACTATAGTTACACTTATGTGGTATTTATCACCCAGAGAGTCAGAAAATGCTTGTCAGAGAGAAGTGAAAGACAGTCAGTTTAACGTGGTCTATAAACACAGACACTGTACAAACAGACGATTTAAAAAAAAAAAAAAAAAAAAAAAAAGCAAAAGTTGAAGGGAAAATCCACTCTGTTTGCAAGGCAAAGATGGAAGTACTTGGGTACAGTCCTGAAATGTGCTCAGCATAATCATAAACAGGAAGATTTGAGAGGCACATTTGAAAAGAGGATGCAACCTGATAGACAGAGGAAGTGAGTGCCAGGTGGGGCAGGACCAGTGAAGAGCAAACTCCAGGGCAAATGTGTGCAGGGTATTTAAGGTCAGAGGACATCGAACAAGACCAGGAAGCATGCTAGAAAGAAGCAGATTCATTCTGAATTAGATTTAAAGATAGGAAGTGAAAGATGAGAGTAAAGAAACCAGCTCAGAACTACAGTTCTCTTCAAAAAGCTACAGGGGCTCTGGATCTCTCAATTTTTAAAGGAAACATTTAAAGGAAACCATAAACCTGAATATCAGAGTGACTTAAGGTGTGGAATTAATATATATTTCAGCAAAGAAAAGGAATACGTGCAGTGCAGTGAATTAATACTTCTCTCACTTTCCATTAAAGATTTTGTTAGAAGTGATTTTTTTTGCTTGCTGAAGAGAGCAGCATCCAGCAGTTCAAGTGAGATCGATCTGGATGGGAAGAGAGAGTGGCTTGTTTGGGGTAGGAGAAGGGGATTATTAACCACCCAAACATGAGCAATTTTGGTACAGTGAAAGGCTCAGTGCCACTCTACACCATAATACTCAGTAGAGATACAACAGACTCTTTGTGGGAACCTTTTCTAACGTTGCTTATGCACCGATCTAATAACAGCTTTTGTAGTACGCCATTTTCTGGGCTCCCATTTTACTCTCACTTTTTTCCTGGGTAGGAAGCACCAGACAGCTGTGTTGCTTCAACAACAAACCAGAAACCAATTGGTCACCGGGGGCTGCTGTCTCACTGTGCTGCTGCCTGGTCTGGAGAGGATGGAAAAGATTTTACCTTTCTATGATGAAGTCCACCCTGTTTGTTTGTCAGCTTACCCTACTTTTTCATGTCCATTGTAAAGCTCCAGCTCCTGGAGTTATGCAATTTTATTTATTTATAAAGGATTTCATTTTAAAACACATTTGCTCTAGTTTCAAGCAGAGGAAAAAAATGTTATGCACAAGTCCTGAGGAATCCAACAGCAATCGGTGAGAAGCAAAACAATTATTTGGGGTATTTTTCACATGATTTTTAAGTCAGTATTATTATTTTTGAACGTTCATAGTCCCTCCTGCCTAGTCCCTCTTTGAGGGCAGTCATAAAGAAGAGTAAGGAGAAACACCTCCAGCACTGTTTATACCCCTTTACAGCCCAGCAAAGGCTGCAGCAGCCTCACCTTATGCTATATAAATGAGTTTAATGGTGTTTTACATTGTAACAGAAAAAATGCATTTTAAATGAATTAGCCTGGTAAAAATATTGGATATGCAAAAGCAACACACCACCAACTAGAAAAAAAAATCTTTAAAATCAATGTTGAATTTTTAAGTTGTCTTTTTTTTCTTTTCTTGGAAACACTCACTAGTTGTCTTCTGCATAAGACATATAAGTAGTGCCACCTGGAGGAGAGCGTAACTGGCAGATCTCAACACCAGAGCTATCTTAATGTAAACTGAGTTTTCCAGTTCTTCATCTTTGATCAAGTAAAACACCCAGCAAGATATTTATTTTAATAGTAGCTGTAAGGCCAGTCTCAGATTACTTGTCCTGGTAAACTTTAATAGCTGTCTTTCTCTGGCTGCAAATGAAATCTAAAATCTGTACAGATAACCCCATAATTTAATACATATTTCTAGATTTAAAAATGCCTTTAAATTTATTTTCTACTTATAGATTCTCTGTGTGTTCCTCAAGAAGTTTAGTAACTTTCTCATTGTAAATTAGTGTTTGAAGAAGCATCTTGAAATGTGTAAAGTAGTGCAGATCATCCTTAAATGTGAAATGATCTTTCTTGCTTCACCAGTACTTGAAATGACTTTTTAGCATGCTGACAGTGACAGGTTCTGCATGAGAAGAGCAAAATGAATACTCTTTGAATACGACAGCCACATACAAACTTATACTGGGGAGGAAGTGGGGGTTCGCAAAAGCACTGAAACCTGCTGAGTAGGTTCTGCCCTATGCAGTACAACTCAGTGCTTACCAGCCAGTCAGGAGCCTTTTTGGCTTCACAAGGAGCTGTTTGCACCATCAGTCATTGAAAGAGAATGAGCGAGGAAGACTGAGGGTGTCCAAGTGCTACAACACACATGTGCAACGGAGCCCTGAGAGCTGCCTGGCACCTGCACACCTGCTTTCACTCACAGGGCATGATGACAGCAAAGTGCTGAAAAATGAACCTTCTTCTACTCCCTGAGAAAATGAGAAGTTACCTCAGGGTACCTGCAGCAACTGTCAACTCCGTTTGCTTCTTGGTGTATTCCAGGATAGCAGTCTTTATTTTCTACTCGGCCACCACCATCAACTGCTACTAATAAAGAATAAAAATAAGGTCCAGACGTGTGATTTCATGCTGTGACAGTGCAAAACCTGCAAACCAGCACCTGAAGGAAAGAGGCACATGGTCCCAGGGGAAATCTGGGTTCTCCTACGCACTAGAGAGTCAATACTGGTTTCTTGGCTGTAGTGGTCAGTGAAGCATGATATATGGGGCCATACTGTGCTTTCCTATCAGCGCGCTCAGGTTTAGTGGGCATGGAGCCAAAGAGCAGGGTGGGGAAAGGAGTTAGAGATCAAAGCCTAAATGAGGAGGGATGAGGGAGGAACACAATGCAGGATATGGGAAAAAGAGCAGCAGTGGCTGTGGGGCAGAAACTGTGAGAGACAGCTCAGAAGAAAACTGATTTCCAGGGAGGGATCAGCGGAACAATCCCACACTGTGTATAACAGCCTCTGCTGTCCTGTGCCCAGCCAGCACTTCTCTCCTGTCCTTGTGAACCACCCTCTTCCAAAGTCTGATGTCCCAGTAAGCACATGGCTGCAGAGCCACTTTACAAAGGGAGAGAAACTTCTTGTTGCCACTGTGGTTCCGGCACCGTGGTTTGTGCTCACCACATGGAGGCCATGGGTGAGAAGTGAGCTGGGCTTCCCAAAGGGCTGCAGGCACAAGCACAAAAGCGTTGACCTGCATGGGTTCAAGGACGGAGAAAGAGCACTAGCTGCCTGTGCTGTGGGCTGTGCCTGCTGCAGGTGCCAGAGCAGCGTGGTGGGAGTGGGCTGGAAAGCCACGTTTGATGGCTGTCCACATTTCTTTGCTAAGTCAGGACCAGGGAGAGGTGAGGAACAGGACAGTGTGGTTTGGGAAGGGCTGAGTTAGCCTGTAAATTAATTATTTATTTTTAAAATAGACAGCCCTTGTGCAGTCCTTACTACAAGTGTAAACCCAGTATCTCACTGTCACCACTGAGGCTGGGACAGTGATTTAAAGCATGGCAGAGCTCTGTCTGGCAACCACTACCAGCTTTGTCTTGCTGTTGCTTATCTCAGGGGTGTCCTTAACACATCCAGATGAAACACGTTGTTCCTCCAGATGAAAAACATCATTTAAGGTTAAATTTTGAATCTCTAGCTATGAAAGAGTTTGGAGCACCTGACCTATGAAGAAAGGTTGAGAGGCTTCTCTAGGCTATTTAGCCTAGAGAAGGCTTCAGGGAGACCTCATAGCAGCCTACAAGAAAGGTGGTAGGGTCTCTTTATCAGGGGCTGTAGTGGCAGGACAAGGGAGAATGGCTTTAAACTAGGATAGGGTAGATTTAAATCAGATATTATGAAGAAATTATTTACTATGAGGGCAATGGATGTCCCTGCCCATGGCAGAGCGGTTGGAACTGGGTGGGCCTTAAGATCCTTTCCAACCAAAACCATTACATGACTCTATGAAAAAGGAGCAGTATGAGACCAGTTTACTATATCAGACATCATAGCTGAGCTCCTAAGTTTAGCAAGCTTAGTATTAGCTCTGGATCCAGCACTAGGAGACTGAGTTCATCTGGAGCATGTATTCTTTTCACCTCAAGAAAGCCTTCAGAAAGTCAGACTCAGCACAGAGAAGTTATGGTCTTGAAGGGAGAGATGAAATCTATTAGCCATTACTGCTATGACACAGATGAGGAATTCAGCTCCAACTACAGCACCTTGGAACATGCTATAAAGGAGAACCTCTTTGGACTTTCTTCTAAGAAAAAAAAGTAGGCTACCATAAATGTTCTAAGCTACCTCACCTGGTAATGGGTGGAAGCCCTATACATTGGCACAGTAAATGCTACAACGAACTGTGCAAAACAGTTTTGATTCTTGTCCTTTCTGAGGCAAAAATCAGGATATTTTTATTCTTAACACTGTTTTGGATCTTGCTCATAAAAGCTTGGAAAATGCAGAAAATGTGCAGTATGAAATAACACTGTACAGACTAGAGTTTATTCTTCCTTCTAGCCATTCAATTTTCTCAAATACCTGCCTCAGCTTTATTCTCAAAAGTCAAGTAGATGAATTCATACGGAAGAGAGTTTTGTGCATTTGCTAATATAAAGAATTCCCTTCCCTGGGAAAATATAAATGTTGAGAAAATACTTCAATTTTCCAAAACAACATTTTGAAACTAACCAAAATACTTCATTTTAAAATGTCAATGCTTATTTTGGAATTGCTGTTTTAACTCAGGCTGTCATTTAAATACCACTGTACAAGGAAACATCAATTTAAAGTAAAATGTTTCAGTCCAAAGTTGCATTTCTGGAGGAGGATTAATAGCAACTAGAGGGAAAGATTTACCCTTCAAGGACAGATTTATCAGTATCAGTCCAAAATTTGATGGTATCATTGCAAACCTCGGAAAACTTTGCAGACTCAGAATCATGTTATTACTTACCAGTGTGGTTCAGCACAGTGTTTGAGCATCACCTGGCTCACTAAGCAAGATGATGCTGGGTGTGAAGATTCCACCATTCTCTTAAATTCAGGCCATCAAAGTCTGAATTCATAAGTGATGAACAATTAACAGAGCAATTGAATTTAAATTGCTAGAAAAACTTATGTGTTAAAACTTATTAGGAAAAAACTTATTAGGAATTAATCAGAAGGGTGAGCCTAGGAATATGTTCTACTTGTCCGTTTTATTACAACACTTCCATTTCTGCTTTACCTTCCTCTACCCTAGAAATGAACTCTTTACTCTTTTTTCTTTTTTTTTTTCACTGAAGTATTCATGCTATATAAATCTCATCTGTCTCATATGTGTTATTCCACTGTATTTTTATATACTAGATTCCTCAATTCCCACATACAGTAGGTAAGACAGAGACAGAAGAGTGAATCCTATCCACAGAGAAACTTTCTTTGAGTGCAAAGGGCCAGGAAGCTGTGGGTGGTATAATTGTGTAAATAATTTAAAAAGTAAAGAAAATAGATATGTAATGCAATAGCTGAACATATACTTGCTGTCACAGATGGTTAATATTTTTCTTTAAGAGAATGAAGTTAGTTTTATTCTCCCTGCAAGCTAAGTTAAAAACACACACACACAAAGACACACGCAGAAGCCTATGATAGCAAAAAAGGATGCATTTCCTACATTCTTAGTACTGGTTCCAGCTGACTAACCCAACCATTGGTCATGTCCTTGACCAATTTTCCTTGAATTTCCAGTCATTTAAATACACTTTGCTAACAACTAGTGTAACTACTGGCACCAGGATGTGAAAAGTAGTTTCAATACCTGAGGCAACATCTGCTCTCTCTCCTCATCCTGCTGCTCCCCCAAAAATACAGGGCATGAGCCTGGGTCGTCAATTCTGTGCCCCAGAAAGCTCCTGCCCTCCTGCACACGGATGCAGGGAGGCTGAATTTGTTGCTGTGTGCAGCTGCCTCTACAGTGTGACGATGAGCAACAAAGAAAAATGTACATAGAAAGCCCAGCCTCCAGAAACTAAAGTCTCTTTGACAGACCAGGACACCCAGTGGGCTTTTGGACATACAGGACAGATGGCTCTTTCTTATTCAGCCTGAAGGAGTCCAGCAGCTGAGTGAAGGCAACACATGAACACAGCAAACCAGGACTCCTGAGGTGGTCCCCTGCTGCCACGATTTGTCCTCTTCAGTCATCATCAAGCAAGTATCTCCATAGACACCTGTACTGTGGTCTAGCATAGCCTACTAGAATATTTCATAGAATCATAGAATCATTAAAGTTGGAAAAGACCTTCAAGATCATCAGGTCCAACCATCACCCTACCACCAATATTACCCACTAAACCATGTCCCTGAGCACCACATCCAACCTTTCCTTAAACACCCCCAGGGATGGTCACTCCACCACTTCCCTGGGCAACCTGTTCCAATGCCTGACTGCTCTTTCTGAGAAGAAAAGTCTCCCGATTTCCAACCTAAACCTCCCCTAGTGCAATTTGAGGCCATTTTATCTAGTCCTATTGCTAGTTATCTGTGAGAAGAGGCTGACCCACAATTCCCCACAACTTTCTTTCAGGCAGTGGTAGAGAGCAATAAGGTCTCCCCTGAGCCTCCTCTTCTCCAGGCCGAGCAACCCCAGTTCCCTCAGCCACTCCTCATAGGACTTGTGTTCCAGGCCCTTCACCAGCTTCTCTGCATACACTCCAGGGCCTCAATGTCTTTCTGGTAGTGAGAGGCCCAAAACTGAACACAGTACTCGAGGTGTGGCCTCACTAGAGCAGAGTACAGGGGAATGATAACCTCCCTGGTCCTGCTGGCTGCACTATTCCTGATACAAGCCAGGATGCCACTGGACTTCTTGGCCACCTGGACACACTGCTGGCTCATGTTCAGGTAAGCATCGACCAACACTCCCAGATCCCTTTCCTCTGCACAGCTTTCCAGCCACTCTGCCCCAAGCCTGTAGCGCTGCATGGGGTTGTTGTGGCCAAAGTGCAGGACCCGGCTCTTAACCATGTTGAACCTCATCCCACTGGCCTCTGCCCATCAATCCAACCCGTCCAGATTCTCCTGCAGGGCCTTCCTACCCTCTAGAAGATCAACACTTCTCCCCAACTTCATATTGCCTGTAAACTTACTAAGGGTGCACTCAATACCCTCATCCAAATCATCAGTAAAGATATTAAAGAGGATGGGCCCCAACACCAACTCCTGGAGAACACCACTGGTGACCGGTTGCCAGCTGGATTTCACTCCGTTCACCACCACTCTCTGGGCCCAGCCACCCAGCCAGTTTTTAACTCAGCCAAGAGTGTATCTGTCCAAAACATCGGCTGACAGCTTCTCCAGGAAAATACTAGGGGAGACCATGTCAAAGACTTTCCTGAAGTCTAGGTAGACTACATCAATGGCCTTTCATTCATCCACTAGTCGAGTTACCCGGTCATAGAAGGAGATGAGGTTGGTGAGGCAGGACTTGCCTTTCATGAACCCATGCTGACTGGGCCTGATCTCCTGGTTGTCCCACATATGCTGTGTGATTCCATTCAAGATGGCATCACCTTTCCTGGCACCGAGGTCAGACTGACAGTCTGACAGGCTCCCCAAGTCCTCCTTACGACCATTCTTGTAGATGGGTGTCACATTGACAAGTCTCCAGTCACCCAGGACCTCTCCGGATGGCCATGACCACTGATAGATGATAATAGAACCTCAGCCTTTTCTTTATCCTCAGTAGTCATGTTCCCTCCTGCATCCTTACGATTAGTATATTTGTGAAAGCTTTTTTTTGTTTTTCTTAACCATAGTGGCCAGGTTGAGATTATGTTGGGCTTTGGCCTTCCTGATTTTTTCTATGCATATGCTGGCTACTTTCTGTACTCTCCCCGAGTTGACTGTCCCTTCTCCCACATTTCTCACATGGAAAGTGAGTCATCAAATTCTAACAAGAATTCAGGAGCATTTCTTATGAAGAATGGTCCCTCTGAAGACTTCTGTCTCAATCTCCTGCCCTGGCTTAGAGAAAAAATAAGGAGACTCCCAAATACGTTTCTCTTCTCACATGATTTATGCAGCTCTGGTGCAGAGGCAAAAGCAATTTCTGTGGGACAGGTGCCGAAACCTGTTGTCAGATGTGGGCATTATATTATACCCCCGCATATAGCATGGATCAATCACTTTTGCTGAGAAAGGCACTTCTGCACAGCTCTATATCCTGCTATCCATCTAGAGCCAATTTCTCAGAAATCACTGCAGAGGCATTATTCAGTGATCTTTCCTCCTACAGCACAGGGCTTCTCTACTGCAGAAGGATCAAAAGGTGTGCTGTATCTGATTTACTATGTCCTAAATAGGATAGACATACATTCTTTTCATGTCAGAACACTTCCTGTAATGCATTTTTGGGGCAACAGCTCTATCTGAACAGGTCTTTGCAAGCTGAGTTTAGCTGTTTCAAGATTTGGGCTCCATATCTAAGAACTAAGGTTTGTTCTCAGTCTGACTTTCCATGCCCCACTCCCCTTTCCGCTGTCTCCTATAGTTGGTAAAATGCATAGTGTTGTTCTGTTAAACAGCTCCTGCACACAGTCTGACTTTGTGTTCTGTACATCCATAGGCATTGCACGATGAGAGGGGGCATTGTGCTGCCAAGAGCTGCTGGCTGGAAAAATACTTCTGATCATGTGTAGTGCTATTGTTGTTCAATATCACTGCTTGATCAGCAAAGCTGTATCCTAAATTCTGCTATAATATTCAAGGGAAATACATATTTCAGCTAAATCCCTGATGACTTAAGAGCTGGTGAGTGACAGAGTCCTGTACAAGAAGCAAAGTTAACCTCCTTCTAAGGAAATAATGCACTGGAAGGTCTAGAAGAATTCAGAACTTTAATTTCCTTTTCTGTGAACATCATGTCAGTGCTGAGAAGGCATTTACCTAGGGCAGTCTAAGACTGACTAAGCCTGTAGAAATGTCTTCTGTGAGAGATGGGGAAAAGACAGCAGCTGATCATAGCAATGGGCTCAGGAAGCCAGTGGGGGTTCAGAAGGGCAGTGGAGCACAAAGACAAAGAAGCTGCGAGGCAAGATCTAAGCTTTGAATTCATTTCAAACTGGGGGTGAGACATTTATACTAACTATGGTTAAAAAGAAGGAACCTTTGGAAGAATGGTTAAGCTTAGCAAGGAATGAACATAGGTGAAGGAATCATATTAGTAAAAACATAAGTCAGTGAAATTTCTTGCTCCAAAATGTAATAACAATTCATCTGATCTTCATTTGTCCTTCGAGAGTATCTGCTTCAACCCATTATTAGAAACATTACCGTCCCACACTGAGAGCCACATGTACGGGAATCATGAGATTAACCCAACTGTGAAGCTTACACTGAAGAGTACTCAGTTCTTACCCTATGCCATCAGAAGGAAAGCTCAGAAACATGACTGAAGGTAACAGATACAAATAGCCAGAAACAGTACTAATGAAGAATATGAGCGACCTTATACTTCAGTGGAAGCCCTTACATGGCTGGAAAAAGCATCACAGTGTGTTGTAGGACAAAAAGAGTTCATGAGGCCCCAGTGATATTGGGCGATATTGGTGGTAGGGGGACTTTTGGACTAGATGATCTTGGAGTTCTTTTCCAACCTTCATTCTTCTATGATTCTACGATCCACTTACAATTTTTCCATATACAAGTACTGGGCAACAAAGAAAGCTCTGATTCCCACAGTACTGGTAATGCATTTGGAAAATGCTCTCAGTCTGATTTTTGGGATGTTCCTTTGGGGACCCAAGATTTGGACTCAATGATCCTTGTGAGTCCCTTCTAGTTCAGGATATTCTATGACTCTATGACTCAGTGATTCTATGACGATACTCTGACGGTACTGGCTGCGCCTAGCTCTTAGATCACTGTCGGTGGGGCTGATAGTTTTTTAGAAGGATGGCCATGAACGTTACACCAGCATAGCTGTTGACAAAACTGAGCTCTAGAGCTTTGAGCTTCCAAATGAAAAGCAACTGTGCAGGGTCAGAACTACTCAGTAGAGCCCAGGTCTTTGGGGCCTTCTTGGTATGGATAGTCCATCTGCCCCATCTGTGCTACAGGAGTGGTTCTGGGCATCAAAAAGGCCACCTCAGAACCTGTTCTTTGTTGCATTGGGTTCTCCATCTTTAGCACAGCTAGACTCAAAGCAAAACACTCATTGGAAAGTGTAAATACAAGTATTTGGGTTCTTCAGTGTCTGTAGCTTACTGCGAGGTTGCTACTGACTGAAAAGTCACAAAAACAGTATTTTAATCCATTATCTTGATCCTACGTGTGTCTCTTTTTCTGACTTTTCACTTTTTTTTTTTTTTTTTAACTGACTATGCTCTGTGTTCTTCTATTTTGATAGTAGAACAAAAAAATCTCTTTTCAGCAAAGGCAATGAAGGGTAGATAAGACCATATTTGTTTAAAGACATGCACATACACACCGAAACAGCTCATATTACTACTGGATCCTTTTGCTAGCAAGAATGGAAGAAATGAGCTATGGAAAATAATGTTGAATTGGAAAGGGAGTATTTTGGTAACTCAATTGTACCACCATCCAGATAACTATGAGAATGCTGATAATAGTCAAATAGAATTCTTAAGGCTTGTTTGGTACATGCTGCAATGACTGTGATAGCAGTAAGGAAGAGATTGTTCTAGCACACGTACCTCACCTGCAAAGATGTCACATAACTCTCATTTTCAAAGCTAGTTAAGTCAGATGCCTAAATTAATGGTCTGACTATCCAAAGTGATTTCCTTAATACAATTTAACTCCTTCCACCTCCATTTGAACTAACAGCTCATCATACCTGGCCATAGTGGGATCTCTAGATAAAAACTGAACTCAAAAACAAAAAGAAGGGCCTTATTCAATGGGAGCACAGTTCCTCACTTTTTCTTTTTCTTTCTTTCTTTCTTTTTCTTTTCTTTTTTTTTTAATGCAGCAATACAGCTATCTTATTTACCTTGTGGTAGATTATGGATGTGTGACTGCTAGCTACACAGTGCAATCAAAATTAAATCTTCACCCGGTGGGCTTATATGGAACTTGCAGGAAGCAACATAAATAAAATGTATTATTCATTTCTTCATTGCTTATTTGCTGTTAAGGATATGAGAATTTGCTGTTGAAGTGGCTTATGATTTCGGAGCGCAATAAAAATGAAATCAATAGCCAATATGTCCAACATTTAAAAACAATTCCTTATGCTATAAAACTTTATTTCCTACGGTGCCTTTCATACAAACTATATCCCAATAGGTTATGCATACCGAAAGAATACAATTACAGAGATAAATAATAAATAGGAAAAGGAAAGTGCAATTAAAGAGATACCAGCAAAAGGAAAAACATAACTAATACACTATAGAGCAAATGTTTCTCTTGCTTAGCTTTGTAAAAGGATATTGGTGCATAATGATTAACTTGGTGGAATACTGTTGGAAGTTATAAAAACCCTGACATACACCATTTTCAAAGGCCGCAATCAGCAGCAGTTTATCAACTGCTGCACTAGAGGATATGCTAATGTTTAAAGGGCATCAAATCAGGCCCATAAAAGCTAATGGAATTCTTTCCACTGCTTTCACAGTGTATTGGATCAGGCTTGAGTGTACTTATTAAACCAACAATATTCATCTTTTTTTTTTTTTCATCTAGATCTCTACATCAAAAGAACAAAATCCCAACAGGCCTTTTTCAACAATGGCAACAAATCACCAAAGGAACAGAAAAACTCTTTTAACTCTGGAAACTTGATGCTTTCCCAGCCCTTTTTACTCAGGTGTCATTTTGTGAGATATTTGGAAGAAAATACATTTATACATTTTCAATCTGCAAAACAAACTCTGGAGAAAAAAAAAAAAAAAAAAAGGGAACTATTAGGTTCTTCTGAAATGCAAAATGCAGTAATTGAGTAGTAGTAATTGACACAGTACTTCTATTAAGCATTTTTTTTTCTGTTACAGAAGTTCAAGACCTCCACATAAGATGGGAAAAGAACGGTCTGTAATGGTAGAAAATAACAAAAAAAATACCTGCATAGAGAGCAGAATGCAGAATATGAACCAATGGTAAAATCACTGTCCTTAAGCTAACCTATTCCTGCTTTAAAATCTACTTTACAAAGGCATGGGGCAGATTTGGTTGTCTTTCTGACAGAATAGATATGTTTACAGGTGCTTAAAATTACAACTATAGAGTCCCAATTCTTCCTAAATGTGTTATGCTGGTTTCACGGATAATCAACAATGGTTTTCAAACATCTACGAATGTATTAATTTAAATGGAAAATATTTAAGAAAGATGCAAAAACATAAAACCAAAAATTGAAAATAAGGACACAAAACTATAAAACAATTGACAGCAATATGGATGATGAGGAAAACAGAGAGTGCAAAGTAAACACTTCAAGAAAATGGATGAGAGAATGATTTCTGTGTATGATTGTATTGCCATGGTAAAAACGAGGGAGAGAAAAAGGCTATTTTAAATAAAGGACAGGGCTAACATAAGAAAAAAAAATAGTTGCAAACAGGGTCAGAGCAAATTTAATGTGAAACTCAAGAAAACATTAGTAACCAGCAAAGGAGTAAAATGTCTGAGCAAGTTCTCCAACAGGACATGAGGCAAGAGTAAAGTAGTTTCAAGATACAGCTGGACTGAGATTAAGTGAGATGGTGTCCCACAGGAGGCCAGACCTACTGACTGGGGAAGCCCCCTCCTGACATCGTCCCACCTTCCCAAAGTGCTGCTAAACTCATCAGCTCATTCAGGTATCTTCAAAACCTTCAAAACTTAGACAGTATTCTTTCCACTCCTGTCTCAAATATCTCTCACAACCTCTTTTCTTCCCACACTTTTCTACATTTCCTTCTGCCTTCCCAGATTTTGCTCCTTTCTAACTTGAAGATCAGTATCTAAACCACTTTCTCAACTGTTTTCTTACCACTAAATGGTAAATCTCCCCTCAGTACACATTGTACTGTCAAAGTCCCTGATGCTTCTTTCACCCCAGGCCTGCTAGAAAGACTCCCCTGAGACATGGCATAAGCAGAAATATGAAGTCAAAGAACTCCAGATTTTTGGCAGCAGCTGCTGAGAACAAGTTGAAAATATGCATGGATTTTCATTCTCCAGAGGGAAGACAACTTTGTGATAGCCCTGGAAAAAGCAGGGAGCACTAAAAATCTTGTAACCAGCAGCAAGGATGGAAAGCTGTTAGTCTGTTTTATTTTAAAGCTCTGAAACACATACAAATTATTGGGCAGATATTTTGGATTATCTGGATTTACCTGGTTATCTGGGCTTACACAGACACCATCACCCCTGGGAAAAAATAAAAAAAAAATAAAAATTATGATTTCAGATAAAGATAACTAGAGCAGACAACTCTCTTCACCTGAACTTTACCAAAAGCTCTACCAGGCAGAGCTGAGAAAATACAGAGATTTCCTCTTCCACCAAAGGAATAAACAGGAATAAATACTACTTTAAATATTTTTTATATTATTTTCTTAAGCTCAAATTGAACAGACACTTGGAGAGAAAACCAGCAAAAGTTTTGAACATAAGCTTTCTTCCTAGTAATCTAAATTTGGTTTCCAGGCTCTTTGTTCTGCATTGTTCTATAAACTTGTACCATGTAGATAACCCTGATAGTTATTAAAGTTTGTGACCCTATAGACCACATACAATAACCTTATTCTTATGCCTTAATTTTGGTTCTGGTCATCTTTAGCCTAACATGGAAAGGCATAATGAAGTCTAGTGTCTACATAAAGCTGGATAAATTCAATGTGGAGAGGAACATACATTTTAACAATGAAGGTAATCAGTTACCAGAACAACACATACATGGTCACAATGGATTTTCAGTTATCACTGAAGATTGGGTATCTTTCTAGAAACTATGACACAACTCAAGCAGAAGAAAGGTTTTATGCAGGGAAGTGAGTGAATTGTTTATGTCGTTCCATCTGGCGTTAATCCTTTTGAATCCATTTCAGTATGCTTTGTTATTACTTTGGCAGCAGCACCCTCATCTTAGCCAGCACTGAAAAGGCACTGCTGCATAAGCATCCCATATTCTTTGTTCCTCCAGGTTCAAAATTGACCAGAATGGTCCCCAACATGCTGCACCCAGACTTGGCTCTCATCCTGTGCTTGCACTCCATGGATATAACCCAAGTGGTCCCACTTTCTGCACCAAACTGCCATGTCCTACGTTTAAATGCTCCTAAATTTGTTGTGTGAGAAAAGGCTTTACCCTGCGACAGGTTTCTATGGTGAGCAATCTTTTATCTTTAAAATTAGAAACTAAGGCATGAATTCCTTGGTCTATATAGTTAGCTGATTTTATTTTATTGGGACCAAGTCAAAGACCCACACATCTCATGCTTGGCTGTGTACTATTCTGCACAAGCAAGGGTCACAGAGCCCCAAACAAGCAGCAGAACACCCCAACTCAATCTCCCAGGCTCTCCAGACAGCAGGACATTGCTTCACCATCCTGTCTAGCCATACTGAGGCAAAGTCTGAACATGTGAGATGCACGAGTTTGATGTTTATGTATGTTTCATGCAAAATCAATCAATCAATCAATCAAGTAAGAAATTCAACTTTTCTTTTGAGATGATTAATCATTAGAACAAAACACTTCTGGGAAAACAAGCACTCCACTCAACAGATCTAGAGGCCTTTCTGAATAGGTTCATTACCACTTGGATGGCTGTATCTCTGACCTGTATTGCAGAGGAGAACAAATGAAAAGTTTTTATGGCCATTTGCCATATTATTGGAAAAAAAAAAAAAAAAAAGGAAAAAAAAAACTTTTAAAGCAATTTCTAGAGAAGCATTGCTACTGTAAAGCTAAACTAACCAAAAAAAAAAAAAAAAAAAAAAAAAAAAAAAAAAAAAAACCAGAACCCAAAACCCTTTAACTTCAAATATAACTTATCAACTTTCAGAGCAGGGGCTCCCAAAATTTTCTGCCTGGGTACCATAGAAAGAGAATTCCAGGGCACTGTGGTAATTATAGAGTCAGTAACTGCGACGGCTTTTATCTTGTGCATCCAGCACTGACATCTCTCCTGAAGCAGAATCAGCAGTTCTTAGCTATCAGTGAAAAAGGTAACAAGCAGATCACTCCACTTCAAGCAGGGTAACTTGCAAGCAAGTGAGGACATTTATATTAGATCTTATATATGTTTAGAGAGAAGAATTGAAAGTTTGAAAGCAAAAGGCTTCCATACAAAGACAACCCTCCAAAAACAAACAAACAAACAAACAAACAAAAAAAACACATACAAAAAAAAACACCATTAAAAACAACGTGTTGTGACTGACTGTGAAAAGAATCCCAGAACTGAATTGCATTACAGCCTGAGAAGCACCAGCTCCTAAGCTGATTTGTTCACTCAGGTCCACTGTGGCCCAGTGAGACATTGATAATCTGCTTGAATTGGATCCTTAAAGAAATTCCGGCTTCTAACACTAAATTCTAATGAAATCTGGACTGATAAATAAATGTTAAGCATACTATGTGGTACTATCCCAAATATCGGCATACACATAAAAAAAAAATAATAATAATAATAATAATAATAATAATATTTAATAAAATCCTTCATTTTAGAGACAATTAATAAAGCTTTGTATCTGAAAGAAGTGCAAGCTGAGCAGAATTACTGCAATTCCGGGCTTTGTGTGACATCTAGTGGAAAAAAAAGGCTATTGTCACGGATATTCGGTCAGTGTTATACACTAATACAAGGAAAAAATAACCAGGAGATAATACCAAGGATGCACTCCTTCTGCAAGCTATAATCTTGCCTGTTGTTACACGGTAAGAACAGTGGTGAAGGTACAGCAGCCCAGATGCCTGCATGGGCTGACAATTTCAGCATGTTACTGGGATCTTTCATAGCCCATGCTCTGAGCTCACTTTTTCCTCGTTGTTCCCATTGCTACCTCTTTTTGCCACAAGGATGTCAGTATGCTATGGTAGGTCACACTGTGGATCTGCCCTTCTCAGCATCCCTATCCAAGAACAGCCCCTGAAGAGTTACAGGCCTTCCCAGAGTGCTTTCCCTGCCTTTAGCAGATTCTGGCTCAGAAACACCCACGGCAAAGATGTTACTTTGTGTCAAACAGCTCTTGAAAATTTTGTAAATTATTTATTAAAAATATTATTATGATGAGAATTTTTCATTTTCCTCTATTCAAATATCTTGTCATATGCTTGAATCCACACTAACTTTCAGCATTCACAGACATGTCAATGTTTTCCACAGTTCAGAGCGTGTGAAGAACTAACTCCTCACAACTTCAAATCCGACACTATCTTCCTTGATTCATTAATGTCTCCCAGTTCTGGTATTATCATGAAGAAGAGTGGACCATCTCCTTGTGTACCTTCTCTGTACTCTTCTTGGTTTTATAGTCATCTCATTCATCTCCCTCTCTAAATTATCTACATTTGCAGGCAGCACAATACTTGTCTGTGTAGTTCAACCTTGTACAGATGTTGCTGCAAATTCTTGGTCATCTTTGCTGCCCTTTGAAATACTTTATTTTTGTTCTTCTAAGTCTTGTCAGTGACAGGAGTTCTGAACTGGAAAAAGTGGTTAGGATACAGTTCAGGTCTCTCTAGTACCATAACAGTATTTCCTTTTTTGCATACTTTTTCTTTCCTTGTAATTCTTAATATTCCATGCATAATTGACTCTACAAAGAGAGCTGACATTTTTACAGAAACATGTGATGAATATCTTTCCTGAGAGTCAATAACTGTACTAATTCCATCATTGTGCCTGTATTTTTGCCTTCTTTTTTCCATATATGCATCATTTCATGTTTTGCAGCACTGGATTTCATTAGGTATTGTACTCTCCAGCATGAGATCCTCCTGAGAGGCAAGTAATCCTCCATAGCTGTTTCTAGTTTCAAATGCCCTCTGTAATTTATTATCACAAGCAGACTTTGTCACCCCCTTCTCATTCCCTTCTTCTACATCATTTATGAGTATGTCAAAATATACAGGCCCTAGGACAGATCCTAAGAGGACTCCAGTGGTGACTTCCCTAAACTAAAAGCTGACTTTTATTCCTACTCTTTGCTTCTGCCTATAACCAGTTATTAATCCATGAAGAACCTTTAATTTGTTCTATCACAGATGAGGGTTTTCTGTGAGAAACCTTGTGCAAAGTCTTCTGGAAATCAGCAGGAATTTAACACGGTCACATTACCAAGAGCTTCTTCAAAGAGTTCCAACACATTCCTGAAGCATTATTTAGTTTTTGTAAAGTTATACCCATCCTTCTCTGCACACACATCCTTCATACACATCCTTCTCTTCTCTTTAAACACAGCTTCCTTTAAGGTAAGACTTCTTAGTACTTACTTGTCTGTTGTTCCTCAGCTCCTGAGCCAGCAAAGTATGTTCTGCTAATGTATTTCCCAAATACCAGATACACATATCTCATAAAGGGTTAATTACCCACCTCCCAAGGACATGCAAACATAAACCTCAATTTCATTCCACTGAAAAAGTTAACCAATTAGGGGTTAAAACAAGTTTAAATGAACATGAGAAGCATAATGAAGATGAAAAACTTCTGTCTTTATAGCATCATTCTTGTGAATCAGAAATAACATAAAGGCCATTTCACAGTGAGCTGCCTGTGCTCTCTGTTCTATCACAATCTTTTGTATTGTCCCCAGTCCATAGCAGTTGCCCCAGGCAAGAGTAAAGCCACTCTTGGGAGACATAACAAGCCAAGAACAGTGACAAAGGGCTTCTACAGCTGGTATCCAGGCTACATTTAAGAAAGATATTCCTAACTGAATACATATTTGATGTACATAACTTCTCATCCCTTTAAGGCTCCCAGTCCTTGTCACTTAGAAATAACTTGTCATCAAATCCACAGTCACTGGGAACAACCTTACCTAGGGACAGGAACTTTTCCCCTGATTTCTGTGAACTCATGAAACGTACCTCGGGTTAAACACAGGTAAAAGAGAACAAAGTAAAATGAGAGACACTTGCTTCCATTCTTGACCTCACATAATTCTTTTTTCCCTGTTGTCTATCCCAATTCTCCTGCCCCTAAATCTGTCTTCAAACACAATTCATAGAATCATAGGATCATAAAGAACCATTTGTCCTCTTCTGTCATCATCAAGCAAGTATCTCCATAGACACCTGTACTGTGGTCTAGCATAGCCTACTAGAATATTTCATAGAATCATAGAATCATTAAAGTTGGAAAAGACCTTCAAGATCATCAGGTCCAACCATCACCCTACCACCAATATTACCCACTAAACCATGTCCCTGAGCACCACATCCAACCTTTCCTTAAACACCCCCAGGGATGGTCACTCCACCACTTCCCTGGGCAACCTGTTCCAATGCCTGACTGCTCTTTCTGAGAAGAAAAGTCTCCCGATTTCCAACCTAAACCTCCCCTAGTGCAATTTGAGGCCATTTTATCTAGTCCTATTGCTAGTTATCTGTGAGAAGAGGCTGACCCACAATTCCCCACAACTTTCTTTCAGGCAGTGGTAGAGAGCAATAAGGTCTCCCCTGAGCCTCCTCTTCTCCAGGCCGAGCAACCCCAGTTCCCTCAGCCACTCCTCATAGGACTTGTGTTCCGGGCCCTTCACCAGCTTCTCTGCATACACTCCAGGGCCTCAATGTCTTTCTGGTAGTGAGAGGCCCAAAACTGAACACAGTACTCGAGGTGTGGCCTCACTAGAGCAGAGTACAGGGGAATGATAACCTCCCTGGTCCTGCTGGCTGCACTATTCCTGATACAAGCCAGGATGCCACTGGACTTCTTGGCCACCTGGACACACTGCTGGCTCATGTTCAGGTAAGCATCGACCAACACTCCCAGATCCCTTTCCTCTGCACAGCTTTCCAGCCACTCTGCCCCAAGCCTGTAGCGCTGCATGGGGTTGTTGTGGCCAAAGTGCAGGACCCGGCTCTTAACCATGTTGAACCTCATCCCACTGGCCTCTGCCCATCAATCCAACCCGTCCAGATTCTCCTGCAGGGCCTTCCTACCCTCTAGAAGATCAACACTTCTCCCCAACTTCATATTGCCTGTAAACTTACTAAGGGTGCACTCAATACCCTCATCCAAATCATCAGTAAAGATATTAAAGAGGATGGGCCCCAACACCAACTCCTGGAGAACACCACTGGTGACCGGTTGCCAGCTGGATTTCACTCCGTTCACCACCACTCTCTGGGCCCAGCCACCCAGCCAGTTTTTAACTCAGCCAAGAGTGTATCTGTCCAAAACATCGGCTGACAGCTTCTCCAGGAAAATACTAGGGGAGACCATGTCAAAGACTTTCCTGAAGTCTAGGTAGACTACATCAATGGCCTTTCATTCATCCACTAGTCGAGTTACCCGGTCATAGAAGGAGATGAGGTTGGTGAGGCAGGACTTGCCTTTCATGAACCCATGCTGACTGGGCCTGATCTCCTGGTTGTCCCACATATGCTGTGTGATTCCATTCAAGATGGCATCACCTTTCCTGGCACCGAGGTCAGGCTGACAGGCCTGTAGTTTCCTGGGTCCTCCTTCTTATAGATGGGTGTCACATTGACAAGTCTCCAGTCACCCAGGACCTCTCCATATGACCATGACCATTGATAGATGATGGAAAGTGGCCAAGCAACTCCATTTAAAACCAGCTCAAACTTGACTTCTGCAAATTCTTGAGTTCCCCAGGGTAACACATCATAACATCATAGAACATCCTGAGCTGGAAGGGACTCCTGAGGATCATTGAGTCCAAATCCTGTATCCACACAGAGTAACTAAGAGTTAAACAGCATATCAAGGAGCATTGCCCGAATGCTTGTTCAATATTGACAGGCTTGGGACCATGTTTGTTTGCCCTCATGAAACGGCTAGTAACTGAGGATAGAGCCCTTAATTTTGTCTAATTCAAGCAAACGCAAACAAACAATTTATTCCTTCATTACTTGAACATGTCCTACAAAGTTCTTCCACCCAACCCAATTTAAAAGTGAAACACACATGCACATGAAACAGTAGTTTACCTGATATTTTTAATTATCACTGCACTACTGAGGTTCATTAAGAAATACTGATACTTTAAAATTAATCAAGAGCACAGCCTGAAGGATCACTTTTGTACCATGCTTTGAAGTTTAACAACATCTGGCTTTGATGGGCTCATCCCGGAGAAATTCTGGGATGGTTAACAGAGGCTGTCCTGCCTCCAGTTGTGACAAATATTCGTTTGTAGACAGCTAGCAGCCGCAGAAGAGAATAAAATGTTACATCTGCCTTCTTGCCACTAGTCACAAAAATAAAAAATAATAATAATCAAAAAAAATTGGCCACCAGATGTATTCAAGTAGTTAATGGAGCACTGCTTGTAACAAGAAGAGACATAAGAGGGTTTTTAATGCTAGAAGCTAGCCATGCTACTGCTAGGGAAGGGGAATTCAGAACATGCCCTCATACATCAAATCCCTGCTATGTTGTTTATGAGCAGCAATTTGAGATCAGGACTGGATTTGTAGAGGTATGTGAATTGTAAACAGTTTGCAGAAATGGCAACCAAGATTCCAGCATGCTTACTGTAGGCCTGGAGAGGTTTGCGAGGCATTATTGTTCTTTAAACTTAATTACCAGGTACAGTTAAATCCTAGGCCAGATTTTTATCTTATACCATGCAAGGAAGGCTGAATTTGATCTTTTGAAGGCATGTCAGTCAGTTGCTGGGAATATCACATGCATGGTCAGCATAGGATATGCCCACTTATGCTATTTCAACACTGCTAAAGGAATCCTTCTAATATTTTATGTTCAACTCTGAGATGAATTCAAATAACTACAGCAAGGTCCTTTCTTATAGAACTGTGCAGAGGGCATTTCAAGCTAACAAAGCTTCAGCAAGAATGGAAAAGAACAGCTCTCTTACAGTGGCTTGGAAGAAACAGAAATAGAATCATAGAATCACAGAATCACAGAAGTGGTTCTGCACATTACTAAGATGTCAAAACATGTAACCTCCAGAGGTTTATGATTTGGACGAGCAACGAAGCCTAGCTGTACAATAAGATCACTTCAATCATAGCAAGTACAGCAGTTCAGGCTCGCGGTTCATTGAAAGAGCTCTAAGGAAAACAGGACTGTTGCCAATGGCTTTAAGTCACAAGTGAAAGGACCCATATATCAGAAAAGGCTGAAAACTCCCATGTTGACTTATTGCCAGACAAAGAAGCCCAGGAGCAAATATCCCAATCGAGGTCAACATTTCCAGTGTTCAGTGTCCGAAATTTTGGCTCAACGCAAACCTGCAGCAATTTCTAAAGATATGAGCCGCCTAAGAAATTCAAACCAGCATTCAGAATTCGGGTTGCACTGAGTACAGCTTTGATCAGAGGCTCTTAGCACTTCCCGCCTTTGTAAAAATCTACACAAGTGTATGTGGCAAGAATATTCAGTCAATAAATAGGGATTTGTAGGTTTAAAATAGCATCAGCTGAAATAGTAGGCTCGCATCATGTAAACGTTTTTGCACTTTAAATTCTGATGTCAGGCATTTGGCCCCTAACACAGCCAACATTTTTTCAAGCCGCTTATATAACGCAGGGTAAGTACTGGACTTAACGAAAAAGCCTAAAATGAATTTGACAACCAAAAACCATTACACTGAAGCAGATGAAAGAGACCTGCAAGCAACTCTGCGCCCACCCATGGTTATGATGGGGGTGGCCAAAACCTCCCTAAGGCTCTGAGCCATCGAGCCAGCCGGCAGCAGAGCTTCGAGGCTGTGTTTGCCGGTCGCACGCCGTGTCTGGAGGCAGCCCGGGGCCGAGATCGGGGCCGTGCCCCGCCGGCCGCCAGAGGGTGCCGCTGGCCCGCGGTCCACGCCGGGGCTGGACGGGTCCCCGTCCGGCCGGGCTCGATCGTCCTGGAGGGGCGAATTGACCCCAAATCCCGCTTCCTGAGCACGTTTTCCTCCTGTTTGTGCCGTTTTCAAAAGCTGGAGGGGGTCACTCTGAAAGACAGAAGGTTACATGAGGTGGGAGACATAGAAAAAAATGTAGAGAGAGAGAGAGAGAAAATATGAGAAGGGTGGAAAGGTAGACCCTGCACAATGCAGGTAAAAGAGCAAAAAGTCAGAGCAGTGACGGACGGGTGCCCGATCATGACAACAGGTCTGAGTTTAGCCTAAACTGCTGTTTTCTCATCTCTCACTCGAAGTAGAGACAAACGCTAGTAGAAAACGAGAGCAGTGTTATTACGGAATGTTTTAGGATGTCTGCTTTCAGCTATTTCTATCTTACAAAAATATTACCCTTTGTTCTCATTTTTCTTACATTCATTAGAGGGGATTTTTTCCTAGGAATCTGATGAATTGCTGCTGACTGTTTGATGAGAGCACTTCAGATATTTTACATAGGACTGAATAATTTCAAGATGGTTTGGGGTTTGATTTCCTGTTGGTTGAAATTCTCATATTACCGACACGGACTGTATTTTCATTATAACTTGTTCAGAATGAATGGAATTGTTCCAAATTAAAATGAGTTTATTCCGAAAAAAAAAAAAAAATCAGGTCTTTAAACTAGAAAAATAGAATTATGAGCAGGATTTTGTGTGTTCTGTTTTTCTGCTTACAGAAGGATCTTACGGGTCACAGAATTATGCCCTCCATGATCCAACTTTTTTATATGTAACGCTTGCTGTTCTCAGGAAATGATACTGAAGTTCACAGCTGAGTAATGCAAAGATATCTTCCGAAGTTCTTAAGGGCTTTTACCCACAAATGAACTTAGAAAGTAGTTCTCAAAGGTGATAATTGCTCTATTTACTTCAAGAGGCTGAGTCTGAAATCGGCTGTCAATACCTAATTTCATGAACTAATTTCAGTGCTGGTTGTTTTAGAAGAAATAGTCAGCAATTCTGCTTACCTGACAGTACTTGAAGTGGCAGCAGCACTACCTGCCAAAAAGCATCCAACTCCACCCCTCTGGCTTTAATGCTTAGTTATTTGTTTCTAACACAAAGATACCTGGGTTTACTACTACAATCAGATCAGTCCAGTGAAACATTGTGGAGAAGCTAACTTAGAGGTAGTATTACCACTGAGGATACAGTTCAGCAAAGTATTTTGCTTAGGTTATGCTTAATTTGAAAGCCTGCATGTAATCTTAAAATCTCACAGTAGTTTATCATATAGTTAGCTGCTTCCTAAACCTGTTTTTAATTTAAAAGCTCTGAAAACCTTTTTTTTTTTTTTTTTTTAAATAGATTGAGGCTGTAATAAAGACTGAAAGGACTGTAGAAGCACAGTCCTAAATATATCAGGAATGTCAATAATGCATTATGTTAATACTGGCTTTCACAAATATTTGTGGTACCCATGCAGCTGAAGTCCCTTTGAACAGAGCACAGAAGAAACACCGGATACAGCCTCTGCATGCATTGTCTTTCTCAGCCATGCTGCCCACTTCAGCCAGTCTCAATTTTTTCAAATGCCAATTAACAGGTGTGAGAAATGCTGCTTCTTACCCAGAGACTGATGTCTGCAAAACAGCAATACTATCTTGGCAATCCAGTTCGTAGCATAAATATCATGGTGTTTGAGCCCTTGGGGCCTGTGGAGTTTACAACTATGCTGTCAAGATCGCTTCATTGGGATAGTCCTTGAAGTCCTGCCAAAACGTAGGGGACTCCAGTGCTTTTATGTGCTCCCAAACACAGCTCTGGCTCCAGGAGTCAACACTCTCATCAGGCTGAGTGATGGTGTGAATCTCAACCCGCGAGCTGAGATTCCAGCAGGGAGTGTGACAGTGCATGCTTGCATGATGATGCCAAAGAAGCAGGTGACACTGGCTGATAGCTGCAAGGAATAGTAACTGGATGGCTTCTTGTTACATATCCTCAGAACTTCACAGGATGGAATTAGAGAGAGAGGAACAGTTATAAAATGAGGTTACAAAATCCGGATGTCCTGATCAATTCGAGACAGTTGTAAGGTACCTAACACTGCATGCACAGGCAAGAACAACATTCAGCACTGGGTCAGGATCTGTTTGCATCATATTTTGACTAATCCAAGGATTAATCACATTGCAAGTCAATGAGCTGTTACGCTCTTCCAGGCACTCTAGAGACTGCCTGGAGAGAGAAAAGAAGGGTTTGGCACATCAAAATGGTGATACGAAGAAGTGCAGAGCAAGTATGTTTTCCTTGTAACAAAAAACTACACAGAAATAAAGCATTTCAACATAGCTTGGAAAGAAAAACAAGAGTTAAAAGGGCAAAGTTTATCTCGGCCACATCACAAAAAAATCAAGAGAGTTGCATCAGTTCCAAATTTGGCCCTCCACATCTATAATAAATGGAGAGCAAAGGCAGCAGTTTGGAGTCTGAAGTGCTTCATTTCTGGAAGTTCTCAGGAATCACAAAAGCCTTCAAAATTAACACCACTCTTGCAAAACATGGCAT
Source organism: Cygnus olor (assembly GCF_009769625.2). NCBI lineage: Eukaryota > Metazoa > Chordata > Aves > Anseriformes > Anatidae > Cygnus > Cygnus olor. The sequence goes on along the minus strand of NC_049198.1, from coordinate 13,525,410 downwards.
CATTGACAGGTTTCTGTGCATTATGTGTATTTCTGCTGCTGTTAAGCCTTAAATACTGAGATAGCAGCAGATCTGGTTCTCACCTGGGCCAGAATTTAAAGAGATCTAAACAGAGCATTTAAATGCCAGAGTATGTTCTGCATTTTGTAATTATCCTCAGATGTACTCCCTACCACAAGTAAATAAGATAAAATCTTTCAGCTTAACCATGGAAGCTCTGTTGAATGTCAAGCAATTTTGTCACCTGCATGTCACTGTCTTGGTTTTTAGAGTATTTATCCAAGGGTAGCATACAACCCTGTTGTGATCTTTACCTGTTTCAGCACGAGAAACCAGCCATGCAGTTCTACAATGGAAAGAGAGGCTGCTAGACCACTGCTGCTTTTGAAGAGCTTTTTTCTTGTGGTTCTCCATTAATAAAAGGCACAGTATCCAGATGAGCCAAAAGTCAACAGCAGAAAATATGTTTGAGAGGTGTCATTAATGGACATACTGTTCCTACCTGTGTGTTGACCTTAGGAACAAATGAATTCAGGTAAGTGTTCATTAGAAACAGTTTTTGCAGTAAGCAAGGAAACAAGCAAACTAGTTAGGTGTTACTATTTATTGTTTTCTATTTCTTCACTCAGAGGGTGGTGAGGCACATACACTGGCTGCCCAGAGAGGTTGTAGATGCCCCATCCCTGGAGGTGCTCAAGGCCAGGCTGGATGGGGCTCTGGCCAACCTGATCTAGTGAGTGGCATCCCTGCCCATGGCAGGAGGGTTGGAGTTGGATGATCTTTAAGGTCCCTTCCAACCTGAGACATTCTATGATTCTATGATTCTATGTTACCAATCTCTTTTAAGACACTATGAAATAAATCCGTGCTCAAGGTCAGTTCTGCAATTTACCCAATATCCTTAACCTCTGGCAGAGAAAGACTGTGATACTGAAACACTTATGACAGAATTGTCCAGACACTTTTTTAATGTTCAGTAATGGAAGGTGCTGAGCATACTTCTGTTTCCTCAAAGTAGCAAAAATTCATATAAATTTCAGGTTCAGAGACAACATGCTGTATTCTCTGGTAAGATTTATTTTGAGCTGAATTCTGCAAGGTATTGCCTATGTACTGGAAACTGGTAGTTAAAAGTACAGAGTTGATAGCATTAAATAATGTGGCAGAGATTCTTATTCCCTTGTACAATGCAGCTCCTATGAAAAGCGATTTAAGTGCTGATCTTTTTATAAAAAAGGAATAAAGCAAGGTTGAATTTACCTGTCAAAGTGGTTCTTCTATAATTCATTATGGAAAATTATTAAGTTAAACCCATGAACTGAAATCTGTATTGTACTGTTCAAGGATAATGAAAGTTATACCATGGTTTTGTACACATGCCTCCTAAGCCTCATTTAAAGGGAACTTTTTGTGCCTTATCACATGGTTCCTACTGAAACAGTCACATTTCCTCAGACCCAAGATGGAGAGAAATGTAGTTACTGATTCCCTGGTCACAGTAAATCCATGTAGGCTGATCCTTAAATGTTGGCTTTTCCCATTGACCATTTCTAGACAGGTTAGTTTACAGGACTCCAATTGAAACAGTGTCCCCAGCACTCTGGGAGATGGAAAGATGAGTCTACAAGCTGTGAGTGTTTGCTAAACCCACATCTTCTGAGAAGTCAAGTGAACAGATTTGGCCTCACATATGCCTGTTTACATGCTCGTGGAGTTACGGTGCTGATGTGCACAGCAAGGAGCTGCACAGGACCAAGCAGTACTATGTCTTCCCACTGTCATTTGTTCTCAGGCTATTTCTACCTGCCCAGTGCAGCTCCAGAGCTTGCCACATCCCATCCGCCCGCTTTGCTTTTATATCTGCAGTGAACAGAAGGCTGCACTGTGCTGAAATATACGGAACAGTGCTCCATCCTGCAGGAAAGATGTATTTAATCTGTTCCCTTCTACCTTTAAAGAATTTTATATGGAAAATATTTTCAGGTTTGGTTTGCTTAAAGATGTTCACAGAGCAATCTGTGCCCTGTAATTCCTTGAATGTCCTCTTGGCAGTATATGTATTTATTCATATGTTAAAAGCATTTCCTTAAGTTTCTTGATCACTAGCTGTTGCATTCTGTTGCTCTGTGCTAAGTGAAAGATACCAAATATGAGCTACAGCAGCCTATTTCCTAACACAGGAAAATTCCTATTTCCTCATATGAGCAGCAATTGCTTACGGCCTCGGTTGGCTGTGACCAGCAATCTGCTCTAATCCCATGCCTGTGTGGATCATAATCTTGGGCAGACACCTGCTACTAAAGCAGTTCACTGTGTGATGTGGTGACTGCATCCCAATGGCAGTGGGTAAGTGATACTGCCACCCACAACCACCTGTTCTGCCCACATGGCAGCCTGCTACCGAGGTGGTCCGCAGAGACACTGCAGCCACCTCCAACTGCAGGGTTGTGTGCCTTCTGGAACAGGGACATGTCTGTCTGGTGTTAAGCGGTTCTTAAACATGCCAGTCTGCATTTCAGTTCAGATGTCCAGTTCATAATGCAACCTAGACCATTAAAAATGTGTGTGCCACAAGCTCGGAAATGCAGATGAATGAAATATCTGCAGCAATGCCTGTGAGGCTGGAGATGCCATGGCTAATCTCCATTTAGGGTCCTATTTAGGTTTTGAAAGTCCTGGTCTTCTTCTTAAGCTGCTTTATAAGACATTGTTTATAATTGCTGTGCTTCTGACTGTCAGGGCAGAGTAAAGTTGTGTTGGTGAGACACCTCCAAGCAGGTGAAGCTGAGCCACAGACACTGCTCCTCCCCACCTTAAGATCCTTCACATATTTCTTCTGCCAAGAGAACTGGAAAAGCTATTTCATTAGAGACAAGGGAGTACTGTGACAATCTCACCACATCAATTCAGATGTGCCCAAATGTAGCGCAAACTTGTTCCCAAACTTGTTCTTTATTAGGGCATGATCCAGAAATTTGTTATTACTCAGCTTTGTCCCTGCTACCATTAGATGTACTTCTGGACCTAAGTGGAAAATCCACATTATTAAGACTATGATCCCACAGAAAATGTTTTCAGGATTCTCTTTAATTTTAGGACTTATAGGTCAGAAGAGTGAATACTGTAAGACAATGGTTAATTCTTTTGTCAAGCTTCTTTCACCAGATATACTTTCCACCACTATATTGGAAGGGGAAGGAGTATGAAACAGCATTAGCTTCCCAAATGAGCAGGTTTTACCTTCAGATACTTCAGGCTGCAGTTCCACAATTTTCCAGACACAAACATACAGTTTTTCTAGTGCTGCCATAGTCAGAGATCTGGGTAAGGAGAGGAAAGCCAAAAGCTAAGGGTGAAATAGAAAGTGAAGAGGAGAAGTCAAGGACACTGGGAATTTACTTCTGATGATTGTACCAGTGCACTGTGCTCACCGGAGCAAAACAAAGTATTTGGAGATGCCTTTTATTCAGCAATTGTTCCTAAAGTTTCAAATGATACCCCTAGCCAAAATCTCTTTTCATCCAGCTGTGGCTGAGCCTCTGTAAGACAGTATTAACCAGGGAGGATCATATAACTGCAATTACAGTGGCTGACGTTACTTCCTCTGTGCAGGTGTGCAAGGTGCTCCGTCAAACCCGTCCAACCCAGCTTGGTCTCATTCTCAGCTCACTGGGAGACTGCCTTCCCTTAAGAGCTGGAGCAATCTTCAATTTTAAACTTTCCTAAGATTGGGTGAGGACTAGGGGATTTTCTGGACTAGGAATTTGATTTCAAAAGCAGCCAAGCAGCTACAGAATCTGGGATCTTCAGGCCACACCTGCCATTACTGGACACTGCAGAGGAATGGTCAGCTGATGGATGGCTAAAAGTTTGCTCTAGAGTACTGTGGTGGGGAACAACAACTTTTTTCTTACTAAGAAAAATCAGCACTACTGCAACCCTGCAGTTCCCAACACAAGGAAAGTCCTTTGCTTTCTAAGCCAGATATGTTTGGTATTTTCAGAGCAGAGTTATTCTCCATACCATCTGCTCACTGAGCACACTGCCATGGGGAGTTAATGCAGAGCAAGAATGCAACACAAACCATGCACTACCTCAATATGCAGTACTTTCCTTGCCTAGACCAGCCCTCTGCTGAAATAGATGCCTTGCTGCAGTCAACCTCAGCAGTTAGCTTATGTTAGGTGATCAGGTCAGGAAAACAATTTCGGCTGACCACAGAGATGGTGAGAGCAGCCTGGTCCTTCATTACAGACAGATCTGGACAAGGCTGTAAGCTTAGAATTGAAGTTTAATCTCTATTAAATAAATACATATATACAACTGGAGTGCATTACCTAGGATAAAAACAGATACCATATCCACAGTACTAAAGACAAACAAAAAACCAAACAACTCCTATCACTGAGAAGATGAGGCACTGACTCATTTTGTGCATCCAGAAGTAAATATAAATCAAGCCTTTTATTTACCTACCTCTGAATTATAACTATTTCTTGTCTACTATGTGTAATCCTACTGTGGTAGGACATTTAATTCTCATTTCTTAGAAGACATGAAAAAAAAACAAAACACAACACAACAACATCATCTACAAAAACCACCTCCTAATTCAATTTTCCTACCAATTTAATTCGGAAATTTTCATTCAGTTCCCAGAAGTGTTCTAGATTTGAGCTTTCACAAATGAGGAAAGTGCTTGAACTTTGGAAATTCTTTGCATCATTAGTTTTAACAGATGCACAATACAGTAATCATCACGAGTGCTGAAACACTCATGAAGCTGGCTTTTTATAAAAAACAAAAAATAAAAATAAAATGGAAAGATACAGATGGGCTAATCCCTGCAAAGTGCACATGTATCACCACGGATGACTTTTTATTCTTAGGTCACAGTGCCCAACAGAACAAATGTGTGGGCATTAGTGATTTCCCCCACAGTGTGCTGTGTTAGGTCATCACCAGACACTGTGTTTATCCTTGAATAAAAAGCTCTGGGCTAGTCACATCCAACAATCTACAAGGTTGGTAGAAGGGGGCTTTTTTCCATTCTAGAATGCATCCAAAGAATCATTACTATCTGCACACATGCTTGTCTGGAATAGCCCTGGAGTAGTAAAGTTAATGCACAGGCACTGTACAAATGCTCAGATCGTTTGTAGAACTGATGCTGTGATTTTCAGACATGCCTACTCCTTGTAAGATATACAGCAGGTATCAGTTGTACTTAAGGATACCGGGTCCATAAAAAGTAGAAACATGAGTTAAACAGAGGTGTTGACTTTTTGTCTGACATTGTGGATGACACAAGCAGCCAGATCACTAAGTGAATAAACAGAGCTTTTTATTTTCCCTGCAGCTATGTGAGCTCTGGTTATTTCTGACACACCTGCAAAGCCTCTGTGGAGCTTAAAATAAGTGTCTCACAGAGAAAGTTTGACTTAAACACACTTTTGCATGTGGGATCTGATTTTTGGAAGAGATGGGCCAACAGTGCTAATACAAAGGCATGCCAAAGAACTGTAAGCTTGTATATGTACCAGTTAACATCAAATCCCTTATTCATCACGGAAAGTGCATGTGCAATTTCTCACAAAAAATGGGACTGCATATTAAAGCAGACAAAACTTGGGTACAGCCTTCTTTGCTCTCTATTTCTGAAAATATTTGGATAAAAAGAGGGAATCTCCGTTTTACCCTGTTGCCTATTCCACAAATAAAATCATCACCACTTGCACGAAGACAAGTAGTAGAGCAGCAGCTTCACTGCTCGTTAAGAGCTTCTGGAAAATACTGGTACCATACTCAGCGCATGAGATGCTGCTCCAACCCAGAGCCATCCGCCAGCACACTGCGCTACTCTTTCCAGCACAGTTCCTAGTCAAGCAAGGGCAGGGGGTTGACCCTAGCTTGGGAACAGTTGTTTCTTCTCCTTCACTAAACACAGATTTGAAGGAGTAAACTGAGCCAAAAAGAGCTGAACCTACTACACTGGATTGCCTGCTCCTTAGTATGCCAGAAAATGTACTAGAGGCCCTCTTTCTACAGAAAGATTACCAACCAATATATCCAAAAAGATTTGGTGCCAGACAAAGTTTTTTTCCCCAGTCATAAGGGAGAAAATTCCCTTTGGACTTGCTTACTACAGAGACCAATCAGCTTTGCCAGCAGTAGTAAAAGGCAAAAGCACCTTCACGCTTGCATTATTCAGTTCCAGTTCTACCATCCAGACATAAGAAGGCTTTTTAACAAGGTAACAGTTAACTAAACTTTATTTACCCAGTAAAGCCTGTGGGAAGCAGCTTGAGCAGGCAGAACGATTTAGGTTCATAGAGGCTCAGGTGAAAATGCTGCTGATGCTAGCTCCCTTCTCATCAGATAAAGATGTGCCACCAGGAATTTCAAATGCAGTGGTTTCTCCATTTTCACACTCATACCTTAGAGACTAGGCTATGAGTATAGTCAGGACCTGGGGCGAGGGGGGGACACACAAGCCTAGAAGTGGTGTTAGCTGCAAAATCACAGCCCTTCTGACAGGCAGACTGAGACTTTGTCCCCTGCCCACCCTTAAAGCTTTAACCACTGTGTGTAAATGTCAGGTCCCTGAGAGTTTCATCTACTGCCAGCTGAAGCCAGTGGGAGCTCTGCTGTCATTACAGACCAAATGCCCTGTGTAGGAGTACTTAGTGTGGCTTTATTCCAAAAAAAAAAAAAAAAAAATACAAACTGTCTCTTGTCTTCCCCTCTTAAATATAGCCTGGCAATGACCTACCTTCATGGGAGGCAGGCAGTGCTGCCTGTGAGACCAAACTGGTTGTGACTGAAGATGAGCAAGGAAAGGAAGGCTTAAGCCAACTGCAATATTCATTCCCCGGCACTTGTACCTCTCTTCCAAAGTGTCTGTTATTAAGAACTTGGTATTTTCATAGCAGCTGGATAATGGACAGCGGGTGTTTCTGTGGCGACATATTGAGAGCTCAAAGATTAATGTGTCATTTTACTATTTCCATTCTGATACCTCTATGCTGATAAATGCTTGGCAATCTTACCATCCCATTAGTAATACTAAATACTGTAAACCTGGGGTTTGGGGAGATATAAACCATTTTAAAATTGAATGTGACCAATAAAATGTTCTCTGGGCATTTTTCCAATGCAAACACTCTCTAAGCTCACTATCAAAATACAGCACAGAAAAGAGCTACTAGATATTTCTTTCATAATCAAGGCTAAGAGATGTGAGCCTTTCAGGGTAGTCCTTTATGAACATGCAGAGAGACGAACATGCAGATACTTCTGTTTTCAAATAATATTACAACATGAATCAGTAACATTTGGAGGAGCTTCTTTTAGATTTTCCCATCAATGTTGGATTGAATCTTTGGCAGATGGAAACCTCTCTCCTATATCTCTCTGTTCTGACAAACTCTGCTCCTCTCATCCATAAAAGATGGCATTGTTTTCTTCAAAGAAAACTCAGAGTAAAGCCCAATGAACAGTGAAAATAGCTGAATAGGACTGGGGAGGTGGTGGGGGGGGTGTATCTCTTTGACACAGAAGCCCTTCTTTTACCCATACAAGGCTGAGATGAGTTAGTCACTAGCCTGATGAAGTCAATCCCTGTTCTAGTACACTTTCTCTAAGGTCACGCAACGAGTCAATAAGCAAACTGAGCTGAGAACATGAGAATCCCATCTTGCAAGAGCAATAGTTCCACTATATTTACTCAGGCTCTTGTGACTATTATGGCTTTTTTTTTTTTTTTTTTTTTTTTTTTGTGGTGAACATCAACAGGCAGCCTGAAACTGGCACTATTTTAGAGTTCATACAAAATAACATATGTAGCAGGTCAGTGTCAGCAGACAGGGAGCAGAGAGCTGGGGGTGCTGCAGAGGGCTTTGGGAAGGGCACAGAAATTCTTCCAAGGCTCACAATGAACAGTAACATTTAAACATTTGCTGAAGGGAGAAAGGAAAAAAAAAAAAAGGATTCAATCCTCAAATGAATGGGACTAGAACGCGACCCCGGGAAAGGTCACTAAAGCACAGAGGCACTTTTCCACTCTGTTTGGTTTAGGCACTAGAATGCAATCAGGATGCTTGGCAGCTCTGAGCTTCTACAAGCACCTTAGTAGCATTACATTTAGATGTATATATCCTGCTGCCTTATGTCTCAGCCATAACAGGATCTTTTCTCAGCCCTGAATAAACAAAGCCTGATCTTTTCCTACATCATTCCTATTTCAATAGAAATACAGAGGTCTGGTTATTGGTCTTGACTTCAGAAAGCTGCTTTCCTCTACATATGAGCTGGGGCGTGCAAAATGCTGAGCTGCTTGTGGAAACAGCCTGAGCCCTGGACTTAAAGTGACACAAGCAAAAGTGCTCAGCCCCACTTTGTAGTGGCACTCACATAGGAAACACATAGGAAACTTCAAAAAGAAGAACAAGTGATTTGAAGCAACCCATAGAGAACCCTGCAAAGCACTGTCCACCACACACTGACTGCAATACCAGTGAGGTTTGATGGTGAGTGTGAAGGTGATGTGCATGGAGATGAGATGGAAATATCTTAGCAACTCAGCTGCACTTAGCAAGTTCAAGCAGCCAAGATTTATCTTCTCCTCTCATTTATCCTCCTTTATAGTCACATACTTGAAGGTCTTTACGTGAAAGTACAGTTTGTTGCACTAAGCCCTCAACAACTACAGTTTAAGAAACAGCACTGATGGGAATAAGAAAACAAGACACAACAAGAAATCTTGCACAGGCTCAAAGGCCACTTAAAGAAAACTTGAAATTTGTTTATCATCACAGGATATTTTAAAAAGGGAAACGAATAACAGCAATGTGATCATTAGTACACATAAAACATAGTTTGAGTCCAAAATTATCCCCAGAAGAGCTGCCAGTCTGGAAAACCATTACCATAAAATACGAGGTCATGTGGGTGCTAACATGTCCTTTGTCCCCAAATGAATAATTAAACTGGAAGCTTCCAGGCAGGTAGATTTAGATAAATATCAAGAAGTCTGCCTGATTCTTCAAACACACAATATCGTAGGGTGACCAGACATCCTCATGTCCAATGTTACTCTTTAGGAAGGTTTCTTTACAGCAGCTGGTGGGAAAGGCTGTCAGGAGCCAAGCAGACCTGCTTAATCTTCTCCCCCTTGTCTTTCTCTAGGACATCCTTCCACCCTCTGAAGATAACCCTGGGTATCACCTATTCAGGTAGTGGAGTACTCTGACTTGGCATCTGCTGTTAACATTCAATAACAGTTTCCTCTCCCGTGTCCATAAGTCATTGTTCAATGAGGACGTAAAGAAGGCAGTTTCCTATTTCCTCTTTCCATGTTCTTGTTCATGACCTGTGAACATGAATTGATTTGATGTCCAGTTTAGCCCTTTTCCAGAAGTAGGTGTCCCCAGTGCTGGCCTCACCCAGTCTCTTCCTCTCTTCTTTTAAAGCATGGCTGCGAAGGCCATGCAAGCACTAGTACTACACATGGAAGAGGTCATGGGTGACCTCAGCACATGAGAAGAGCACATACAAGGAGGTTTCTTACCTTATTCCTCCCTCTTGAGGACAAAAAGTGCCCAGGAGCCAGGTGAGCTGTCACAAGCCAGGCTCAGTCTGCTCTGCCAAACCACCTCGTGGCAGAATACATTCGATTAAAAACCGTGCAACATACACTCAGATGTACACAGATTGGCTGGGACTCAGGAAGCCCTGAAGCTAGGTTTAAAAACCTGTTCTCACAGCTTGAGAGTAATGCTCTTAAACCTAGGGACAGTGTCAAATGGGGTCTGATTAGCAGAAGTTCACCACTGACTTCGGAATGTAATTGCCTTGTATAAGTAGAGGTTAATTTCAGTTAAATAGATCATACTGATATCCCTTGAGACTAGGTAAGCTGATCTAAGATGAAGCTGCCAGTTCGGTGATTTAAAATTAGAGCAATGTCCTCCCTTCTTCAGGCCTCCCAGCATCATTCTTGCTGCCACATGCTAACCCCACTGCAATCTGATGCTGTACCCGACTGAGAATTGCTGTGCTCAAGTGGGAGGCAATGAGAGCACCAGCACCACTGCTACAAAAGTCAAGCAGGATTTGCTTCATTGCCCCCAAGATGAACAAACATGAGGGTCCATTTCCATGGCACCATGATGGCACTGTGAACATCTTCCATGTACCACCATTCTCTGTAGGACAGGAATATGCCCTCTCTTAAGGAAAAGGAGAATTCTCCAAAAAGAGTGCAATACAACAGTAGAAAGGGACTCCCTACCATCTGGGCAGACAGGCACTGAAGGTCTCATATACGTATTACTCCCCTGTTCAAAGTGCTAGTACTATTTACTGATCAAAAACTCGATTAGAAAATGCAACTAATGCAGATAACTGTTTATCTTGTAAAAGACTCTTAAAGAAAGTTGAGTTTCTGGAGTTTGGGGGCTGGAAGGTACCCTCAGGACAGAATAGGTGTGAAATGATTCTGGGCAGCTCTATGGTGGTCCTTTTTGTAACTTGTCTGTTATAACCAGCGATCTAGAAGGGACTTTCTGAAATTAGAAAAAGACATCCACATGTCCACTATACAAATAATTAGTCCTTATCCAGGTGTTAAGAAATTTCAAATATAAAACCACTGGTCAGGTCCACACATGGGGAATCCCAATTCATATGCACCTTCTGGTTCCCCCTTCATTAAAACCAGGTAGCGAAAGAAAGGGAGGTGAAATTTAAACATTACACTCAACTATCATCAGTTATTAATGTCCAGCTGGCTGAAAAGCAACTCTTGCTCAGGCTTGTGGTGATCTTATTCTCAGAAGATGGCTCCAGAGCCCTTCTCCACCAGATCAAAGCCCACATCCCCTGCTGTTCAGTATTTGCTCACCCCTGCCCAAGGAGCCCACCTCTGCCCACCCACAGGTAAAACAGCAACATCACGGTTGGTGATTTTGGCCCTGCAGGTTTACACCTTAAAACCACAAAACTGAGTTTTAGCCATGATAGAAAAGGCTCCTGGGCAGAATTCGGGTGCTTTCTCAGTGGGACAAAAAGCCTCTTATTTTAAATGTTGGAGCTCAGCGTCTTGTATCTATGTATGTAGACATCATACAGCAGAGCTGTGTCCAAATGCCCCCAGGTACATTAGACCAATATAACACAGGTACCACTGGCTTTCGTGGACTTTCTCCATTTCCTGCTGTCTCCGTATATGACAGATCTTAAACTCTCTTTAAGCTCTTTCTTTGAGAGTGTCAGTCCAATGCAGTCTGATAGGTTCCCAGGGTAGTACACACCAGTTTGATTCACTATGTTCTCTGCCACATTTTAATACAGATAACAGCTCCAAGTGCACCAAAAGTAAAAAAGCAATGAGAGACCATGTCATATACACAGCTAGGAAGGGAATCAACAAACTGTCACTCACATACCACTCATATGGAGTCAATCTCTGTGTTAACACATCCAAAAAGTCCATCCAGCTTTTTAAATGATCAGTAGTAGCCCATTTTCAATGATCACAGTTAATAGCCCTCTAGAAATCCTAGATAAATCACTTCCCTTTTCCCTTTTTCCTTCCTAAAACTTGCAAACCACAAGCACTTGCTTTTGTGCTCTGCATCATTTTTAAGGAAGCAATTTTACTTTTCTCCATAATGCTTTAATTCTGGATCCTCAAAAGAACTATTTATTTTTGTCTGCTCCACTACCGTTTTCCTCTACACCCGAATTTCTTCCCTATGTCCCTTTAAAATGCTCATTTTTAGATGATTTTCTGTCACCTGGTCTCACTCAAAACTTTACTGGGTTCATCTTGAAGTCCCTTGATTCAGTTCTACTCCCATGGAGATATATGCATTGCAGTCATTACAACAATATAAAACTGTTTTGAGAGAAGAGCCAGATGGAGAGAGACACGAATCCTGGGCATATGAGGACACACTCACAGGATTGACCCTGAGGGGTTTCAGAAGAGTTAATGTTGTCACTGGATTGAAAACTCTGTTTTATGCTAGTAGCACATAAAGCTTTTCACTGGTCTGTGTGGTCGCCTGCAACTTATCAATAAGTATGCATTACCGTGCATTTTTTACATAAGTGACCTTCATTCTCTCAGTTCAGCATGCACGGTAACAGCTTGTGCTGCGAGAGGTATCTGTTGTTTAACAGAGCTGTTGTTAGCAGCCATCTGAGAAATACGTGATCACGTCCGCTCTGTAGAGCCTACAGGGGATACAGCAAGGTTAATGGTAAACCCTCCCCACAACTTACATCAGAAAAATTTAATCTGTGATCTTAATGCTACCTTACAGTAGGTTTTTCTACTCCCTTCAGCTACAGATCAAAGTACCTGTTCCCGACAAGAGGAAATTTGGCCACCTCAGCCCTATGTCACTCTGATGCCAAATGGAAGTTTCACAAGAAGCAGCCAGAAATCTGTGCCTCACATCTAAAATGAGGCAACTCAGAGTGGAGCTGGACATTTCTCTTGCATTCTCAAAACAGTCTGGGGAAAAATGTTTTACTTTCTCCCAACTCTATCAGATGAAATACAGATGCTGCTGAAGGTGTCTTTGACGGGAAAATATTTCACATTGAAATTGAAAGTGGGTCATCTGCAGTGCTGGAAACTTGAATTTCAGTTACATGTAGCACAGCACTGGGGTGTAGGTTGGGTCCACTTTATTTGCATAGGTTCTCCTAGGACTAGCACTCAGAGACATCAGTTATCATTTGCAGAGCAGTCCAACAAGGCTATATGGGGGCAGAATCAAAGGCAAGCCGATGCCTTGTCCTGAGAAACGCCTGCAATGTGACACTCCTGCCCTGCATTGCCTGGAGGAGCTCCTTTCCCTGACGCCAGGGTCACATTTGCCTAAGGTGAACTCATCAAACAGTAGAGCTGTGCCAACCTCAACAGGATGTTTGTTGTCACCTCCCAGCCAGACCTTAGTGGTGTACAGTTGTACTGCTGTTCCTCTCTCCTAGCTACGGGTGTGCAAGGCATTAGGACAGCAAGAGCAATTGCCCAAAGGTGCAGGTCTTTACCCAGAAGCCCTATCTCTCTTCTTGTCCTCTTTCTGGGCACTAGAGGACTCTGACCATAATTATTGTTACGGAGGAGTTTGAATTTAAAGCATGAATATTTCAGAGCTCACCTTCCCGCAGTAACATCTCTGGTGGCTCTTCATCAATGGTAGCACTTCAGTGCATAACTGAACACGCCGAAAGCCATAAGACAACAGATCACACATTTCTGAGATATTCAAAGGGAAAATGGGATATCCACTCACTTGATCTAGGCACTCCAGGCACATGCACAAGAGAAGGGATGAAGTTATTAAAGGGTTAATACAAACTAGTTAGGATATTATTTTTGGACTGCCCTTTGTGAAGAGACAGCATATTTTCCCAGTATGCCAGTGACCTTCTCTTGCCACATGTATCTAAGGTTGTGCACAAACCTATGCTCATGCAAGTTATCACCGGAGCCTTTAAAAAGCCCATATACCCAAACATTACATGGAAGATGGGACACTAAAAGGAAAGGGTGAAGGATTTTGTTAACTGATTCATCACTAACACCGTTTTGGCATGTGCTAGTGACACAAGATAATAAAATTTGCACGGCACTGTTTTATGTCAGAGAAATTTACTGTTTGGGAAAGCTGCCGTGGGAACAGCTCTGAAGAGACCTGCTCACAAGAGCAGTGTCTGCAGAGTGGTGCAGGAGCCGGCCCTGGCCCCAGCAGCCGCAGAGGCTCACCACAGAGGCTCACCACAGGCAGGGTGAAAGCTGTCACCTGCCTCTGCTGGGCACGGGGAGCAGGAATCCCACTAATGACAAACGAGGTGTGACTTCTGAGGAACAGGCTGGGACCAACCACAGGGTTAATAATTCAGGAACTAATGTAATTGTCCCAGTACTATTGGACATTAATGGTTTTCAGTCATTACCCAAACTTGCTGTTTCAAGTTGAAAAGTCCCACGTCACATCACAGCAGAGTGGTGACTTATATCAGCTCCATATGTAGCAGGGACAACTGATGGGAGTTTACCACAGGATGATGTTTTCAAAGATGCCTATGCTATCTCAGAGACTAATGTAAGAAAAAGCTGGCCTCTGTTCACCTATATTTCCAGAGATCATCATTCAAGTTTAGTTGAGAAGGTTTCAAATTCTGTTTCAACAGGATTTAAACAGTATTATCCAGCAACCCCTCTGAATGCAAACAGGCATTTAAAAGATTTGAAGATTTACTTGTATATAGAGAAACAATTCTTCCATTGCAAAATTCTGCATGCTGAGTAAATCACATCGTTTGGTGATTCATTTTGCAATTTGTCTGGATAACAGACACAAAAGACTTCCAGCTGACCACACACCAGGAGCTTCTCCACCATAACCCACAGTGGGTGGCAGCAGAGGCCCGGCAGACAGGGCAAAAGCAGCCAGAGTCACTGAGATGTTTATCGAGACAAGCAGATGTTACAAAGGGTGACTTCTTGTGTTGTTTTGTCCAAATTAAAAATAAAAAAAAAAAGGGGGGGGGGGGGGCTTTATTGTAATTAAAACAGAAGAGAAGACAGAATCAGTTGACAAACACATTCCTGTTAAGCATCCCAGCCAAAAATGTTCATGTACTTGTAGCAATGTGCATAACAGTCTGATTTGTCTGAGCACACATACGGACCGTAGAGGCTTGAAAGAGATTGTACCTGCTATGTAATGGGAGATATCTGCTTTTACACTGTTTACTATTTGATGCAGCCTGCAAAGTATTCAGACTTGAGAAGAAATGCTATACATGGCAATGATAAAAGTTGTCTCCATGTGGACAACTGATTAGTGGTAGCAAGAGATCAGGTAGCTACTATCAGATGTTAGGAAATTATTCCGAGGTCTTTTCAGCACAGCTCTGAGATTTTAATGAGAGTTCTTCCCAAGGCATCCCTAAGATAGAGTAACTGTTAGAGGGAAACCTGCATTGAAGTCAGTGTCCATCAAAAGCAAGGCCTTTAAAACTCCACTGAGCACAGCTGAAAACACAGAGGTAACCACTGTTGACTCACAGATGCCTTCAGGTTTCATGCTCTAAAGCTTTTGACTTTTTAAACACTTTTGTTCAATTCCAAACAATACCTGGCCTCTCTCACCTCATAGGAAATGCAGAGGCAATCTTCTGCATTTGCACAAAGAACAAAGTAAAGGCACTGTCATTTTCTTCAGCCAGCCATTTGACTGGCAGCCAGGAGGGCCAACCACACCCTGGGGTGCATCAGGCACGGCATTGCTAGCTGACTGAGGGAAGGGATTGTCCTGCTCTGCTCTGTGCTGGTGCAGCCTCACCTTGAGCACTGTGTACAGTTTTGGGCATCACAGTAAAAGATGGACAAAAAACTATTAGAGAGCCTCCAAAGGAGGGCTACAAAGATGGTGAAGGGTCCAGAGGAGAAGACATATGGGAAAAGCTGAGGTCCCTGGGTTTGTTCAGCCCAGAGCAGAGCAGGCTGAGGGGAGGCCTCATGGCGGCCTGCAGCTCCCTCACGAGGGGAGCAGGGGGCAGGCGCTGAGCTCTGCTCCCTGGTGACAGCGACAGGACCCGAGGGAACGGCATGGAGCTGGGACAGGGGAGGGTCAGGCTGGGTGTTAGGGAAAGGTTCTGCACCCAGAGGGTGGTCGGGCACTGTGACAGGCTCCCCAGGGCAGGGGTCATGGCACTGAGCTGCTGGAGTTCAGGAAGCCTTTGGACAGTGCTCTCAGACATTTGGTTTGGTTTTTTGGGTGGTCTGTGTGGAGCCAGGAGTTGGACACGATGAGCTGTGTGGGTCCTTCCAACACAGGATATTGTGTTATTCTATCCTTCTAACCCAAGTACCCAACAGGTTGTTTTGATGTAAGCACATACAATTCCTGTACTAAAAACTGACTCTAACAATGAGTGAAAGGGAATAGTGTCTCAAAAATCACTCCTGGTTCCAGAACATGGTGACACACTTGGGTTTAAGCAGGCACAAAGAAAACTGGTAGCTCAGTGAATCACAGTGATGTTGGCTGCTAAAACATTTTTTATAAGGAGCTGGCTAAAGTTTATCAATATCTTTATGTATATTTTAGTAAATGACTTCTACGTCATTTGCATGCTCTCTCTCTCTCTCTCTCTAATATGATGGGATTTTTTCAGAATTGTCAATGGAATTTTCTTTTATTTTTGTGAATAAATGTTACAAAAATCACATGAAAAGCCCCTTCACCCCCACCCCAAACTACAGAAATTTCCTATTTTAACTCCTCTTTACTGGGGTGCACAATCAAAGCCAGCATTAGAAAAATATATATATATATATTTATATATATAACACTAAAAAGATGAATAAAAATAGAAAGCATTAACTATCAAGTGTCAACAGTAATCCAAAGAGAAATGTCATGTGTCTTCATAAAAAAAAAACAAACTGTTTTTCCATTAAACACCCATCAGAATACGTTGCAGCCAGCACAAACTTAGGTCAATTAAAATCCACTGCAATAAAAAAGCACAAACGAAATGCGATCTGAATTAACTAAATATTTGTCCTTCAATGTGGATGCTTTTCTAATCTAGTAAAATTCATTCTTTTTCCAGGATCAAGCTGGGTGTTTTTTTGTTTGGTTGTTTTTTTCTTGTTTCTTATAAGTATATAACAGTAATAAAGTTATCTTTAAAAAAAAAAAAAAAAAAATCATCATGTGTTTGAAATTCTACAGGACAGTTCCCAGTACCTAGATATTTGGTGAACGTGGTTCTACTTCAAATGGTACATTTGGAGGTGACTTTGTGGAAATTGTGCTGTCAGTGTGACTGAGGGGAAAAGCAGATTTAAAATGATTTATATTCTGACCGTTCCTCTGGCTTTTGGAACTACAAATCTCAGTAGAAATTTAACTCATTTATATGGTTAAAAACTTTGTGGATTTTTTTTTTATTTTTATTTTTTAGACTCTCATCTTAAAAGTTTCGTAGTGAAAAAGGAATAAAAAGCAACTTCCAATCTGTTGCTTGACTATTTAGGACTTTTGTGCTGCCAAAGTCCTGCATTCTTTTTTAACTGCTTACACATGTACCCCAGATGAGTTTATTGGTGAAACCTAGGTTATATTCTTGAGGATATGGCTATAAATTAAAAATACAAAATAAAATGACAGCTTCCTCCTACTCTAGCATGTTAACTTAATCTACTAACTAAACTATTTTCATTTTGAGCCTCTCTGTTTAAATTTGGCCACATAGGCTAAAAGTCCAAAACTGATGGAGATAAGGGAACATTAGGAAAGAGTTTCAGTTAAGACTCATGAGTTAAATTGGAGTAGAGATCAACTGATGATAAACGAGTTAACAAATGGATTTTTGCAAAACATAATATATATTATTAAGCTGTCTTCCAACTGCAGGATCCATGGCACTTGACAACATAAGGAATCTCAGGCTCTGCTCTTTCTGGAACTGCCGCAACCTTGCGAACTTTGTACTCAATCAAAAGAGGAGTAAGTTTTTAAAAACTAAACAATGGGTAAAATTTATTCATAGTGCAGTTCCATTTACTTGTCTGAAGTTAGCCTAGTAATGAATTGTAACCATATATTTCACCTAGAGGATTTACTGAGTGAAACTGAAAAGGCAGCTTCAAAACAGTCTATCAGGTCAGGCATTACAGGAAAGACCACACAGTACTGGAAACTCACATGGTCTCCTCAGCCTACTGTTTGCATGTACCCAGTAACAGAAAAATCTCTCCTAAAAATTAACTATGGGACTTTAGCCAAAACAGCAATTATAATTATCCACTTGAACAATTTGTGTAGGAATATTTGCATGAATTCTCTCCTACTTGAAGTTTTTCACCAGTGTCCTTCAGGCAGATACACCTGAGTTGCATGCTTAAGACAAAAACTGATTGAGTAAATTCTGTGACTTGTGCTAAGCAGTTCATATAGGTCATCATGAAATCATTAAAGATCATGAATCCATGGTGTCATGATTTTTTAAGGCAAACAGTTCGAGAAAACCTCTAGAGGCTGGCTTCATCTCTCCTATACCTTGTCCTCTGAATAGTTTCATCTAACTCCAGAACAAATCCCACCTATGTCATAGCCTTCTGAACTTTTCAGGGATGTACAAGTGCTCACAAGGCACAAAAATAAAAATGGACTCGGAATGAATCATATCGGATTTTCACCAGGGTCGCAAGAGAATAAGACATAGACTCTCCCAGCATGACAGAATGTGTCCTTCCTTTTTCAGCTCCATGAATGATGGATACAAGTAGAGTTTTGTGGAAAAGGACTCAGATGTTACACCGTAATCTTGCATGGTGGAAGGATAAAACATTGGGGCTCTATTCTTCCAGAACAGTTACATGTGATCACTGAAATGTCAGCTACTTTTCTAACTCTTAAACCATCTATGACATTTAACTTAAAATAAAGTGTATTGACATCTATATCACGAAGTCACGATTAAACTTTAATGAGAGGCTTAAAAATTTACCAGCAGAATGTATTTTTTGAATGGGTCACCCACATCAAAACGCCATATTCCATCACAGAGATAATATCTTAAAAATAACTTCCTAGATTCACATCCTTCCAAAGGATGATTCAGGAAGGGAGGAAAATTATACAGGGTTCAGTCTTGACAAGGGCAGAGAGTTCTTCATTTGTGCGCTAATAATGTTTGAAGAACAGATTAAATTGTGGAGGAGGACTGAGAAACAGAGGCCAGTCAGAAGAAAAAGAAAGCTACTTTGAGTGAGGACACCTTTTAGATATGCCAAATTAATTGAATGACTAATTAAGACAGTAATTCAAATCAGAACCAGCTGGCAGTTTAACATTCCTCAGACCCTTATTCAGCAAAATTTTTGAGTGTTTGCCTGGTTTTAGTCCCACCAAAGTCAATTAACAATCAAAGACTGGCTCTGAGAGTTTGAAACCTGAGAATCACTCCCCCTATTTTTTTATATATATTTTTTGAGACTGGTAAATTAAAGATTTCTGGGATTTTGGCCTGGTCTTAGCTAGCTGCATCCTGTGCAAAGGTTTTGTACAACAAAACCAAGCCACCACTGCATCTTGTATGACCTACATATAAACACAGCAGTGCAACACATGGATAAAGATTTTTGCCTCCATGAATCATCCTGCTCACATCTTGTTTCCAATGGTGACCAGAGGCACTGTTCAAGTGCAAGAAATCCATTCTAAACAGACACAGTCACAAGAAGAGCTTCTTCTTTATTCATTAAACATTAAGCCCAGGAAGTAAAGAAGCTAAGCAGGTCTGCACAACTCCCTTCCAAAAATCCCAGCATTAGTGCAATGGTAGAAAGTCTTTTCCTCTAGCAGAGTCCTTCAGAAGAGCTTTCAAGTGAGTCATGAGTCCTTTTTCCTTAACTGTTGCCAAGGACACAATGCATCAGAGTCATAGAAAAACTAAAGTGGTTGTTGGCAATACCAAAAAGCTCCACAAGCTTTAGCAGAAAGTTAAAACCTTTCAAACTACTGCAGATGGATAATCTGCATTCCCTCCTGCTATTTCAGAACATGGGTGAATCACACCTTTCTTTGATGGTCTCTTCCGGTCTGTTTTATTTTAGGCTTTGGACCTGGTATTTCTGCAGAACGATTTGTGGTGGTTTTCTGACACTGATAACTTACCAGAAATTTAGACACATCCTCATGTTATTTCAAGGAACTTAGACATATCCTAAGGAGTTTATCCATTTGTACACTGGATGGGTTTCATTGCTGTTATTTTGGGGAAATATTTTGTATTTCTCACAAAGTTGTCTTTTCTGACACATTCACAAAACTGTTGCACGCAAATCCCCTGCTGCATTCCAAATAAAGGTTTATTGATGAATTGTTCTGGCATGCACAGGTTGCCATCATCTCAGAGCATGAGACAATGGACACAGTTCATGGAATACTGTGTTACATGTGCAGGAAATAGATCACACCCCAAGTTCCTTAATGTCTGTTTCACAGTGAGGTATGTGTGTCTTACTTCTTGTACAAACACATGTATGATTAACAAATATTCTTAGCTAAAGGGGAAGATGTTTGTGGGAGGTAAAATTCCTTCTTGGCTTCCTGAAAAGGTTTGTATGAATTGTCTGAACAGTGATCTGCAACCCAGCAAACACCTTGCTTTTCCACAAGATTAAGCTCCGCAGGAACATATTCTATTCTAAGAGCAGGGAGCAAGAAAGAAAATAACCTTGCAGTATCCTTTAAGCCTTATCTAAACAAGAGTCAGGATTTTTTGTAAAGTGACTGATGACTGTAGGTGCCTTGAGACTCCATAAAGAGGTCTGATTTCTAGGGCTTAGGATGTTGTCTGAAAACAGCAGCCTTGCTGGTGCCTCGTGTTAGCCAACCTCATAGGGAGGCAGTCAAACTCACCAGAGCTTTCCCTTACATCAATTTCCAGTGCAACCTATTGGTGATACTGTGTAGCAGGTAACCCACAACCTTGGTGCTTCGGAGAATCCTCCATGCTTCATTTCCTACATAAGCTTATAACATTTGTCACAGCTCTGTGAATCAAAACTGTTACAATCAAAATTGTCAGGGACGCTTGGAGATTCTCAAAACTGAGGGCTTCTCTACTTCCAAACCCCAAGTGGGAAGAAAGGGAAGAGGAGAAAATGTTGGCCCTTTAGATGTCAAAGATAACCTCCAAGTTGTAAAGCAATCAACTCCTGTCCTGCAGAAACCTCAATCAGACACACTAAAGCAATAACAACCAAGGTGCTAATTTCAGCAATTGATCTCCAGGCCAGTGTTTACTTCAAAGGATACTTGTGATCATTTGAGTGTTAACATTTCCAAACAACTAGTATAAAAAGAAATGTCCCATACTGAGTCAAATGACTTTTTAAAGGAGTGTAATTCATTCTGACTGGTGAACCAGGGAACATATGTTAAAAATAAAACTCTATGTAGCATATGAACTGTTACAATTAAAATAATGGGAGCCCACCCTCTAGGGTAAAAATGAATCTGCCTTAACCAATGATAGAAAACAGCAGTGCAGCATTTGGAACCAGAAAACTGATGTTCCTCCACCACATTTTGAAAGGCACCCTTAGACCACCTTCAAGATGGGATCCCTTGTCTGTGAAGGTTTTTTCTCCCCATCTTCTTCTGCCTTGCAGTTTTGTCCAGAATTTGTAAGGTTTCAGGTGACTTAGGACAGCATTGTGTGTGTATGAATCGTTCTACTGCAGTTATTTCCAGACTACTCACAAGACCTAGGAGGACAGGGGATAGGAGACATTCCGTGTTGCAACTGGAAATGTTTAGGGCCTAAAACTTCATCTATATTGGCCAGCATGGCATGATCTTTTGCCTCCTCTCTAACTGTAGAATTAGGATACCATGTACTGTAATTGAAATGAAGGGAAACCATATCTCCAGTCAACCAGAGTCTGTAAGTCCTGTGCAATGATATATCTTTAAACACAGTAAATAGGTTTGAATTAGCCACTCATATTCTGCTTATCCATATAGTTTATTGTTCTTCTGTCATGGACATGTGCAGAACAGAGAAAGTAGCCTAGGAACACAGGCTAACATTAATAGATGAGCAGTTGTCTGCCACTTTTCCCTAGTCTGCTCTTCTGGAGCTGAGTTTTTCATGCTAGAGAGTCTGTGTATTGAGACCCGAGAGCAGAGACTGGGATGGATTCCTGTCAAACCACACTAATAAGGGCGTATTCACATTGGCCTGGGTTGAGGCCAGGTATCAGAGCCAGCAACTATTCACCACTCAAAACTCTTGGCTTTAGCTAGGTCATGTTTTCAGGCACCCCAGAAAGTTCACACTTCCCAGACAACCAAAAGCCTGCCAGGCCTATAAAGAGTACCTAAGCTCTGTGTTCAACTGCTGTGTTAATTGTAAGGTGCTCAAGTGCAGTGTCAAACCCCACATTCACTTGTAAGACAGCTCAGCTAAGTTACTTTCCAGCTGTACATTTTCAGTTCCCAGCTAGGATGAGACAAATGCTCTATGTACTCTCGGCCCACTCAGAAGAAAGTGGAACAGTTTCAAATCAAGTGGCAACAGAAGTGACACTGTTCTGCTCCTGTGTCTCAGCTGAGAAGAGCTAACTGAAAAGCTGGAAGGCCCCAGCCGGTAATTTTAGTCACCTCATTGTTCACTGCCTTTGGATGGAGATGTAGGAATCAAAGCTCTCCCACTTCCAGACTTTTTCCATTGATACTATGGAAAAATGGCCTCTGATCAGGCTGCTCCTGGGCCTGGGTGGACTAAATCACAGCCTATTTTACGTGCTAACACCAGAGCAGCAACACTTGATAATGAGATACATGCTCTCAATCCACTGGTCAGGCACAAAGACAACGATGCAGAGAAGCCTCACGCAAACAGGTGAATAAGTGTATAGTAGTCTGGAGGTAATGGAAATTAGGAAATACTGTTGACAAGTGTCACTAACTATCTACCTCTGGCATGGCCTGTACAAATGCCATGGTGTATGTACTTCGTTTGTTCTCTGTCCTGGGTAACATACATAGAGTGGAAAGGCTTTACCTTTCAGATTGGCCAGTAAGCACTTTGATATCCTGGTAACCCCCAAAAAACATTTTGTAAAATGTCAGTATTCAGTCTGAGCTTTTCTATCCACCTTAGTATGTGCTTGGTATCAGGATTTCTAAATATTCCTTTTAAAAAATACTCAGGCAAATAGGTCAGCCTTGGCCTTCTGGAACAAGAAATCTTTAATTTCTTGGAAATATGTTAAGTTGTATCCAGAGTCCATTATATACAGTATAGGACATTGCTGGGCCTCAGCTGGCTGACAGCTCCAAGCTGGCTGGTCAGTTCAAGCTGTAGTTGGCTCCAGTCCCAGGAAGAGTGGAAGACACTGCAAAACTAACGATCTGCTGGTTCCATCACAAACATCCACAGCTGAAAGCCCTTTGCAAGCATAAAAGACTTTGTGGGACGCTAGTGGCCAAAAAAAATGCATGCAGAGAACCCCTGTTCTGGAAGGAAATGATGTCTGATTTCCACAGAGGTTTTCCATGGTATTTAGTTTCTGTAGCACGGCCTTAGTTACAATATCATCTCTTCTCCTTGCTACTTCCCCTGGATGCCATGCTAATACGTGATGCCCTACTTCCTCCTCATAACACATTTCAAGAACGTCAGTGCCATAATGTATCATAATGCTGTAAAATAACGTAAGATAATGACAACCTCTGTATGATTTTCAGGTAGATGTTCACAGTTGAATCTCTGCTCGTTCACTTATGAAGGACCCTACCTCACCTTCTTCCTCTGATACAGCTCCTCCTCCATGAAAGGCTCAGAGTAGAGAAGCCTTTCTCTTGTCCATCGTTGAGTTGCACACAAGAACCCAAATAATAATGGAAGCATCCTCCAGGCTAAGTTCAGTTCTACTGCTTTGCTGCACACAGCAATAACTGTCCCTTACAGATACAGACAAGATGCACTTGGCATACTGCCTTTGCACTTCACAGGAGCAGAGCCTTTGCTGGTGTTACCCAAGCAGACAAAATCTTCTTTCTGGACACAACCTCTTGTTCACCAATGGTCAGCAAAAGGGAGCAGCTTTGCTTCTTTTTCTAGATCACCGGGCTCGGATCAATGCACCAAGAAGCTGAATTAAGGCCAAATCAATTGCATAATGTAAAATACACACAAAGCCAGGAGTAGACTTTGTAAATATTCTCTTCTTCTTGCAGAATGACCTACCTATTGGACTTTCCTCTGGCTGGCCACGCACTCACCATTTTAACAGCACAGAATTAAACAAGACTATATGAAAAGCATTCAGCAGAAAGCTGCAGATACACATCTGAACTTAAGACCTTTTTCCGTCTCTTCGTCACTCTTATCTTCTTTTTCTATCTCATATCTTGTCTTCTCCCTTCCCCCTTCTCCTCCCAGTCAGCATTTTTGCAGTTTATATCATACTCAACTCTGGCATTTCAGCAATGCACTTGGAAGTTGTTCCTAAAGGCTAAACTTTATTCTCCCATATGAGTTTTTTTGTTCCTCTCTTGAACAGGCATTTCTTGGAAGGGCAAGTACTCACAGAACTATAGCACACGGCAATCATACTACATGTCCAGATGGTATGTAAATATTAATATTCACAACAGCTTTTGTATGCACTGAAGATTACAAGATAATTAGGGGCTATATAACCATGTAACTCAGTTTATAATGAGTATGACAGTTATAGGACTAAATTCTGTCATTCTTCCAGGCCTGACTCTTTGGAATCTAATTTTTCCTTTGTTTATGAGGAATTAATCATTTGGAGCCTGATCCAAAAGGCTCTGAAGTCAATGTAAATCTTTCATTGACTGCACCAGGTTTTGGTATAGATTTCTGTTTAAGTAAATTCCCTCAAGTCATTTGCAGCCCAAATCTAAGACACATTATAGGCCTCCAGCTACCCCACCTCTCAGCAGCAGCCCCACCCCTGAGATTTGTTCCTGGTGAGCATCAGTAGAGGATTACTGCAAATGCTGTGAGTTATCAGAAACCCGCCAAATGAGATTCACCCTTTGGATCAGATGAGAGGCTCAGGTGAAGCCTTTCATTTGGACACTGGATGCACACGTCTTTGAGCATGCTAGTCAAAGAAGGACAGTGTCATTAGCTGTGTCTATGGGCCCACTGCCTGGCTCTGCTCCCATCTGGGAACACCAGGCCAGATCCTGCCAGTCAGTAACTCGCACGTGGACCCCAGAAAAAGGAGTGTGCCACAGCCAACTCCCTCAAAAAGGAGCATGGCATGGGAGCTGTAAGAATGCAACATGAGCACACATGAGTTTTGGCAGGCATAGCACCAGGAAAGTGCTTCCAGTTTCCCTCTCTCCTTCCCCAGCCACCATGGTTGATAAGACTTCACTCCTTCTGCCTTGTTAATTACAGAGTTAGTCAAACCACTTTACCATCTGAACACAGCCCGTGGTGGATTTGGACCCTATTGCTCTATGTAAGCTGTTTACAGACATTCTGCTTTTTACAGATTTATTCCTTTGACTACTTTGCTGCTAGCTGTGGATGGTAGAACATATTGCAGGGAAGAGATGCCAATGGACAGATTTCCTCTCAAGCGTTGTAAAAGCCTTTCACAGAACCAAAATGTCAACAGACTGTCTCCCTTGCTAAAAAATGATTATGTTTTAAACCTGAGGAAAACTGACTGGTGAATAGCAAGCAATAAATAATTAATCCTTCAGTTCATGCTGGCCATTTTTGTTCTTAGCAAACCATGGAAAGTCAGTTCTTAGTTAATTATGTTCACAAAGAGGCATTTCGGAGAAGTTCACAGATAGGTGAAGAACAACAGCATCACTCTGCTTGAACAATGAGACCTGCAGTAACATTTTATGGTGTTGTCCCCAAAGAACCCTCTTACAACACTCTCTTATTGTATTTTCCACACACATGTTCAGTAAAACACTGAAATATTACAGTAAAATGTTTGTAAGTCTTCTGAAGTGAAAGTGTTTCTCAGGTAAATGCATATGTTCTAGGTGTTATTACAGTGTATTTAGAAGCTGTCTCCACCCCATGTTGTTGTATGCTATCATGCTGGAAGACTGGATTAAAATAGATCTTATTTAAAGCCATTATTTCACTATCAGGCTATCCCATGGTATACAAAAGAAAGCAATCCATAAAGCAATATCTAAAGTAGTCCACATTTCACAACAACAGTTATATATTGTTTCTTCCACTACCCATATATGCTCTATGCTCTGCAGGCTGTGGTTTCACAATACAATGACCTGCTGTGCGCCAGCAGCTTATTCCTCACAACCTCTGCTGTGCCTCCCTGCTTATTTGTGTACCCAGCAGAACAAGCTGGCTCATGTTTGGGGTAAAATTTCTTCACCAAATAATGTCTGAGCTACAAATAGTTTGTAAAGTAATAGGAATTACATTTGTAAATACATGATTTAAAAGCTCACATTGTAGTGCTAGAATATTGATTGTGGAGGGTTTCTCTTACTAACCTGCTACGAAAACTTTGTAGATATCCATTGTAGGACAAATTTCAAAACAATACCATTGACTGCAATTTATTAACTGCTTTTTGAAGTTATTTTAAAAAGGCAAGCCAATGTGTCATTCATTCACATAAGTTTTTACAAATAGCAGTCTCCCATTGATCCCTGAAACAAAACACACAAAGCAGGCTGAACTGAATTTCAGCTTTGATGTTGAATAACTTAAACAAAAAGGCTTACTGCTGTTAATTTCCACTACTGCATTTTCATTTGTATGTAAATGGTCATGATTCAATTTGATAACTACCAACTGTGCAAAGCTAATAAAGAAGTGATCTGAATTACCTCCACACTCCCACGAAAAGACACTCTTCCCTGACAACTTTAGCCTGTGCCATTCAGTCAGCGAGGGACAGGAGGCAGCCACCAACTGCAGGCTCCCTGCTGGACACTCAGCAGTCAGGGAAATGCAGAGAGTGGTAACCAAACCTTTGGAGAAGCACTAGTTGGACTTCACACCTGTAAATTCAACACTACAGTGAATTTCATCTGGATTGTCCATAAGCTGCCCCTGCTCCTCTGAAAAGCAGCCATCTAAGTTAAAAACAAAACAAAACAAACAAAAAAAACCCACTCTATTAGCCTAAAAATTAGGCTCCAACCGTAGAAGTGGTTGTTCTGGGTTCTCACAAAAATTATGCTGCGATATATATCTAATGGGTTATATTGTGTCATCAGGTCATTTTTACAAACCTCTATAAATGATTAACTGAAGTCAGTCAATGCTATCAGCTGTAGAACAAACTCCTACTGAGAGATATTTTATGGTTGAAGCTCACTGTAGAGGTCAAGTAGGTTACAGCCTTGCAGTTTAGAAAAGGATTTTTATCTTTCCACCATGTAAGAGCAGTCTCAGCCTCAGAGTGAGGCATCAGGACGTATAGCAAAGAACACAGGAATGAAATCTGGGCAAGGAGGCATCAGTGGACATTTTCACCAACTACATACTCAAAAAATACAGTACTTCCCAGAATACATGAGAGCAATGAGCCAACCAAGCTGTTTCTTTGTCTTCACTTCTTACATTTATTGGCATTTTGGGGGCATATTTGATGAACAGGAAAACTATTCGACTGTGGCTCAGGACAGTGGATCAAGAAATGTCATAAATACACTTTTTGATGATTTTCATAACAGTCACTGCAGCTGACGATGTCAGAGAGGATGATCCAATGCCTTACCCAAGGAGACTGCAGCAAGTATTGCCAGAATGCCTGCATGAGTGTTCTCCGAGAGCATGAAGTGCTCTGTCCCTCTGTGTGCAAGAATGTCACAGAATCACCTGCTGTTATCCAAATACAAAAGAAAAGCTTCCTAATTACATCAGCTCTCAGACCCTTTAGGTACAACAACCCTGTAGGTACAACAAAACTTTTTTTTTTTTTAATAACATTATCTCTGTATCTTACTCGGCCTTGTATTTTGAGGTTCTCTTAAATAATAGAAAATGAATTATCTTCAAGTGGACTGTATCATTGTTGAAGAACCTAGCCATGGACTGTCTCTGACAGAATAAAGATTGAACTTTTATCTGAGTAGAAGTGAATGTTAGATTGTCTTTTGAGGATTATATTTGGCATGGCTGAGCACCTTACAACCTTTGTTTCTTCCATGTTGCTGATTATTCCTGTACTGGGTCTCAGTCACAAGCTAGACACCATCATCACAGATCTTGTTTATGGGTCTAATGCAAGTACATTTATTATTGTACAGGTTGGCAGGAAACGCAGAGGCACAGTGGGCGGAAACTGTGAGCCACAGAAACATACACACTGCCAGCTCTGTTGCCAGATGAAGAACTAAAACCGCAGCACCAGTCTGAGCAGTGTAAAACCCTTGGAGGACATACGATAAAGCTGTCTACACCTGAGGGTGAAGGGAAGCGTGATAATAAAAGGAGGTCTTCCAGAGAGAGCTGCTACAGAGCTGATCTGTTCACCCAGGACTGGGCTGGCCCCGAAGAGCACTCCCTGAGCTACAGATATGAAAGGCAGCAAAAACCCTGATGAGGATTTTGGGGCGTTAACAAGTCAGCTGAAACCCAAAAGATCCTGATAGATATGAGCTTTCTGTGAGTAGATTAAGCATGCTCTTTCTTTCATTTCTTCACCTACCTCTTTTATAAACATTTGTAACTGTGTTGCCTATATTGGATGCTGTAAGTACTTCTCCTGGCACTCTTCCCAAAACTTTCCTTTAATTTAAACCAGTCTAAGGTATCTGGCTAAGATCAAAGTGTTTTTCATCTAGACTACAGCAAATTTAAAAATCCAAGTACTAGGAAATCATATCAAGTACCCAGCTCCCCCACCATGATACACCAAGACAGCCAAAGGGTAAAGGACCTGCCCTTACAAAAGCTATATTGGCCAATTCAAGACTTGGCACTATTAGGAAAG
Source organism: Cygnus olor (assembly GCF_009769625.2). Taxonomy (NCBI): domain Eukaryota; kingdom Metazoa; phylum Chordata; class Aves; order Anseriformes; family Anatidae; genus Cygnus; species Cygnus olor. The sequence continues at coordinate 13,496,873 of NC_049198.1, read as the reverse complement.
AGAAGCAATCCTGTGGCCCTAGCCTTCTCTGGCATGCAGCAAAGTGTTGAGAAGCAGTCTTGAATACCAGCAGCCTCCAGGCAATACAGGAGATATTTCTAAGGGGATTTTTTTATTTTATTTTCCATGTTTGCCAAGACCTGACAAGTTTTCTAGCACTTTCAGAATTGACACATACCCTTTACTAGCAAAAGCAACCCTGGAAAATCTAAGTACAGCTGTAGAAAACCTGGTAAAGTCTTGAGTGGGTAAAACCTGTGGTTTTATAGCCCAGCCACAGAATCAAGCCACTGTTGTGTCAGAGTGGCTTGATACCCATTTCAGTCCTGCAGTTTTTCAGTTACGGTTTTCAAATAGGGACTTCAAGAACAAAAAGGTAGCTGTTTACACAGTTGTATTTAATCTGTATGTTGGATTTGTGTGGTCAGTCATTATCCTAGGGAATTATCGTAGGGAACTTTTAGTATCAAAAGCAGCAAAACCTTTGACCACAGAGTTAGGTTTTGGCATATGTTTAAGCTAGCAGGCTCCATCCCCAGTTGGATTCCCAAGACACTATCCCAAAGCAGACTGAGTTTTTTGTTACTTATCACCTCCATTTTGCCTTAAGAACCAAGAGAGAGATGGAAAGTGAGGTTTTGTGCTAGGTGTTGCACCAAAAGAAGAGCAGACTGGTCCCACAAAAGGAGTTTATAGTTCAAATAGAGACCTAAGGGTGGTAAACATGTGCCTTTGGATAGCTGTATTGGGTTTACATGGCATGGGATTGATAGCAGGGGGCGGCAGCGGTGGCCTCTGTGAGCAGAGCCCAGGTGCTCTATGTCAGATCAGAGCCAGCTCCAGTCGGCTCCAAAAGGGATCCACTGCTGGCCAGAGACAAGCCAGTGATCAATGCTGGTTGGGCCTCTGTGAGAGCAGATTGGAGAAAGGGAAAATAAATAAATAAATAAATAAATGCTGCACAACAGCAGCTGGGAGATAGGAGTGAGAACCAGCCCTGCAGCCCCCCAGGTCACTGCAGCAGGAGAGCAGGAGGTGCTCCAGGCACGCAGCAGCAGTTCCCCTGGGGCCTGTGGAGCGGCACCTGGTGGAGCAAGCTGTCCCCCTGCATCCCATGGGTCCCACATGGAGCAGATCTCCACGCTGCAGCCCGTGGAGGAGCCCCCGGTGGAGCAGGTGGACGTGGCCTGGAGGAGGCTGCGGCCCATGGAGAGCCCCCGCAGGAGCAGGCCCTGGGCCGGAGCTGCAGCCCGTGGAGAGGAGCCCACGCAGGAGCAGGGGGTCTGGGGAGAGCTGCCGCCCATGGGGGACCCGTGCTGGAGCAGTTTGCTCCTGGGGGATGGACCCCGTGGTACGGAGCCGTGTGGGAGCAGTTCTTGAAGAGCTGCTGCCTGTGGGCAGCCCCCGCAGCCTCAGCTCGGGAAGGACGGCATCCCGTGGGAGGGACCCCACGTGGAGCAGGGGCAGGGAGTGACTGTGAAGGAGTGGCAGAAACGAAGCCTCAGGGACTGACTGGAGCCCCCATTCCCCTGCACTGCTCAGGGGGAGGAGGTGGAAGAGGGTGGGTGGGGGGAGATGATTTTAGTTTTAGTTCTCACTGCTCTAGCCTGATAGCAATAGGCAACAAATGATGTTAATCTCCCTACACTGAGCCTGTTTTGTCCCTGATGATAATTGTTGAGCAATCTCCCTGTCCTTATCTCAACCCTTGAGCCCTTTCCATCATATTTTCTCCCCCTTTCCCTTTGAGGAGGGGGAGTGAGAGAGCGGTTGTGGTGGAGCTCAGCTGCCTGGTAGGGTAAAACACCACAATATCACAACATATGCGAAACAGTAATTCCTTGGCATGGGAGAGCAAGATCGGTCAGAAGGTTTAGCTGATGAAAGGGAGAAAGCTGCCATAAAAAGAGGTAGGAAAAAGGATAAAAGCAGAAGTGAGCTGAAGAAGCTGAACAAAAAGGAATCAGAAGGTAAATGCAAACAGCTGATCAGCACAGGGTAGCTGGAGTCCAGGCAAAACTCCAGAGAGTCCTCTGAATGCCAGAGGTCCTGGGCTGGCTGCAGTCTCTGGCCAGCTCCTCTTCATGTTTCCTCGAGGGCCGGGCTGGGGAGCAGGGAGAACGAGGCATCTGGGCAGGGTCCTCCCCTGCACACTTCTGGGTTCAGAAGGTTGCTGGCAGGCCCCATCTCACTCCTTCCCCTCCGTGCAGCAGGCCCGGTTTTGGCGGCCCTCGCAGCTGCAGCTGTTCCTACCAGCTGGAATCAACCGTCCTGGCCCTGTTCCAGCCCTAAAGCAATTACATTCTTGCAAGTGGATATTGCAACTTCCTGTCCTAAACAATCATGTACTGTTCCTCTGCACTCTTAACCAGCTGCTGCCTTCCACCCAGAGATGGCTGCAGGCACAGGGTGGGGCCCTGGAAGAAAGGTGGTGGTGTATCAAGTTGAGATCATTCCTGTGTAGGTTCGTCTCAGTTTTAGGAAGGTCAGGGAGTGCTTCCTGACAGCCCCGTGTGCCTGCAGATAGTGCTCAGTGCTCGAGCACTGTACAGCTGATGAAGAAAAGTATCATCTGGGCTAGACACTGCAGCAGGAGAGTGCTTTTTCTTGGCCCAAGTCTTCCATGGGAAATCTTCCTCTGTGCCTCAACTTCATAAAACAAAGCATCTCCAACAGCCAACGCAAGAACTCCCTTGCCTTTGCCAAGCATTTAAAACCAGAGACTGGCCCATAACACCTGGAAAAGACTTTTGTAAAACATCTTAGTGCAAAAGGTGCTGGAGGCAGCCAAATGATTAAGTGGGATTACTGGTCCCAGACTAACATATGTAGTTTCCTGCAGTTACTCTTCTAAAAACGTTCCCCTTAATCTCTAGTTTCTGTATCATATGTACATGAGAAAAAGAGCAGATACATATATGCCAGAGAAGAACCAGCATCTGTCATGCAGCTCAAGGCATATTGTTCGTGTCTAACTTTGCTATGCAAGTGGCGTGGATCTGAAGTCATCCTAAGACTTTGTCTTTCCATAACTTTTTCCACCTCCAAGTTCTTCAGAGGCATTGATTAACTTAGCTCTCCACTCCAATGAAGAAGGTACACACACACTAACATGAACATAGCACAGAGAGAGGCGAAGTACCCTGAACAATACAGTAAAACACATGGGGAAGCTGGGAAACAGGCTCCTAGGTAAGAGGCCTTGGCTGTGATTCTGAAGGTTGGGAATGTCTAGGGGACAGCAATTCTTGCTCAGAGAGGCAGCACCTCTTGTAACAAACAGCAGACCCACACCAGTACATCAGGAAAGTTAAACTACTCATTTAATCTGCCTATTTGACTAAACATCAGGGGAGGGGTGGGGGATTTGGATATTACTGATATTTACTTCCTTATTTCCCAGTGCCTAGACCTTGCTGTCTCTAATACTATTGGCCTGGCAATGCACCTGGGAATTACGTCTACTCCATGTCACTGAGAAAAAGCAGCAAATCAAGTTAAAGAGAGTTGCAGTGAAACTCGCTGTGGGAGTAACTATTTGAATGTAGGTCTGTCATGGCTTGGGGAGGCACCCCATCATCTTACCTTTACTCTTGTATGAGGCTCTGCTTGTAAAACACTGCTGAGCACTGTAACATTTCACAGTAACAAAATGCATTTTGCCTTGATGGAAATGCCAATATTGCATTAACAGAACAATCCCTTAACGTGACTAAAAAAGACTGATAGAATTTTCTGAAGAAACTGCACTAAACGGATTTCCCATACACTTTAATAGCACAACACCAAGTGATGTACTGACAAAAGAAGCATTTTGCCAAAACATGTATTTTTTTTTTCAACTGCCAGTCACATGGTCTTTCCAACTAGTGTTTTAGATTTGTGATAGGCTGTCTTGGCTGACAGCCAGTCGGTCCTAAATATAGTGAAAACCAAATATTTAAGTGTAAGTCTGAACAGATAGATTTGTCTTCTTTTTTTTTTAAAAAAAAAGAAAAATCCCTTCAAGTGCTACAAATTCTGCTACAGATGCAGCTATAGATGGATATTTTTCCTCCAAAGGAAGTATTGTATCTCCTGGATTCCCAAGGTGATGCTACAGGAGAGCAAATACTGAAGTACTATTACGTATTGCTTTGAGTGTCATAATTTATAAAAATGTCTCAAAGTGTTGTATGATACAGAAAAGCACACAGATAAATCATAGAAGCATATACATTAGGTACTGTATACTTTCAGCATGTGTTGACTGCCAGCTTGTAACATATACACCTGCATATGGGAGTGCTAGAAAGAATCACATTGAACATGATTTATTAACTATGGTATCAGAAAACTGCCTGTACCTGCATGTAGCTCTTGAACACTCCACTTCGCACAACCATAGTCCATTACCCAGTTACCTCACCTGTATGGTAATACCTGGGCAATGCTCTTTGAATGGGAATGAAACAGGTCTACTGCGAAGAAACCATAGACAAGGGCATTTTATTGAGTTTCTACAGTAATTCACAACATCCAGGTCTGACCTAGGATTTTGATATTCTTCTCTTTTCTGTTTCTCAAGTAACTGTGGTCTTCAGTTTCTCCCTTCAATGGCTTTGTGCTGGACAATCTCCAGCCTTTTTCCCACATGAGAACATCTCACTTGCTCCTTCACAGGGCAACTTTTGTCTTTCCTCCAGCTCTGTTAATAGGCTCTGAAAAAAATAATCATCTTGCCCCAGGAGACATTCTCAGCACACTAAAAGGAAACAATTGTACTACTGAACCAAAGAGTAGATCTCCAAGAGCCTGCACTGATCGCTGGCACAATAGATCCTGTGCAACAGATCACTGGCTCTAAGCCAGGACTGAGGAAATACTGTCATGTAAAGGCTACTAATAATGGACCCAATCCTGTCAGCTGGGAGCCAAGAAGAGATGACATCATTTGTTCAATTCTCCTGGCAGAAGGTTGAACTCTGATTCATAACATGGCCCTTGAGCATCAACTGCATGGTCATCACCGGCTCATCACTGCCTTTAGCTGTTTCCTCAAACTTGCTTAAAGGTCGTTGATTTTTATTTCATTTTTGATTTTTCTTTTTAATGTGAAAGCTTTGGGTTTTTTTTTTTGTTTGTTTGTTTATTTTGCTGTTGTTGTTTGTTTTTAAACTAAATACTGGGAAAATTAAAACAAACTAAAGAGAATACCCTTCCTTAACTCCCACTGTTGGCTTCACACTGTTACACCACTTCCAATGCTTTATGATATCATTCTGATATATATCCTGATTACCAATCTCCTTCCAATCCTCCTCCGAACCTCCTTTCTCACATAAATCATTCTGGTCTCATTTCTATCACTTGAATAGCACATTTCCCCTCTTCATCACATGTCTGCCTTTATCTTGTCTTAGACACTTCTGTCAGAGCTTTGAGTGTGACCCATTCTACCATATGAGTAAAAGGCAATTTGAAGTAAATTAAATTACAATTTTAACTTGATAATTAAAATTTGAAGTAATACCTTAGTAACAAACAAACAAAAAAATTACATAATGTGAAACTTACTGTGGAATATGGAATTCCAAAGAGATCCATCCTTCTTAGTTTTGAAAGTCCTGGTAAACAAAGACAAATAATTAGAATGTCATGATAAAAATTAAGACAATTTTCCTTTCATAGCCATGAAAGAAATTCCTCCTTTTCTTACTGTCACCTGTGCCTTCCCTGTCCCTTCTGCAGCATTGCAGTGGTCACACAGACTGAAAAGCTTTTGATTTGTTTTTGCACTTGCACATCTATTGCACTAACTTTATTGGATGCCACATGCATTATTCTCTCAGGAATTAAGACTGTCTTTATTAGTCGCCCATTAGGAACAACAGATGATGTTGATTAACAGTTTAAAGAAAACAAACACAATTCTGATTATTTTTTTAAAGCTTTTCTCTGAGTGCCATATTTAACTAGTTTCTTGGGGAATGCTCTTCAAAGCCAGGCCCATTTAGTTGATAAGAGTCTGCTACAACATACCAAGCATTCAACTGAGCAGAAAAGAAATTACTGGGACTGTGAGCCTGCCTAATTTAGGCAGATGCTCCCTTCCTGTCTACGGTTACAGGACATTTTATTTTTCCCCTGTAATCTGATGAGCAAAAAAAGAAGGTTCAGGACATGACATTTTCCAGGGTTATGCAGCTGTGTTAAATCTATTGAACGGCAGCTAAGATCTGTATACCTTACCATAAATCAGTAAATACCATACAATGGGAAAGAGAGTTTTATAGCTATTGCTTTTACTTTGGGCTGCAAGTTTACAGATTTTCAGATTTGGGAAGAGAGGCTTTGCTCCAAAGTCATTATTTTTCTGTCATTTTGTATGCCAAATATAAATGCTGGATGCTCTATTCCCAACTCAAACCACCATCATGTATACTTTCTCCTTCGCTGCAGATGAAGCAGCAGAATACTTTCAATCCACTACGACTTAAAGAGTTAGAGTGATGACAAATGAATATCACTTGTTGACCCAGCACCTTCAGTCAGGTGCAGGGTAATGAAATCCCACCATACACTGCTTTCCACAGCAAAGCCAGCTCCCCGTGTTTCCTGATGGCTTTGTTCTCAGAGCAGAGAAGCTCTTTTTTACCATCTCTAACCCTTCTAAATTTTTGTAGAAGATGTGGCTTGCTAATCAAATGAGACACGGCTTTACCATACGAGTTGCACATATACTGTAACTTTTCTCTCTTCACCTGCCGCATTTAGCATGGGAGAGGCTGATGTTCTCTGTGCGGCCAATGCAAAGATTAGCACGTGGCCAGACAGAGGCTTTACAGGACAACGTCCCTGAACAGATTGGGGAACCTTCCACAGAATCACAGAATAATTCAGGCTGGAAGGGACCTCTGGAGGTCACCTAGTCCAACCCTCCGCTCCAAGCTGGGCCAACTTCAAGTGTAGATCAGATTTCTGAGGGTGTTCCAGTCTCGAAATGGGCTGGTCTCTGACAGTGCGCAGTAGTGGCACTTCCCAGAACAACAACCATATATAGCAACTTCCCAGTAAATTAGCTACAGAACAAACAAATTTAATTCCAGCCACTACTATTTCACCGTTTGGTAATTCCGTGACAGAAGACACTTAAAACTTCCCTAAATATCTGTCTTCCCCTCATCCCTATAGAAGAGGGGCAACCAGCTCTACAGAAGAGTGGTTATAGAGTATTAAAGACTAAAAAGTTTGGTGCCTTAAATCTACATAGTATTAACACATTAGTATCCCCTCTGCAACACGTCCAAGTCACCTTCAGTTTGTCCCATCCCTGGGACATTAAACCGGACTTTCTTCTCAGCAACCAAATAACCATTTGTACCTATGATGAATACAGCTGAAGTATTACCTAAATCCACCCATGATATTTTTTGTTGCAGTTTTTTTGCACACAGAAAGCTAAAACAAAATCCTAAAAGAAAACAAATATATTTAACAATGTCTGCAGCATTTGAGGCCTCAGGCACAGAGAAGTACCTTGTTGATACAGCTGTGGTTCCCTTAGGGCAACTAATTCTGGCTGGCAGTAGCACATTTCCAATGAAACCTAGAAGTCTTCCACAAGCATGCAGAATTTCCAGTTGCCTTTTCACAGAACACTTTCTGTACCTTACTAGACAAAAATCTCCCAATCTAAGCAGCTTTTAGATTAAAGGATAAGCAAACAGGAAAAACACAGAAAAACAAACAAACAAACAAAGAACAACAACAACAACAAAACACTAATAAAATCATCACAATGGTAGGAAAGAGTTATAATAATTAGAAAAGAAGTTCAAATTAAGATATTTTTCTCATAAAGTCATGCTCTTCATTCAGGACTTTTTTTTTCTTTAATTGTTGTTGTTGGACGGGGGTGAAGGAGATTTCTTGTTGTCCAAAAGGGAGAGAAAATGCAAAATCAAGGTTGGCTTGATTTTCAAGTTTCCAGAACTGCAGATTGTAAAGGCTTATCCTTTAGTTTCAAACAGCACTAGGGGAAAAAAAAACCCACACTTAAAGCAATGTATTTCTGTCCCTACTCTTCAGAAAAAAAGCTTAGTGTATATTTTCATGAGTGTGAAAATAAACCTGGGAGAAACTTAAGTCAGGATGACTTGAAGGAAGAGAAATGCCAGGCCAGATGCCAATTATGTTATTAATGGCGAAATTAGAGTTTGTTCCCTTTAAATTCTCCTACCACTATTACTCTCATTACTATTACAGTACAAGGATTTTTATACAAGACAGCAGTGTAGACTAAATCCATGCATAAAACCTAGACTACAGACACTTGCATCCTAATTCCACTTTTATTATTCTCAATAAAATGAGTCTTTGAAAACCATAAAGGATCAGTGATGGGAACAAGTACATTGTCCAGCTGTTTTAGACATAATGACTAGCACACAGGTAAAGCAGTTAGAAAACTGAAAATAGTTTAATTATGTACAGACCAGCAATGGCCAGTACCATGTCCATCTCTTACTATACCAAAAAAGGCACCGTAAGACCACTGAACTTCTGGGAGGAGTGAGGTAGTCTGCAGTCTCCCACAAGAAAGACAGGTGTCTGCCCATGCCCATTCTCCATCTACGAGGACAAGATCTTTTAGGGACGCTGCAGTGTGGCCGGGACCTGCAGCGCAAGGAGGTGTGATATTCCCCCTTTACCTCAAGGACATGGAATCACCTCGAGGAAACTTTCCCGTTCCCTGCTTACCCTGACCCTGAAGAACTCCCCTTGTGAAGCAGTTTTGCACAAGGGCTTTGCTGGGCCAGGGGAGGATCCTCACCCCAAGCGGAAGCTGGCAGACAGGCAGGCAGGGGGCAGCTCAGGTGATGCAGGGGACGGAAAGGGCAGCGGACAGCACAAAGCCGGCCCACACCAGGGCATCCCAAAGCAGGAGTCAAACGAGCATTCAGGATAACACCAGCAGCTCGTCAGTTTGATATAGTTGACCACACATGCTATTTGGATGGCAGTACTCCAGTGGTATTGGTAGATCAGCCACTACAAAGAAACTCTTGAAGCAGCATGGAGAATTTAGACACACGGCTCCCATGAACTTCAGCGAGAACGATGCATCTGTCTCCGGCGGTAGCTTTGAAGCTCTCGGCCAAAAGTATTCTTAGCCCTACTGTCATGCATGTCCCCAAAGAGACAAAAAAAGAAGGTGTGAGCATATGAGACTGAGAACGGACGTGGTTGAGGAAGTGAGAGACCAAGCAGAGTCTGATCTAGGAGCCCTGCAGAGACGGATCATGTCCCTCAGGCTTTATGTTATCAACACTTATTTGGAGGCAAAGGACAAGCTTTTTTTTTCTCAGCGGAACGAGGGAGCCAGTCTGGCGCGCTGGGCTGCCGTCATTGAGCCTGCTTTCGTGGCATTCCCAGACCACTGAAGTTACCTCAGGTATCTCAACCTGACACTGCAGACCCAGAAAATAGAAGACGCAAGGCAGAGGAAATGACATGAGGATACAAAGGGGAGAATGCCTTGCAAGAGCTGAATTTGCAAATGTTCCAGATCAAGTCTCATCTCCGTTTTTGAATTGTCTGTATTTTCTTAGCAAATATGTGGACATGAAAAGAGAAAAACAGATTCTATACTGGTGAAAACAACCTCTCTTCATCAGTGAAGTTCATCGTCAATGCATCTCCTTTGCTTTGCATTGGTACACACAGGTTTTTACTCTGACTGCTGCACAAGGTTGAATTTCCTTCCACTACTGCACCTGTCTCCTTTACTTTGTGTGTGGCCTCTTGCTTTACCACAACGTTGATATCATCTGCTTCTAGTTGGGAAGGCCTAGGTCCAGCTCTAGAAAGGTGTGGCTAGAGCACATTAATAACAAGCTGTGAATCTCAGACTTTCCTGGACTCTGGTATTACTTATTCTGTGTTTTTTGTTTGTTTGTTTGTTTTTTAATGTGGAAAAATGAACTGCAGACTCATTGGCACAATTGTGTGTTACTCCATTCCTATCCTTGGTGAAATGAACCAAGCAGTCAGAGCTCTCTGTGCTGATTAGGAGATATGGGGAGCAGCTTCTGCACTTTGAAACAACACTCTGTACCTAGCAAAGGCAATTTTTGGAGAGGAGACAAGAATTACAGTATCTTAGATGTGGTTTATGTAGGCCCTAGAAATGAGAAAGATGTCTGAAAGTTTGGTTAAAGTCAAGGTCAATAACCTTATATGCTGAGAAATTAACTAGCAATTCTTGCTCTTCTCTTTGTTGCATCTCTAAGGGCAGAATGTTAGTCCATAGTCTGAACTCAACCAAGCATAACACTGCTATCGTATGTCCTTTATCAGCTGCAACACTCCTTGGAGCTTGACAGTTTGAAACTACATTTTCATGTTGGTGTTGTATTTTCCACAAATCCTGGAAGTCAAATACTCTTGGAATAACAGAGGAGATATGAGATTGCCAACTAGAGTGGATATTCATTTTCATTATTTGTTCCTATAAATAGGGATGATCTTTTTTTTCTGGAACATAGTCTCATGTAGAGCGATACCTTTTCCTGAGATGGCATCAAGAGGCGCAAAGCAAGTTTAAAACTCTCACTACTCCACCTCCCTTCAAAGCTGCACTCACTATAGACAGGGCGGATGCAAGGACTTGTATTCATGCTGCTAGCTACAAGCCCCAACAAATCTGAACTTTGCAGGTGTAAAACTGGAACGATGAAATTTCCTTTCCACTTGAAAAGCCATTCCTACACGTTAGGTTGCCTGTGTTTTTTCTCTTTTCTGCTCTCCCAAAATAAAAAGTAGACTTAAAAAATGCAACAAAGACAACATACAGAGAAGAGGAGTATTTCCACAGCCACCAAATGCCAAAGAGACTGCCAGCTTTAATGATTCGGTTAATGACACTGATGACATACATGTAACACATTACATGAAATGACTGCCGGGGCTTTCTTTTTGATGGTATTTCATTCTTTGGAATTGTAGCTTAGCTTACTTTCAAGATAGCAATGTATATTCTCAGTTGCATAAGTTTTATTCTGCATCACTAACCATTGAAAAATCACAAGTTAGGGCCTAACATCATAATTGGTGTCAATGAACTTTGAGCCTGAGAATGCCCTTTCCAAGTCTTCCTAATTACATGCAACATAAACTCACTTTAAAAACTGGCACATTTTAATTCTTCTGCAAGCCTAGCTCCAGAAGCTCTGGTTTTAAGAAAAGCAGATGATGCCCATAATTAAATCAAAGGTGAATGAGATGATAGACAGTAACCCTCTACAAACAAAAATTTGTTGTTGTTTTTAATATACAATAGACTCTGAAACAAAAGCAACAAAAAATGAGAAGTAAATCCAGTTTGACAGGATTCTTTAGATTATACATCCTGTAGAGCAGAGACTGGCTTTGTACAACACTTGGCACTCAGAGCCCAGGTCTTAGTCAGGACCATGATATACTCCAAGAATGTATGCACATTCAAATGGAGACTGACGATGGCTGAGTACAGGGTTTCTGCCACTGAACTGCAAAAGTCCAAATACCCATTTATGCAACAGGATTAAGGAAAGCAGACATGGAAACTAAATTCTTTCCAGTCAGCTGATTCAAACTCAAATGTGGTTAAATCGTTAATTTCATTAAAATATACTTAGCATTAAAAACCTACAGGAAATACTGAGCATGGCAGCCAGCAATGCAAAATAGAACAGAACATTTCCAGTGCTATTGTAAAGGAACTGTGTGGGTGTCACTATTTTCTCTTCAGAGAAGAAGAATAAGAGTGAAATAGAGAAAGAGAGAAAGAACGTGAGAAAGAGAGAAAGAATCAGCTGTATACAAAGCTGTGCTTACCTAATACGTAACAGTCCTGCAGTTTCTCACACCACATCTGCCCCCTTCGCTGGAAGTTGCCATTAAAATATCAGTTCCTATAGATTACACCACGGCTCAGCTCCTGTCAGTGTACTTCAGACTTCCGAAGTATCACATATGTTAAATAATGCCTAGCAATTTCATGGTTTCTGAAATTTAGTGATTTTTTTTTTTTTTGATTAATTTAGGGTATTGTAAAATTTACTGCTTGTATGATCTCTGGGAAATACAAAGGCAGCTGGCTCTATTCACTTCTTGTTCAGTGTCCTTCAGAAGCAGGCACAACCTTCCAGCTCTTGGGAATGTTGCAAGGGTACACTACCCCATATTTGAGGACACCTGCACCAAAGCAACTTCATTCTGTGCCTTCATCACTCTTAGGATCATTCTACTGAAAACCATACTGATTCGAATTCAGCAGTCTTTTAGGACACGGGTACTACTTGGGGGGCAGAAAGTGGTAGGTAGGTTTAGCGTCTCACAGTCACTGGCACACTGTGCATGAAGCAGAAGGACCGGTGCCCTCCCTCCCAGACGGCCATTTGTTTAGGAGATGGAAACTGAGCTAATGCAACAAAAGGTCATCCTCACGTGGCAGCTGCCATTCCCTGGGCATGAGACCTACACTAACCTTGACAACGTCTGAACTATCCCAGCCCACCATGGTTTGACCAATAGCTTAGTTAACTTGTGGGTGTGGCTAGATGTATAGACATTTATAGAACTATGAAGTTCATTTCAGGTCTACATGGGCACTTCCAAAATTACACCAGGACTGCTCTGCACAGACAGCTATGGTCACTGCCTGTGTGAGCTCCTTCAGCCAACACAGGTACTCAGACTTTTTTGCAAATGAAGCTAACACTACCATTTTGACATCAGTAGATAATCATGCATCAGCTAAACTTGAAAACCAAGGACAATTTCTTAATATGTTTAAGATTTTATTCACCCAAATGAGCTTGCAAATAACTTCTAAAACTGAGACAGTGCAACTTATGAACCATACTGTAAATTATGAAAACAGCCTGCAACTCTGAAGC